>NC_133419.1:48197500-48500833 GCF_049350105.2 Macaca mulatta | reverse complement strand
GATCTCAATTATATGTGGAGTGTAAAAAAGGTGAGCTCATAGAATCAAAGAGTAAAATGGTGGTTACCAGAGGCTGGGGTGGGTGGAGGGGTTGGGAGATGTTGGTTAAAGGATACATAATTTTAGTTAGGCGGAAGAAATAAGTCCAACAGATCTACTGCACCACATGGTGAGTACAGTGAATAACAATATATCGTATACTCAAAATTTGCTGATAGATTTTAAGTGTTTGTGCACAAAAACTAAGTATGTGAGATCCTATATATTAAATAATGTAGCCCTTCCACAGTGTATCAAAACATCATGCTATATACAATAAATACAAACAATTTTTGTCAGTGAAGCACACACACACACACCCCTAACTGAATCAGAATATCCTCCATTGCCTCACCCTCCATTTCCCTCACATCAGGAAGGTAAGGTCGTAGCAATGATGAGGAAGAAAGAAAAGATAGGTAAGATGGTATCTGCACAAATACACATGTTCACACATACATGCACACACATATACTCACACCCCACATGCACACGCATGTGCACATAAACACACACAGAGACTGAAGGAAGAACACACATACACACAGACACCCCTCAGCTTCTCCAGCAAGTTCACAGAGGCTGGAGAAGATGAAAAGCACAGAAGCTTGAAGCAAGAAGCTCTTTTCTCACTTCCATCCATGTTGGAAGAACGTGATCATGAGCTCCAGGATTCCCACAGTCACCTCCATGAAGCCCTTGCCCACTTCCCCGCTCCCACGGCATCCTCAACACAGGTCTTGTGGGTTTCAGATCTATAGAGACACCTCTCCAGCCTCCTCAGCATCATCCCTAGAGCAGGATGTCATCGCTCCTCAGCATGGCATTCAAGCCATTTAAGATGTGAATCTTTCTTCTGCTTCCCCTCATGCCTGTCCATCCAGACAACCCAGACCCCTTGTCACCCCATACACTGGATTTCTCACCTCTAAGCCTTGCTCGTGTTGACGCCACCCCACAGAAAGCTGCCCAACCCCCACTCTGTTTACCCCCTCCCCATCTCTATTTAGCAAGCTCTGTCTGTTTCAATGTAAACCCCCCATCTGCGTCCTTTGTGCTCCTTCCCCCCGGCCACCCTGTTTACCACTACACAGAAGCCTTGCCTTCCACCTAAGCCCCATCTCCCCTGCAGGTGGGAAGGGGTGGCATAGGGTCCTGCTCACCTCCCAGGCCTCATTTAGAAGACTCTAGATACTCAGCAGTTGAAATGCATTTATAAGGTTGGTTTATTGTCCATTAAACCAGGAGTTCTCAGATTTTAAAGTGAATAACATGGGGAGGGAGAGGTGTGACTTAAAATTGTAAACTCTCAGAGATTCTAGTTCAATAAATCTGGGTGTGGCCCTGAAATCTGCATTTGTAACAAGCACTCTATTATACACACATGAATCTGATACAGATGACCTGTGGATCACACTTAGAGGAACACTGCTAAGCAATGAACTTATAACAAATGCCCCAAAATTGTTTGCTCATTCATTCATGTCTGTCTTCCTACTATATGCCTATCCTAGGTACTTGGAGGAATAAAGAAGAGAATCAAGAATTGGATCTTACCCTGAGAGTTTATCTAACACAGGAGTTAAGACATGGATATAAATCACCAAAGTAAACCAAGGTACGATACAGAAAGTAACAAATGCTGTCAGAGCACGAAGATCATGAGCGACAAAAATTCAGAAGAGGGAGAGAAACCAAACTGGAGACAAAGAGATGGAGGGGAGGGGAGAGACCAGAACAGCAAGCCAAGATGAGGTTCTGAGAATGGGAAACTGATCAAGAAAGTCAAACTCTACAAAGGGCATGGGAATCAGGCCTGTCAACAGCCTTTGGACTTGGTGAGTATGAGGCCAAGCAGATCTCAGAGAGTGGAGGATGAAAACCAGACAGCAAATGGTTAAAGGGGAAGTGAAGGCAGAGTAAAGTGTGTGGGGGCCGGGAGCACAGAGAAGGGAGGGATCGGGATCAGGGAGAGGAGTCAGTGGGAGGACACAGCACTGAGAACGATTATCCAAGAGCTGAGAAGGATTTTATCCTTTGCTATACACCATGCCCTACAATCTGTGACGCAAGAAAATAGAACCAATGGGCATGGACATGAATATCATTATGGGTAAAATCTCAAATTAAGGCATAGTAGCCTTCAAAGAAATGAAAGAAGAACACGCATAGCAATGATAGAAAGAGATCCCAATCAGAAAGTCTCAGGGATCCCAGTTCTTTCTGGTGCAAAGCTGTCCCCTGATGTTCCAGGGAGCTGGGAACAAAGGGATAAGAAGGCTATGCATATCCACAAAGAAGAGGGTATGTATGCCCCTACTTCCTCTCCTTTGGGAAGAGATAGTCTTCCGTTTTTTTGTTTGTTTTTTTTTTTTTTTCCATAAAAGAAAATCTCTGCTGGACACAGAATAGAGTCCTGACTCCTAAGCATGGTCCACAGGCCCTCCACAATCTAATGCTCAAGTGCTATCCAGCCTGATTTGCTTGCCATTATGGCCCCACAAATATCTTAGTCTCACATGCCTACCCTTCCACCTGCCCATTCCCTCAGCCTGAGCCATTTGCACCTCCAAGCCAACGCACACAGGGCTGCCCTGCATGGAACACCTTTTTCCAAACCCTTGCCTAACTACCAGGCCTTTATGCTGTAGATCAAGTGTTTCCTCCCCACTTCATTTCCTCGTTCATGTTTCCCCAGCTACAACTTCCTCTGCGCTGCATTTTCACAACACTCAAGGAATCCTTCTACCTTGGCATTCATCGCACTGTGCAGAAAGCATCCATCACAGGCCTGCCTCACCTTCAAAACTGTTAGTTCCCTGAGGGTCACGAACCAGTCCCCAACATCCTTCTATTCTTTCAATCATAACGTTTACTGAGTGCTTGCTATGTGTCAGACAGAATTTATCTGTATTATCTCATTTAATCCTTCATAATTTTATGAAGTTTATCATCCATATTGCAAAGACAAAAACAAAGCCTAGTAGCATTAAGTATCTCACCCAGGGTTACACAGCTGGAAAGTGGAATACTGGTACAGGAACCCAGGTAGTTTCACCTTGCCCTTCAGCCTCCTCCATGCAGCATGGGGAAGGTGTTCAGCTGACATTAGGTGAGTGATAGGGATGGCTGAGAATACTCTCCATCAGTCTAAGAGGAGACATCAAGATGATGATGATGATGAAGACAGTAACAATAACGGTGCATTTTACCAAGCACTTACCACGAACTGGGCTCTAGGTTAGGTGATTTACCTGGATTGTCTCACTGAATCCTTATCTTATGAGATAGATATTTTTATTAGTTCCTATGCATAATGCAAATATGGAGGCCCAGAGATGATAAGTAAAAGAACTCAGATATGAACCCAGGCAATCTCGCTCTGAGACCCAGACTCTTACCCACTGGGTCATGCCATCATCTAGGTAAGCTGTGTAAATGAAAATGTAAAAGTTTAGAGGCAATGCAAAACCATATGGGAAAGGAGATGGCTAGAGACATTTCTGGGTTAGTAACTTGTCAGTTTTACTCAGGGAATGCCTCTTGGAAGAGCTGGTCCAGAGCTGCATATTTTAAAGAAAGGAAGGATAAATCAGGGAGCTCCGCAGGGATAAGACTGGATGATAAAAGTGCTGGTGAAGGTGTATCCATAAATACTCAACCATATCCAATTACTAGCATCTCTGTGCTTCCATTTATCTTTAGTTCCCATCCCTATGAGACAAAACAAGTATGATTTCAGAGGAAACTAAAGTCTAACTGAGGAATGGAACCTGTGAGGTATCACACAGCACCTGGACTGTGATCTGAACTAGCCTTCCACACTGCTGAGTGCTAAGGCACTATATCTGTGGGGCCCAGTCTGACCCCAAATGGATACACACAGGTCCTCCAAGATCAGTTCCCCTCTTCCTCCTCAGCAAGGATTTTTAGTGAATTTTAGCTGGGCACATTATAACCCAGAAAAAAGACATTTCCATGAAACTCTGAGTAGCCATGTGAATAAGTACTGATGAACGGATGTAGGTAGAAGGACTACCATGCAGGACTTCGGCTATCCCTAAAAGGGTAACTGTGTGGTTAAGGAAGTGAGAGGGGAAATGGGAAGTGATCCTATCCACTGTTGCCTGGAATAGACATGATGGCAAAACTCAAGCAGCCATATTAAGCTCCTTTCTGCTAAGGAGGGCAGAAAAGCAAAACATAGAGTGCTTAGGGCCCAGAAGACTTTGTGAGACCAGCCCAGTAGCTCTGGGATGACAACCTCCAGACTTCTATGTGAAAGAGAAACCAATTTCAGTCACTGTTATGTCAGGTTTTCTATCATTTTCAGCTAAACATAACCCCAACTAGTACAAATAGGAATAGTCACTTTTAACTTAAAAAAAAAAAATTCCCAGACTTTCAGACTTCCGTCATAATACAAGTGGAGTATCTTTTACCTGAAATGCTTGGGACCAGAAGTGTTTCAGATTTGGGGTTTTTGCATATTTTAGAATATCTGCAGAATACATACGGTTAAGCATCCCTAACCCCAAAATATGAAATTTTAAATGTTTCAATGAACGTTTCCTTTGAACACCATGTCAGTGTCTAAAAAGTTCCAGGTTATATTATCAACATTAGGAATGTTCAACCTGTAATTAAACTTTGAGTATTTCTTGACCTTAAAAACACAAGAGAACAAAGAGCCTCTATGTATCCATTAAAGCTTTTTCATGAATTAACTAAATTTAAGAGATTTTTAATTTGCTTTTTCACAATGGCATCTACATATATTTGAAAATAGTATTTTTTTGACAATTGACACTACAATAATTCTCAGGCTCCCCACCAAGGGATCAGCCCAAGATTTGGGGAACCCCTGCCCTAAATGACACAGGGAGGTCAAAAAAAGTTTCCTGGAGGAAGCGAAGTTTGAGCTATGCCTTAAAGGCTAAGCATTAAGTTGCCAGATGCACAGGAAAGGACAATGAAAGGACACTCTAGACACAGGGAACAGCAAAGGTAAAGGCATGGTGAGGATACTATTAGTTCCTACTGGATTACAGTCTTGGAGACCAGTCTTAAACCTTGGTCCTTTTCACAGTAATCAGCAAAATGCCTTGTACTGATTAACCAAATGAACATAAGAATAAATGAGTATGAAGAAGCCAAATAAAGTTATAAGAAAGTTCTTTTGTGAATCCTACAGTGACAATAATCTGTAAGACTTAAAGTCCTAAGATCTTGGGCCAAAAGAAAATGAACACAATAAGAACAATTTTGCACACTATTCCAATTTAAAAGATTAAATAAGCTTAACCAAATAGTAAGGACCAGGGCTTTCCAGAATAGTAATAAAACCAAGATTCTGGATCACATGCTTGACAGGTAGATTTCATTTTATGCTCTACATATTTTTTTTTTTTTTTTTTTTTTTTGAGACGGAGTCTCGCTCTGTCGCCCAGGCTGGAGTGCAGTGGCGCGATCTCGGCTCACTGCAAGCTCCGCCTCCCGGGTTCATGCCATTCTCCTGCCTCAGCCTCCTGAGTAGCTGAGACTACAGGCGCCCACCACCACGCCCAGCTAATTTTTTGTATTTTTATAGAGACGGGTTTCACCATGTTAGCCACGATGGTCTCAATCTCCTGACCTCGTGATCAGCCCGCCTTGGCCTCCCAAAGTGCTGGGATTACAGACATGAGCCACCGTGCCCGGCCTGCTCTACATATTTTTTTGCACTGAAATACACAGAAAAACTTACACAAAGTTTATATCAGAGCCCTTTACTTATTAATTTTTAACATTTGAATAAATAATTCTATATTTAAGGGCACCACTTTCACTGCCTCCTAAAGGTAAGTATACTTGGTTGACTGGAAAGGGCAGTGTTTTTCCAATTTGCATTTATTTTTTCTTCAAACAAATGAAAAGTCTATTCTTCATTGTGCAGGAAAATCCAAAGCAGATTTAGAGGGTGCTTACGGGTTTCTTTCACCTCTCCCTCAAGAAACTGGTAAGACAGGAATGTGACAAATTGCACAAGGTTTATAAAATAATAATTTGGCTTTTATCGCGATTAGAAAGTTGGCTGACTGAATAGAAACTTACATAAAGTTCAGAAACAGATCCCCAGACACACAGGAAGCTACAATTAGTTGGGGAGTCATATGGGAATTTCAGGGCTTCACTGGTTGAGAAGCAAACTTAACGCAAAGATAGAGGACACTCCACAAGGGAAGAAGGATTTGTAGGGTTTCTAGCCTTACGTATTTTGTTAAACAATAGCCAAAAAATAAGACAAAATAAAAATATCACTATAAATGTTTTCTTATCCAGCACTATTGGAGCAAACAATAAAGAACCAATAATGGCCAGGTACAGTGGTTCACACCTGTAATCTCGGCACTTTGGGAGGCTGAGGCAGGAGGAGTACTTGAGGCCAAGAGTTCAAGACCAGCTCTGGCAATACTGTGAGACTCCATCTCTACCAAAAAGAGAAAAAAATTGTTTAATTAGCCATGTGTGGTAGTGCACACCTATAGTCCCAGTTACTCAGGAGGCTGAGACAGGAGGATTGCTTGAGCCCAGGAGTTCAAGGTTATAGTGATCTATGATCACACCAACACACTCCAGCCTGGGCAAAGAGCAAGACTCTGTCTTTAAAAAAAAAAAAAAAAAAAACTAATAAGATAGGATGCTGGATGCTGTTAGTTATTTGAAAGGTCACAGAAATCATTCAAATAAATTTCTTTGGAAGATAAAATAAAACAACAAGAAAGTTAAATACTAAAGACATACTTTACAGTTGTCTCATGCTTTATTTTCACATACACTGTTTCATTTGAAACAGTTTTTGCAAATGTCAGAGTAATTTTTAATTCCCTTATCAGATAGACTTTTTATTTACTCAAATAATTCCCAAACAACTGTTGAACACAAAGCACTATGCTAGGTGCCCTAGAGAATACAAACAAGGAAATCTAAACCCCCAGTGAACGCTGATGCCTAGGCTGCAGCAGGCTAACAGGAGAGACTTGCTGAATGAATGAATGGTTTTTCCTGGAGTCGTCCTCTGCTACCCATCAATATGGCAACTTCCTACTCATCCTTCAAGGCCCAGTTCAAATGTTACTTCCTATTGAGCATTCCCTTTTCTGTATCCCGTTGAATAAATTGTCCCCTGATCTGTGTCCCTGAAGTGTTCTATACAAATACTCATGAAGATACTTGTTGCCTTATGGTTGTTTACTTACCTGCTTGTCCCACTGAAGTGGGCTTAAAGGACCACGACCTACTCATTTTTTATTCCCCAGCATTTAGTATAGTGCCTGGCACCCAGCAGAGGTTCAGTTAGGTGTTTGGGTTAATCGAATAAGTCCATTGCTTTCAGAATAATAGAGGAGATGATGTATATACTTAAGCTCAGAATCGATGAAGCTTCAAGAAAATAACTGCTTAGATGGAGCTCTAAGTTTGTGTTGTTTTTTCCCCTCCAGGCCATGCCAAACATGAGCCAGCAGTCCACAATGGAAGGACAGTAAAGACTACCTCCAGAAAGCTCTAGAATGGGGACTTGGGGGGGAAATGGGATTTTAAGTTCAGTTCTCAGTTATCTAAAATTAAGGCAGCCTTAGTAAAACCACCGAAGGGATTTAAAATGACTGGAGAATGGTTAGAGACCTGGTTATCTAGAAAGAGGGGGATTCTAGAGACCATACATAGTCACTTAAAAAGCAGGGGTATGCCTGTAGTCCCAGCTACTCAGGAGAGGATCGCTTCAGCCCAGGAGTTTCAGGTGGGCCTGGGCAACACAGCAAGACCCAGTCTCCAGGAAAAAAAAAAAAAAGGTGGGGATGAGTATGTTAAGTGACTATACTCAGTATACTCAGTAGCCTAGTTTGTGGAAATATGTTCTTTTTGTACTTTCCACAGATACCAGCTAAAACAGTCATATTCCCTTCTGATAACAGAGCAGCTCAGAGGAGTATGTACATATGTGTGTGTACACACAGGTACCTGTTTTGCTTTTTAGAAACAGGGCCGTGCTATGTTGCCAGTCTGGATTTGAACTCCTGGGCTCAGGCGATCCTTCTACCTTGGCCTCTGGAGTAGCTGAGACTACAGTCTTGTGCCACCATGCCCAGCCACATGTGTGTGATGAATACTCATTCTGTACCAGGCACTGTGCTAAGCCTGGAGGGAAAAGTCATCACCCATGGCCTAGCAAGTGCAATTCTGAAGGGGGAAGTAATCCCCCAGGACAAGTTGACACCTACTTAGAGTATGAACCACTTGGTTCCCAGAGGGGAGAAGTACCTTTCTCAAAGTCACATAACACAGCAAAGATAGACCCTCAGTTTAGTGTTCCTCCCACCAGCTGATTCCATGGCTTTCTCTACTGATTAACAGAACCAGCTAATGGCCCTTCAATAATCCCACGCTCACAATGCCACAGTAAGATTTAAAGGTAGCTTGTATTTTAGTTACACCTAATCCAGGTCTGTGACAGGGATAAAGGAAAATCCTCACAGTCCTGGATTCCAAGGGAGGTCTGAAGTCTACTCCTGCCTGGGCCCTAATCCACAATCTATCTACACAAGACATCTCAGCCAGCTTTATTCTGGTGCTTCCTGCACTTGGATGAGAGACAGGAAGCAGCATATCACACTTACCTAAGGTCTCTGGCAGTTACAGTGTTCTACAAGCACTGGCCAGCCCTGTCAACTCAATCTAAAGCAGTTTAACCAGTGGCTGCAAAAGTTACACTGCCCTTGAAGAACAGAAAGATAAAGACAGCCCAGACAATCCCAAGGAAAGTGGTAGGTTGAAGTTTTGTGTAATGCAAGGCATTATCACCTCCCCTGTGGCTTTAGGCACAGCGTTAGTCACCTGCTAAGGAATTGCTTTGATGGATGAGATAAGACTCAGGTAAGCAACAGGGAGCCCAAAGGTTAGTGGCAAGAGCCTTTCATTGAAGGGAAGAAAAAACTAACAGAAAAGGGGTTTACTTCACAACCACTTTCAAACTAAATTCCATGGGGATAGTTAAGAATGCATGTTCTTATTAATCTGAGACAGAAAAAGAGGTCTAGGCACACAGATGTTTAACACATTATTACTTATGGCATTAAAAAACTGGAAACAATCTCAGTATCCAAAAACAAGGAATTGGTTAGAAAATTTTGGTACATCCATATGACAGAATCCAGCTCTGTGACGAGAAGACCTCATGCTGAAGACCCAAGACTTGTTTAAATCAATCAATAAAAGCATATCCAGCAGCCATTAAAAGTTATCTCGTGTATGATTCCATTTATATGAAATATCCAGAGCAGATAAGTCTACAGAGACAGAAGGTAGATTGTTTGGATTCCAGAGGCTGAGAGAAATGGGAAAAACTGGCTTAGCAGATAAGGGTTTTTACTTTGCAGTGATGGGACTATTCTGGAACTAGACAGAGATGGTGGTTGTACAACACTGTGAATGTGGTGAATGCCACTGATTTGTTGACTTTAAAATACTTAATTTTACATTACATGAATTTTACCTCAATAATTGTCTTTTCTTTTCTTTTCTTTTTTTTTTTTTTTTTTGAGATGGAGTCTCGCCCTGTCACCCAGGCTAGAGTATAATGTCACAATCTCAGATCACTGTAACCTCCACCTCCTGGGTTCAAGCCATTCTCCTGCCTCAGCCTCCTGAGCAGCTGGGATTACAGGCATGCACCACCACGCCCGGCTAATTTTTTTGTATCTTTAGTAGAGACGGGGTTTCACCATGTTGGACAGGTTGGTCTCAAACTCCTCACCTTGTGATCCGCCCATCTCGGCTTCCCAAAGTGCTGGGATTACAGGCATGAGCCACTGTGCCTGGCCTTACCTCAATAATTTTTTAAGATCATGTCTCAGCCAGGCACAGTGGCTCATGCCTGTAATCCCAGCACTTTGGGAGGCCAAGGTGGGAGGACTGCTTGAGCCCAGGAGTTCAAGACTAGCCTGGAAACAGGACAAAACCTTACCTCTACAAAAAATTTAAAACATTAGCTGAGCGTGGTGGCACACACCTGTTGTTCCACGTACTCAGGAGGCTAAGGTGGGAGGATCAACTGAGCCTGGAATGCTGAAGCTGCAGTGAGCCATAGTCGCACCACTGCATTCCAGCCTGGACAACACAGCAAGACTCTGTCTCAAAAAAATAAAAATTAAAATAAAAAAGATCATGTTTCAGAGGAAAACTTTGTATCATAATGCAATATTTATGGGATTTTTAAAGTAAAAACAGAAAAGAGAGTATCTGCATATGCATGATTCCAAGTTGTGGTGAGGAATAATGTGCGTATATGCATGAGAAAGGAAAGACTGGCAGTGTAGACACACAAACAGCCACAAAGAGTGATTAACTCTGGGTGGAGGAATAATTAGTATAATTTTTACTTTCCATATCTGTGCTTTTCCTCTGTATTTCCCAAATATTCCACAGTCTAATATGCATTCTTTCTGCAATAAGAAATATAATTATTCTGCAAGTGCAAGATATACAGATGTATATATGGAGAATGTAAGACCTCAATAATATTTTAAATGTCCCCAAAATCTAGATGGAAATATGCTAAAATCGTAGCTATCATAATCCAAGGTGATAGGATTATAGGTGACTTATTTTCTACTTTGCTAATTGCTCAATTGCATAGCCGATGTAACCAGAGGAAAAAATACTGAAAAGAAGAAGAAACATGAACCCTCTAACCCAGAAGCAGAATGGGCAGTACCCACTGCAAAAACAGAAGTGTCAATGCTGGGATGGGTGGGGGGAAAGAGGCCTAGAGCCCTACCTAAGCCAGGAAGCTCTTTTTGTTTACACTTGCTGGCTGGCCACCTGCCATTGCACCCTTTCAGACGTTAGCCCAGCTTCTTGGACACCACTGTCATTTTATTTTTTTGTTTGTTTGTTTGTTTTTAACTTTTATTTTAGGTTTGTGGGTACATGTGAAGGTTTGCTACATACATAAACACATGTCACATGGGTTTGTTGTTGTACAGATTATTTCATCACCCAGGTATTAGGCCCAGGGCCCAATACTTATCTTTCTGCTCCCTTCCCTCCCCATGCCCTCCCCCTCAGGTAGACCCCAGTGTCTGTTGTTTCCTTCTTTGCTTTCATGAGTTCTCATCATTGAGCTCCCATGTCTATTCACTTTCAATCTCTCTCCATCCAGTCAGTGGGAATGGATGGAACTGTTAATAAACACGACAACTGGAAAGATAATTCAAATCCTGTCTTGTTTGTGCCAGATTACCTCAGAAAACTGCAGAAAACATGTTTGTAAATGTTTAATAAAATTCACAGAGCCAAGAAATGTGCCTACATGCTTGGATTATCTTTTTCCAGGCTCAGCACCCAATGACGGTGATGTGTGAGAGGCCAGGCCAGTAGCGAATCAAGTTTGAAAAACTGGACTAAGGAGAGCCATAAGAAGTAACATCAGGTCTGAACACCCAGGATAGTAACAGATGAGAATAATGAACCTGAATTGGCTCCTTGAAACCACAGTGGTATTGAAACCACCTTCATTAGAAAGGCTGGAGCAACAAAAGGCCCACTCAGTTGAAATCTAATCTGTGTTAATTAACGCCCCGGAGAATGAAAACACTTCTTTATCAGTGTGTGGTTCCTGACTAAAGCTCTCCCATAAAACCTGCTCAGAGAGGGCGTTGCCGGCTTCCGTCAGCAGCCCTGGAGGACTGTACTTACTTCCCCCCAGGTGCCAGGAGGCAGGGGCTGCCTACCCAGGTCAAGCCAAACGGAAGGAGCCCAGGTAACGCTGCAGGATTTTCAGAGCTAAAACCTACTGCCCGCAAGAGATCTACTGACAGACCAGAAGATGTGCAGTGGCAGGTCCTGCCCCTCCAACCTCACTCCTATGCCCTCCTTTCGCCGGCCCAGGCTGTGTGCGTGCACACACGCCTCCACATCCACAGGGCTCTCATGCCCTGCTCTGCTCCAGCTTCACTCTCCACTTTAAGCCACCTTCCTTTCAGGGGCCCCCCTTTACTCCTGAATGCTGACCCTGTTCTCTTTTGTCCAGAATGCATGGCACCCCCACCAGCTCCCCTGCTTCCACAGCCAGGACACAGTCTCAAGTCCCACCACCCTGGAGAAACATGCTACAGTTCCCAAGTGTCTGGCACCCAGAGCAGGAGGCATGGGCCCCAGAAGCCTGAGCTGGGCCAGGAAGTGGGAATGTGATAAGCCATCTAGATTCCAAATTCTCCCTGTATTTACTCAAATGTTTCCTGAGCTCTGAGTTGGGGGGCAGGGGAAGAAGGGAACATACACACCCCACCCACCTCCACTCCCATTGGCAGAAACAAGCACTGCAGAAAGTCACAGATGAGGGAAGGGTTGCCCTAGAGGTTCTAGGACGGCCCTTCCCTCATCTGTGACCTTCCCATGTGAAGTATCCAGCACATAGTCTCCTGCAACAGTAGGTGCTAACTATAAACAGGTGACTGCAGGGCAAAGAGGAGAAAGGGGAGCCACAGCCCAAGGTGATACTCAACCCCCAGGTCCCTGCTCAGCCACAGGAGAGGTGCTTAAATAATAAATAACAAACAACAACGACTGTGTAACAGCTACACCCCACGGCTGAGGCCTCCCAATGCCTTAGGGCGGGAACACTGCCATGAGGGACCCTACCTTCACCCCTAACAGACAGATGGGGACACTGAAGCACACAGGGGGCTGGCCTAGGCTGGAAAAGCAGCTCTCACTCCAGTTACCCGCAACTCCTTGAATCCAAGCTCATCCTGAAACTTCCAGCTTCCTTCCTTCACCACCTCAGCCCCTGCCCATCTTTCCTCCACGAGAGACCCAGCCAGCAAGTCCCCCTCCAACCCCCTCCAGGAAGGCCACCGCCCCTGTGCCCTAGGAGGGGGTCTCTGGCTAAAAAGCTTGATTCTCTGAAACATTCCTCCTCATTATCAGCTTTTTTCCAAATCCAAAACACAAAACCCTCAAGTTTTAGAAAACTCGGGTCATTCAGCGAAGTTTCCTCAGTGAGGTCCCCAAACCACCCCGTCCCCATCCCCAGTCCCCAGTCCCCAGTCCCAGCTGGTTTCTCTGCCACTCACTAGGATGACCAAGGCTCCAGAAGAAAGGACAGAATCTTGGTGACTCAGTCAGGCAGGGCTATGGAAAGCCCGCCCCAGCGCCTTGAGGTGGTCCTAACGCCAGGCTATGCTCAGCTCATCGGAGAGTAAGTCTCAAAGAGGGGAAAAGTACCTGCTTCTCACAGCCGCCCTGGCCTCTCAAAGGCTATGAGCCTTCCTTAGCTTCCAACCAGGCAGCCAAGAGCTCCGGAGAGTTTACAATTACGGGCAACAGGCAACCGGAGAAGTGGCCCAGAAAAGAGGCCCTCCGCCCTGCACCCACCCCTGGCCATGCCTGGAGAGGGACATCCTGAGCCATTATTCTCCCCTGGGAAGTATCATCCCCAGAAGGGGACGGAGTTGTTTCAGCCTTGGTCCTCAGACACACCCCGGCATCATCAAACTGCAAGACAGGATTCTGGCAGGGCCCGGCGTGTGGAAGGTCACAGCAGCCCCATGGCATCTTCCTGGGAGAGGGTGAAAAGGCCATGGACTTTTGAGTCAGATGGTCCTGAGATGAAATTCAGGTTCTGCCATTAATTCATGATTTAACTTAGACAAGTCTTTCACCTCTCTGTGCTTCAGTTTTCTCACCTGTAAATTGGGATCAGTACCACCTGCCTCACTGGCTGCTGTGAGATAACATGAGTAAAACACCTATGGAAGGGCCTGGCACATAGTAGGTGCATGACAAATATGTCCTGTTGGGCCTGACCACAATGCACCAGGTATAAAGCAGGAGCCTACATTGCAAAATCAAGCTGATCTCACCCCACTTCAGAAGGGAGGAAATGGGGGGAAGCAAGGCAACCATTAATCGATCCTTTTTCCTAAAACAGTGCCCTGTGCTTCAGATGAGAAGGCAGCCTGTGGCTTTGGCATAAATGACTGATGTACATGGTGGCCAAGTGCTAGAGACAGACTGCCTGGATTCCAATCCCATCTTTGCCTCTTGCTGGCTGTGTGGCCATGAGGGGACTAATTAGCCTATGTGTTCTCACTCTGAATGGGCATTATCACAGTGTCCACCTGATGGAGCTGTTGTGAGATCACTTCTGTAAAAAGACTCTTGGGGACAGGTCAATGAGCAGTAAGTGCCCAATATCTTTCCACCGTGGTTATTATCTTCGCTGTGCAACACTCACTCCCCCAAACAACCTTAAGTCCTCACTCCCTGAGAACTCGAGTTCTGCCTGTAGCCACAAGCACCTTATTTTTGGATACAGTCTCACACCACTGCCCAGGCTGGAGTGCAGCAGTGTGATCTCAGCTCACTGCAACCTCTATCTCCTGGGTTCAAACGAATCTCCTGCCTTAGCCTGCCGAGTAGCTGGGATTACAGGTGCATACCACCATGCCCAGCTAATTTTTATATTTTTAGTGAAGATGGGGTTTCATCATATTGGCCAGGCTGGTCTTGAACTCCTGACCTCAAGTGATCCACCCGCCTTAGCCTCCGAAAATGCTGGGATTACAGGCATGAGCCACTGCGCCCGGCCCACAAGCACCTTGACGTGGGCCTTGGGCAGCCTCCCTTGAACTTGTGTTTCTAAGAATGTCTCATGCACCCACATCTCCCAGAAGCAACAACAACAACAAAAAGAAAATCGAAATGCTCAAGATATGGGGACTGGCTACTAGTGCCTTGGGAACTAGATGGCACTGAGTGGAGCTCTGAGTTAAAGATACACGAGAAGCAAATGCATACTTGTTCCTCCCACTGCAAGACAATCAGAGTGATGAGGAGCAAGGCAGCCACTGCAACCCTCTGGATTCAGCCTCCTCATCTGTAGACTAGGTGGCCTTCCACTCCTTGACCCAGGATGTATCACGGAATGACAAGGCCTTGTACACAGTGCAGTCCTCCTAGATGAGGGCCATGACACTTCTGTGCAGCACCAGGACTGGGACAGGGGTGGTGACATTAGAAAAGCAGAGAACCAAGCGCCTGACCGATAACCATATTTGGTATTTTCTTGACTTCAGCATCTTTTATTTTTAGAGGTATGTGTTCCAATTTGGTTGAGGTAGCTGCAGGTTCCTTGTACCTTGCTTAATTTAGGACTTTTTTTTTTCTTTTTTGAGGGTGGAGTAGGAGTTAAATACAGCTTTACTCAGCCACCCCCTGGATTCTAAGCCCTAAATTTAACTCCAAAGAAACCTGTCTTGCCCTACTTCATGATTCCAAACCTTAGACAAAAACTATTACCTGTTTCTGCAAATCAGAGAGCCCTGACAACAGAGCACCAGGGAGGTGTGTCCTCCATCCTGGCGTGCTGGGTTGCAACACTGGAGCTGTCGTCAGCTGACTGGGGACAGGGGCAAGAGGGGGAACAAACGGCCCTACTTTGTGGCCTAAATCTTGATGAACATGTCCCCTGGGGAGCCGGGAGAGCTACTTGTACAGCCAGTCAGAATGGCCAGGGTGTGGCCACAAGTGTCCCATTCTAGCAGCCCTCATCTGGCAGCAGGTGTCCAAAAGGATAGGGATAGCCTGGCATCTGATCAGTAGGTGCACTGCATTTGGACAAAAGAATTAACTACCTGTCTCTCCAACCCTGCCCCCAGCCACCTCTCGTTGCTTTTATGTTTAAGGTTTTTTTCTTACTTTATTACATTCACAATGTTGTGCAATCATCGACACTATGTTCGTAAAACTTTGTCACCACCTCAAACAGAAGCACTATTAGTTATCAACAACCTCCCATTTCTCCCTTCCCTCAGGCCCTAGAAACCTCTAATCTACTTTCTGTTTCTATGTATTTGACTACTCTAGGTATCTCATATAAGTGAGATCATAGAATTTGTCTTTGGTAATTGGCTTATTTTACTCTGCATTATGTCTTTGAAGTTCCTGTGTTGTGGCATGTGTCAAAATTTCCTTCCTCTTCAGGGCTCAGTAATATTCAGTTGTATGTATATATCACATTTTGTTGATCCATTCATCTGTTGATGGAAACTTGAGTTCTTTTCACCTGTTGGCTATCATGAATAATGCTCCAATGAACCTAAGTGTACAAATATCTGTTTGAGCTCCTGCTTTCAATTCCTCTGGGTACATACCTAGAAGTGAAATGGCTGGATCACAGGGTAATGCTGTTTAGATTTTTGAGGAACCACCAAAGCAGGGCAGCTGCACTATTTTACATTCCCACCAGCAATGCACAACACACAAGAGTTCCAATTTCTCCACATCCTCACCAATCCTTGAGCTGTACCCAAGCCCAGGAAACAGCCTTTCCCTCATACTCCAGGATGTCTGCACACTCTTGGGACTGCCTGAGGGGCTCTGGGGTAACAGCAAAGGACTGCAACCAGAGAAGCAACTAGGAGTGTTTCACTCTGGGATTCATTCCGCTTGGTAAAACTCCAGGCAAAAAGCATGAGGGCTGGCTGGCCAGGGCCTTTCCTGCTTCTGAAAATCAGAGTACCTGAAATTGGAGGACCCAGCCAGGTACATGCTCTCTTACAGGGCTCTGGGCTAAAGTAATAGAGCATTCCTTAGATACTGGGGGACATCAGGGTCTCCAAAGTGCACAGCACTCAATCCTGAGGTGCTCAAGATGACCCACTGCAGTTCTAGAAGAAAACAGTAGAACATCTATTCAGGTTTATTTTTATGCCATCCTTTTACAATTGTGTGTGTCTTATAGGTACATTAGCACAGCAGGTATGTATATAATTTATAAATAAGCATACATGTGTTGGGGCAAATGCTCATTTATTAATGGGATATACATGATTTAGAAAAAAAACAAAAAGGTTTGGGCCAGACATGGTGGCTCATGCCTGTAATTCCAGCACTTTGGGTATTCAAGGCGGGCAAATCACTTGAGGTCAGGAGTTTGAGACCAGCCTGGCCAACGTGGCGAAACCCCATCTCTGCAAAATATACAACAACGACAACAACAAAAAACATAAGCCAGGTGTGGTAGCATGTGCCTATAGTCCCAGCTACCCGGGAGACTGAGACACGAGAATCACTTGAACCTGGGAGGCAGAGGTTGCAGTGAGTCAAGATCGCACCACTGCACTCTAGCCTGGGTAACAGAGCGAGACCCTGTCTCAAAAAAAAAAACAAAAAAACAGAGAGAAGAAGGTTTGAAGACCCCTATCTTAGACCAATTCCTCCTTTGTTGCTGTTTTTTCCCTCCTAATTTTAACATATTGTACCAACGGCAATGATAAAGATATCTGGGGGAAATAACTCACAAAACCCACCATCCTAATCCCCTTAGTGCCTGACACTTCTCTATTGCCAACTCACCTTTGGGCTCTCCTACTCCTGGGGGAAGTGAGAGACAGGCATCTGCAGACAGAGATGCAAGGGGAGGGGAGAATGGGCAGTGTTTTTTCTTCTCCCTGAGACACCCACCCTATTCCAGCCCAAAGCCCAGAAAAGGGAGGTCTGTAGCTGAGAAGTGAAAAGCTCATCTTTGGAATCAGAGGTACCTGTGGGTGAGCAGTGGCAACCCCATTAACTTCTGAGGCAAATTAGTCCATTTCTTTTGGCCTCGATTTTCTCACCTATAAAATGGCAACATAATACTAAGCATCTATGTCAGTGAGTGGCTGTAAGGAGTAAATGAGAGTCCAGATAAATGCACTCAGTGCACTGCCTGCCCAGCACATTCCAACTCTTTTAATAAAACAGGTAGGAAGGGCCAGGTGCGGTGGCTCACACCTGTAATCCCAGCACTTTCGGAGGCCAAGGCACGCAGATCACCTGAGGTTGGGAGTTCGAGACCAGCCTGGCCAACACAGTAAAATCCCATCTCTACCAAAAATACAAAAATTACCCGGGAGTGGTGGTGCATGCCTATAGTTCCAGTTACTTGGGAGGCTGAGGCAGGAGAATTGCTTGAACCCAGGAGGTGGAGGTTGCAGTGAGCCAAGATTGCACCCTTGCACTCCAGCCTGGGCGACAGAGCAAGACTCCATCTAAAACAAACGAACAAACAAACACATGCACAAGACACAGGAGAAGGAAAACCCTGGATAGAGGTAGAGAGAGTGAGGACAGATGCAGGACTGGAGGCATGGTTGTATGTGTGTGTGTGTGTGTGTGTGTGTCCAGCTGCTCACAGTTACAAGAAACACCCCATGTATCCCACAAACATGTACCAGGCAACCACCAGTGTGACACACCTTGAGGGATGAAGATATCAATCAGGCAGAAAGTCCACCCTGTGGAGCTCATTTCCAGGAGCCATACTGTGAACCAGAAGCCCACTAGGGCACTGGGAAGAGCAAGCAAGGCTCAAGGGCATCTGGAGTCACTAGCCAAGGTGCACAAGTAAAACTGGGAGCTAAAGCGGAGGGGGCTTAACTGAGATCCAAGGCCTCTAACAAGAGGTACCAATCTGCAGTAACACATACCACTGAGAATCCAAGTGGAGCTCTGGGTTCCGTTTCCTTAAATTTTCCATTCAGACTTTTTTTTTCCAACCTTTTGTCTTTTCCAAAGCAAACTCTGCAGGACTTTGTCATCTCAGATATCAGAGCAGAAACCCCATTCCCTGCTTTATTCCTTCAATCAGCCCCACCCCTGCTCTGGCCACGAAGGTTTTATTGCTCTCCTCCGACTGAAGCCTGCCTGAATTCAGGCCCCCTTTTCTACTGCCGCCACCTTCTTTGGCTATCTCACAGCAAGAAGAGCTGCCCCAGCCTTGTGGCTTCATGAAGTGGCGAAATGGCTTCCTGGTTTATCTACAAATGGGCTACACATTAAACTACTTTTCAGGAACAAGGAGCCAAGCATTAGGGCCTCCCGGAAAGGCCACTGAAGACACGGGGCTCTTCAAACTCTCTCAGTCAGCACAAAATCACTGATTCCAACAGAAACACAGAAAGCATTCTAAGACACACATGCTCTCGATGTCCTATTTTTTAAAATTCCCTATCTTGTTTTTTAAACTGGCTGTTAAATTTCAGCTCAACAACTCATCAAGTACATTATTAACTGGCAAACACTTCTGTGGCTTTGCTAAAGTTTAGAAATGAACATTCCCATTAAACTATAATTTCTCCAGCAACGTCTAGAATAGTGCAGAAACCATTCCATTAGGGCAAACCCCAACTAATCCCACTCCCTACCAGTCAGCCAACACAGGATTTCCCCAAGTTGGCTTCTGTTCTCTTATAGCAAAATAAGCAAAAATCTAGGTGATTTGAATTGACCTTGGGCTGGGTAGCTCTAGGCAGTGCTGGTCATGCTGTGTCTCTGCCACGCAGGGGAAGGTGAGGGGAGAAAACAGCTCTGCTTAATGCCATGAGGCCCTCCATTCTTGGGGCCCACCCCTCACAAGCCACAGTATAGGCACAAGTCACCTCCTGCCAGAGAGTCCTGGGCCTCACAGCACCCTAAGTCCAGGAGAGAACAGCCCCCACTCCATCACCCCTGCTTTGCCTCCCTCCATCAGCTCCCCTTCCTCAACACTCAGGAGCACTCCAAACCAGCTTTCTCTGACGGATAGGCCAGGAGCCCAGAACAAGCCCCACACAAGCACCTGTTTTATGCTCTCCAGGCACCAGAGTGATTCAGGCACCCCCATTTGACACACACACTTGCCAGCTTGCTGTCTCACCCCACCCCTCACCAGCCAACTTCAGACCTTTCTTTAGACTAATTGCCCAGAAAGAGGTACCTGTCTAAAGATAAGGAAGTCACTTCCTGTCTGACTATCTCCCATCCTTCCTTGGCATGGAAGGAGGGGCTCAGGGCATATAGGAAAGAGAGGAGGAAGCCTGGAGAGAATGAGGGAAAGAAGAAGGAGAAGGAGAATAGATAGAACCCCACTTAGCCCAAGCCAAAACCCCAACTGAGATCTAGAGCAGGCAGAGGGAATAGAGTGCTAATGGGCTCTACCCACAGGAAATCATCTAGATGTCAAAGGACAGTTGCCAAGATCCTGAGGGTATGGCAAATGCAGCTTGAAGTGAGGATGCCTCACACACCTGCTGACACTCATCAGTAGAGATCTGCCTCCCTCTCCTCCCAAACAACCACAAGGGAAACTGCTGCAGACTCAGTTCTGGACACAGAGACCCAAGCACAGCACACACAAGGCTCCACAGTGGGTCACATGGAAAAGGCTGCTCTCCAGCTCTACTTCTGCTCAACTCATGGGCAAGCCAGCGCTAAGATCAGGCCTCCTCCTGGCCATGTCCATGGGCTCAGGTCCTTCCAGGGCAAGGCTCCCCGCACTGCCCTCTGTCCTCCAGGGGTCCTCTGGATGCTGTTGTCCAACTCTGTTTCTGCCAGGTCATCTGGGGTGGTTCACCCCATGCCACATCAGATTAAGGCAACGTACTGCCAGAATCGCATGCCTGCACACCCTCCTTGAAGAGCCGCTTTGTGTTCCTTGCTTATAATGGAAAAAAAAATTTTTGCAGCTGAACAACACAATTTGGAGTCTTCAATAGAGCAATGGAGGCTAAAGCCATCCAGCACACCCATGACTCCCCCACAACCAAGAGCGCTTGCATGCAATGGCTGGCATGATAGGCCTGCAAACTCAACAAGGCTTATAGGGATTTCCCATGCCCCGCTTGACACTCTATACACTGCAGACTTCTCAGGAACATGCTAGTGCCTGACAGCCTCCAGAAACGGATCTACTACTGCTTTCTCTAATATGCCCCCCATACCCACCTATGCCAAGAAATTCTTAATGTCTAACCTAGGTCCTTCCTACTTAAGTCCATTTAGGGCCTCAGTAAAAAAGCAGAATGTGTGATGTCCTTCCTGGTGACCTTTAATATAACATGAACCCAGAAGGCTGAACTTACGGGCCATGCAAAGGAAACTGAAGGGGTTTTAAGGTGTAGGGGAGGAGGTCAGAGAATATTCTGGCTCTTTTGATGCAACTGACTGCCTGGAGCTGTCTCACTTTGCCATCTCCCATCCCTACCACTCCCAAATGTCAGCTGCATCATACCATCTGACTGCAGAGTGCTTGAGCTATGAGGGAGAAGCAGGAAGTCAGATGACAGAATTAGAGCTAAAAGATCTTAACAAGCTGATTCTCTGGACCCAATACAGCCATATGGAATCTAACAGGGATAAGCTTAAAGACCTAAATTTGAGATCAACAGTTTAAGAGGAAAAAAAGAGGCTGAGCAGCAGCGCTTGATGTATATGATTACATCTTAATAGGGAACCTATTTTGATTTTAGGTTGAATTAATTAAAGTATGATATTGAGGAAAAGACAGATGATGGTCCCATGCTATTCTGAGCTGGCCGGTCACCAATTCTACATGTTGCAATATGATGGACATGTGTTGCTGATATGCATCCCTTCACTGGCAGAAGTCACACCTCCCACGTCATCATGCTGCAACTGTCAGCCACCACGCTCTACCCCTAGGACAGGCCCATGTTCCAAGTAGGGATCATAATCTCCCCTAAGAAGAGATGTATAGCTCCTGGGAGAATGAGCATTTCTCTTCCTTGACAAAAGGGTTAGCAGACTTGAAAGATGGAGAAAGCAGGGCCCCCAAAATGCCCTTTGAGCACCAGAGTCCAACAGCACCAAGGCCAGGTCAGGATTACACTGGGAGTTCCCAGGTACTGATGCCAATAGCTTTCCTTTTCTCTTGAAGCTAGTTTGAGTTGGGTTTCTGTCACTTCCACATGAAGAGCTTACTAGTACATACACTATAAGAGGATTACAGCTAAAGGGGAATATGCCCAGAGTGATGTCAAAGACAACAAGTAAACTAAAAGCCATGTTTCATGAGGGAACAAGGATGATTTAACTTGGAAAGGAAAACACATAGGGCCACGTGGGAGCCTCTTCAAACACTTAAAAGGTGAAAACTTGTTCTATGTGGGGACAGAGGACAGACCCAGGACATTGGTAGAGGTTACAGAAAGGGGTTTTCTCAGAACTTTGATAATACAACAAAACAGATGAATCTGAACCTACCTCCTACTCCACTTCCCCAGACTCACTGGAGTAAAGCAATTCCCTTTCTCACTCCAAAGTCATTTCTTATATTGAGCAAATGGCAACTTCTACAAGCCTCAGTTTCCAACCTGTATAATGGGGATAATAATCCTCCCTACCAGCTTCATGGTATTATTTTAAGGATCAAAAGAGAAAATGTAGGCTGAGCACAGTGGCTCACTCCTGTAATACCAGCACTTTGGAAGGCTGAGGCAGGGAGAATTGCTTCAGTCCAGGAGTTCAAGACCAGCCTGTGCAACAAAGTGAGACCTTGTCTCTGTAAAAAATTTAAAAAAAAAAAAAAAAACAGATGTGGTGGTGTGTGCCTGTAGTCCCAGATACTAGGGAGGTTGAGGCAGGAAGATCGCTTGAGCCCAGGAGGTCTAGGCTGCAGTGAGCCGTACTTGCACCACTGCACTCCAGCCTGGGCAACAGAATGAGACCTTGTCTCAAAAGGTAAAGATATATATATATATATATTTTTTTAAATTTATCTTGAAACAAACAACCGGAGATGGTTATAAAGACAAGGGTGTTTATGACAGCATTGTTCATAATAAAGAAAAAAACTGGAAACCTAATGTCCAACAACTGAGGATCAATTATAAAAATCAGATACTTGCTGGACATGGTGACTCACACCTGTAATCCCAACACTTTGGGAGATCAGGAGATCGAGACCATCCTGGCTAACATGGTGAAACACTGTCTCTACTAAAAATACAAAAAAAAAACAGCCAGGCGTGGTGGCACGCATCTATAGTCCCAGCTACTCAGGAGGCTGAAACAGCAGAATTGCTTGAATCTAGGAGGCAGAGGTTGCAGTGAGCCAACATCGTGCCACTGCACTCCAGCCTGGGCAATAAAGTGAGACTCTGTCTCAAAAACAAAACAAACAAACAAAAAAACTAGATACTGTGCAGCAACTGGAAATCACATTGTAGAAAAACAATTAACAGATTAGTTAAGGAAGCAAGAATCAAAATTATATGTACAACATTATCCCAACTTTATAAAATTTATATTTGCAATGAGAAAAGACAGGAAAAAACAAATGTTAATAGTAATTAAACCTACAGGATTATGAATATTTTTTCCTTCTTGGGGCTTTTCTCTGCCTTCCTAATTATACAATAAATATGTCATCTTTTAAAATCAGAAAAAGTTATATATGCTTTAAAGTGCTTTATCAACTGTAAAGAGCTATGCAAACAAAGCAATGTGGGTGTCAGATAAGGTCTCCCGGACTTTTCTGATCTGAACATAGTAATGAGTCCTTGATTACAGAACATCTTACTGTGTTTTTAACAGACAGAAACAGATGAGTATCATAAAGAAAGCCCTTCAGTCTTAATTCAAAAGACCCAGATCTAAAATTCTGCATGACCTTTACACAAGTCAATTTCTTCACCAATAAAAGGAGGAGAGTGATAATATAGCTTTGTATGTAAGTGGATTGAAACATTCATTGAGAACCTCCAAATGGCAGCCTGTTTCATAATTTTCTTTTATCTACTAATGTACGGGGAACAGTTTCCATGTCCTTAGTTAATATTTCACAGCACCATTTTTAATAGATGCATAATAATCCACTGTACAGAGGTATCATGACTAATTTAGCTAATGAGTGGCAAAAGTTTTTTGTTTGGTTTGGTTTCTGAAATACAAATATTTAATCTCTTCAGCAACCATTCCAGGTTAGGTGAGTTCCAAGTGCTGAACTGTAGGATACACTCAACAATGTAAGCTGTTATTACGACCACAACCACTATTACTATTACCACACAGGTGCCAGGGACATATCCAAGTTCAGTTGAGTATTTGGGGTTTTGTTAAATGTTTCTCTGGAACCCAAGAAAGGCCAGGGCAGGAGATACATATTTGAAATATTATCTGGGTACAAATACAGAGAAAAACATTTTTATTCTATTTTTATTTTTTTCTTTTATAGTTTTTTTAAATATCTTTTTTTATTTTTAGGTCAACGGATATTTTCACAGATGTCATTAAGGACTCTTATCATTTTCCTCTTTTTTTCTTTTTTATTGAGACAGGGTCTCACTCTGTCCTCTAGACTGCAGTACAGTGGCACCATCTCAGCTTACTGCAACCTCTGCCTCCTGGGTTCAAGCGATTCTCATGCCTCAGTCTCCCAAGTAGCTATGATTACAGGCATGTGTCACCACACCTGGCTAATTTTTGTATTTTTATTAGAGACGGGGTTTTGTCATGTTGGCCAGGCTGTCTTGAACTCCTGGCCTCAAGCGATCCACCCCCTTCGGCCTCCCAAAGGGCCAGGATTACAGGCATGAGCCACCATGTCCAGCAAATTTATTTTAAGTTTTTGAGACAGGGTCTCACGCTGTCTCCCAGGCTGGAGTGCAGTGGCATGATCCTAACTCACTGCAGCTTCAACCTCCCAGGCTCAACTGATCCTCCACCTCAGCCTCCCAAGTAGCTGGGACTACAAGCACACACCACCGCGCTCAGCTAATTTTTGTATTTTTTGTACAGATGGGGTTTTGTCATGTTATCCAGGCTGGTCTTAAACTCCTGAGCTCAAACAATCCTCCTGCCTCAGCCTCCCAAAGTGCTAGGATTACAGGTGTGAGCCACTGCGCCTGGTCAAAACATATTTTAAAATCTTGCCTCCTTGTTTTCCAAACACCTCCGAACATAAATAGCCGTTAACTCACCAATACAATTATACATGTGCTGTGACTCAGTAGCTGGATTTTCATAAATGCTTAAAAAACCAGACACCTCTGGCCAGTAACCATACACTTTGCCATAATAAAACAAAGTGTTTCCTAAAGAGGCATAAGCCCCCAGGCCTCCAGAAAAATCCGTGGACCTAGGTGGTTTTTAAAAAAGAAAGTGGACTAATAGTCAAAAGAGAGAGGCTTGACTCTTGCTTGCTCCTTCCTTGAATCAAAGACCTTCTGTTTCCCTTTTTCTCCATTTCTGGCCCATCTGCCTTACAGGCTTATTGTGAAGACTGGGTGGCCCACGTTGGAAAGCACTATATGACCCAAAAAGTGCCTGGATGTGTACTTTTAGGTACTTTATGGTCTTCCTCTGATCCCACCAGGCACTTGCCAAGCCCCAGATCAGCCCTCTTACAGTGCCTTCCAGCCCCTTCTTCCCTCCAGATGGGCAAGAACACGGGCCACTAGAAAGCCATCACCGCACTGTTCAAATCATGCCCTGCACAAGGTAAAGAGGTGATGTGGGAGCCAGAATTCCAACTAAAGGGCCACCAACACAAAGACATCAGACTTGGCAGGAACCACCGCACAGGGCTCCCAGATCGACCGCCTTCACACCTACCATGCAACTGCCTCAAACTCTCCCCTGATGGCAACAGAGGTGAGAAGTTTCTCTTGGATGGGTAAACTTTCTAGAAAAATGAGGTATCCTCCCCCTCTCTCCCTCCACCACTCTACACTTTAAACAAACCATGGCCAGAAGAATCACCCTCAAACTGTTTCCCACCACGTCAACTCCTTGTTCAAAAGCTTACAATACTCCTCATTACTCAGAGAATCAGACAGAACTCCTCCATCCAGTGCCCAAGGCTTCCCGACCACCTGCCTCCTTCCCTTTCCAAACAGGCTCCCACTTCTCAAACTCATGGCCCTTTTAAAGGCCATGCACTGTGCTGAATCACGGTGTGAAAGAGTCTAACCACATGGTTCTCAACCCTGGCTGCACATTAAAATCACTTAGGGGCTTAAAGGAAAATACTGCCAGGGACCAACCTCAAGATTCTCATTCAATTGCAAGTGAGGCCTGGGGATCAGTGAGGGACAGGGACTTAGACTGAGCAGCTGCTTCCCATGATGGGCCCTGTGCTTTAAGCCCACCCTGTCTGCCCTCAAAGTCCATGCCCTTCCCTGTCACCACTCTGCCCTCCAACCTGAGTCTCCCTCCAGAGTTTTCCTCCCCATCCACTGAGAGTATCAAACATGAAAGGCCCTACTCAATCTGGGTGACTATCCGCTCCTACCACATCACCCACTTCCTCCCTGTGGACCAGCCCAGTCCAGGTCACTCTTGGACACCCCCGGGACATTCCTGCTGTTGTCTTGAGCCTGCATGACCGCTCTCCCACCTTCCACCAAAGGGTTCTTCTTTATCATCACATACTTTTTGCAGTGTCAATGTTACTCAACAAGCACAGTTTTATTTGTTTTAAACTTTCTACTCAAAGAAAATTTAAGACTCACTTAAAAATTTAAAAATAGTTCAAGCCAGATGTGGTGGTGCACGCCTGTCATCCCAGCCATGTGGGTAAGATTCTCAGGTGGGAGGATTACCTGAGCCCAGGGAGGTCGAGGCTGCAGCAAGCCATGATTGTGCCACTACACTCCAGCCCAGGTGACAAAGGGAGAGCCTGCCTCCAAAAAACAAAAAAAATTGTTCAGAGAATTCTTGTGTACCCATCAGCCAGCTTCCCTCAGTGATAACATGTTATATTACCATAGTGCAATTGTCAAAAACAGAAAAAGTGACATGGTAATACTATTAACTAAGCTACAGACCTCACAGAGATTTCACAGGTTTTTATATATACTATGTATATATGTACAGTTCTATGACATTTTATCACATGCATACATTCATGTGTGCACCACCAAAATCAGGACACAGGACGGTTCCACCACTTCAAAGAAATTTACCCTCTTCTAAGTCTTCCGCTGATCTGTTCTCCATTACTATAATTTTGTCATTTCAAGAATTTTTTATAAATGAAATAATATACTATATAATCTTTTGAGATTGGCTTTTTTAAAAATTCAACATAAGCATGTATTTATTTTGTGATCAGTTACCATAGTAAAGATACTCCCTTTTGGAAAACAACTCCAAAAAATCTTATCCATTACTGGCTAAGTAAATCATAATTCAACTGTATAATGAAATCATATACAGTCACTAAAACTTATGAGATAAACATAAATTAAGGGCACATACATTTTTTCAAATACACAGTCGGCTCTCCATATCCATGGGTTCCATGTCAGATAACCCATGGATATGGAGGCCCACCGTAAGAAACTTGAGCATCCACTGATTTTGCTATCTGTGAGGGCTCCTGGAACCAATCCCCAATGGATTCCAAGAGAGATAACTACATAGTTAAGTGAGAAAATACAAAATTATATATTATCTCATTTTTGTTAAAACACACATATAAATACATAGATACACAGAGATAGACAACAAAATGTTAACAGGGATTATCTCTGGGTGATAGGATTACATGGGATTTTTATTTTCTTCTTGTTACTTGTCTGCATTGTCTAAATTTACAACAGTGAATATAAATAACTTTATAACTTTTTTAAATGCTTGAAGTAAAGCCCCAATTTTGCCACCTTTAACGTTTCCAGCCACAATCACGTTCTTCTCTTAGCTAGCAAAGTAGTGTGTGTGGGTCTCCATTCTAGGACTCACATTATTCAGAGGCTCAGCATAGCTGTTTCTGGGCCAGCTGGCCCCCACCTCAGGAAGGGGCTGCATTCATGAATGGTCTGCATCCCTCTGGCCCCTTTTGGCCCAGCCCTTGCCAGGCATAGGTACTCATCAATGGATCTGAGGCTGCAACCATACCAGGAGCTATTTGGCCAGAGCCCCAAGGCTCAAAAAGAAAGCCTCTGGAATTTCTCAGGGTATTTGGCATTCTAGAGTGAGTGACATCTTGGTCCCCACCACCTGGGCCTTCAGAAATAAAGCCTGGGAGTAAGCTATGAACTTTGGGAAATTGGCAAAGATCAGAGGCCATGCAATGTCTCTTTGAAATTCTGATGTGGGGGCCTCACTAGCCCACAGAAGAAGGGAGAGTGCTCCTCTGTGGTTTGCCCTATTTAAAATGGTTTTCTTATTCAATTTCTAATAGTCTACCCTATTCCCCTTGTTTCCTCCAGCTCCCCACTTCCCTCACTCAAGGGGAGAAAACAGGCTAGAAAGGCTGGCTCAGCCACAGAGCAGAGCCAGTGTGGTATGGGGCCAGAATGCTAACAAGCACAGAGACATAGCAATATGCTGTACAACTTGAAGGAATTTCCCCAACTTCTGTGAGGCCCCATTTAACTTCCCTCTTATGAAGGGGGTTGGACTAGCTGCTATCTAAAATCCCCAGCCCTCTAGGCAAGATCTGTCCCAGACCTTCCTCTGTAAGACCACACCTCTGCAAAGAGAAGTAATGCTTTCCTTCTAGTGGCACAACCAAGGTATGGAACAAACTGTTTAATTAGTGTGGTTCAGATGTCTTCCTGTCATTTTTTCGGTCTCACATGACATTTACTTTCAAAGCCAGACCCAAAGTGGGGGATCATGCCTGCTTAGCTCACTACCATAAGCCTAGCTCATGTGCCGTGCTAGGCACTCAATAAATAATTGCTGAATGGATGTATACACGTATGCTTGCATGCCAGCCATTCAAGTTGGGCACCTGGCAGTGTGCAGTTACACTCCAGGACACAGCACACACAGCTATCTGTTTCTTCCTACCACCACACGGTCCAAGTCAAGACCTGAGATCCCCCAGTGCACCTCAGCCAGGGCATCCCTATCCCTCTCACTACTAATCTTGCAGATGGGTAAACTTTCTAGAAAAATGAGGTAACCTCCGTCCACCACTCTACACTTTAGACAAACCATAGCCAGAAGAATCACCCTCAAACTGTTTCCCACCATGTCAACTCCTTGTTCAAAAGCTTACGACAGCTCCTAATTACTCAGAGAATCAGACAGAACTCCTCGATCCAGTGCCCAAGGCCTCCCAACCACCTACCTCCTTCCCTTTCCAAACAGGCTCCCACTTCTCACCTTCAAAAGCCCCCACTTCAGCCCAGACCTTCCACTGTCACACATTGCTCACACCTCTCCCTCCTCAATGAAATCTTCCCCACCCACATCAGTCCTGCTAGTTGCACCTTTTCAGACTTCCTCTACCTCTCTTTTCTATGCCCCTATGTATCCCTCCCCATCTCCTGCTGTATCTCTTTAGATAAGAATGAATGACTTCAACCAGATGGTTAAATAGACAAGGACGGTGTCACCCTCTTCTCCATATACCCTCAGTGTCCAGCACCATGCTGTTTACACAGCAGATATGAAATAAACACCTAGCTGGTTAACGCCCATCCTGCCCCAACTCAGCGCCTCCCACCCCTCTCCCATCACCCCAGTGCCAAACCTGCACAGCCACTGTGTCTGACTCCCCAGACTGTGGCCTAGTAGCTGCTCTAAGATCCTTGGTAATTAGAGCAAGGCACACAGCATGGTCAAATCCTCGCTTTGTCAGTTCCTAGCTGGGCAACTTAAACAAGTTATTCAACCTCTCTGAGCCTTGGTATCCTTGTCTGTAAAATGAGGTAGAGTATTTCCCTCATCTTCAGTCTGCTGTGAGGAAGAAACAAGACAACATCAGGGGCCCAGCACCCAGCAGACTTGAGGCAAGGCTTTCCCTCCCCTTTTGCCATTCCAACAAAAAATCACTGGCGGAGATCTTGTGCATGAAAACCGGTTGGACAGCAGACACACCTCATCTCCCCTCACCTCCAGCTGGCTCTCTAAGATAGAGGAAACAAAGCCTGAATTTACTGCAGCTCTCCTCAAGCAGGGAGGTCTCTGGAAGAGGTCTTTGTTAACACAACTTTAGTTTAAAAGCCTCTTTATGTGCCAGACACAGTTTCTGTTTTGTGAGAGAGAGAGAATCAGCCTACAGCTTAATATCACTTAATGCTGATAACGAGGCCTTTTGTTCATGTCCCTCAATTAAATTCTGCAGTAATTAGTGGCCACGTACTCCCATTGCTTGAAGGAAACAAAAGCAAGGCATGGTCCTTGTTCACAGAGACCTGATGCAAAACAGTTATATGAGTAACAAGAGAGAGAAAATCAATCACAGGGAAAGAGGTATAGCAGGCCTGAGCAAACCCAACCATGATGGGCTTTAGAATCACAGAGAATAATGGCAAAGTGGTAGCAGGCTAGATGCTGCACATGTGGTTTTCCATTCTTTCATTTGATGTATGTGTGTATCTTGCTGTATTCAGAAACACAGATCTGTAGCATCATTTAATAGTTGGATGGTACCGAAATTTCATTAACAAGTTCCTAATGGATGGCCAGTTAGGTTGTTTGCAATTTCTTAGTATTATAAACAAGTTGCAATGAACATCCCTGTATGTATACCTTTGCAACTTGTCTACGTACTACCCTGGAAGGATGGAGTCACCATAGTGATGGAACTGCTGGGTGTCTGTACTTTTGATTACCTCAATAAGCAATGAAATTATCCAATGTGCATATACAGAGTTTACCCTTTCCCAAAAGATATACATATAAATACACACAAGTACCCATACAAATATGCCTCCCCTTGTCTCCCACGCCCACACCCTGCTGCAGTTCAGGCCTGTATCATCTCTCATTTTATGGTCGCAGGGGTCCTCTTACAGGTCTCCCTCCCTGGCCACCAGAACAAGATTTGTAAAGTACCAACCTGATTCTTTTGTTGTTGTTGTTTTGTTTTTGAGACAGAGTCTTGCTCTGCTGCCCAGGCTGGAGTGCAGTGGCACAATCTTGGCTCACTGCAACCTCCGCCTCCCAGGTTCAAGCAATTCTCCTGCCTCCCGAGTAGCTGGGATTACAGGCGTGCTACCACGCCTGGCTAATTTTTGTATTTTTAGTAGAGACAGGATTTCACCATGTTGGCCAGGCTGGTCTCAAACTCCTGACCTCGTGATCCGTCCACCTCAGCCTCCCAGAGTGCTGGGATTACAGGCGTGAACCACCACGTCCAGCCTCCCAACCTGATTCTTTACTCGAGTGCCTCAAGTCATTCTACCTCCACCCCCACCACCTTCAGAGCAAAGCTCCAACCCCACCTTCAGGGTAAGACAGTTATTCCCATTTTACAGACATGGGATCTAAGGTCTACCTTGCTCAAGGTCACACAGTCAGTTAGTGACAGAACCAGGATGATGCCCTAGCTCTCCTGACTATTAAACCCAATAATAGGGGAACTGAGGTGGCATAAACCATACATCACCATAGCTCCCTGAAACTAAAACTTTCCATTCTTTCTAAAGGCTTTTAGCATTTTCGTTCTTTTCAATGGAGATATACTTGCAAAATACTCAAACTTTGAGAATCTGGCCCTACAAAGTCAGGAAGATTAAAACAAAAAAAAGACATATTTCCTCTTTCTTTTACAGAGATTGGTTTCTCTGGCTAATCTCAAGTCACAGCAATTCTCTTCGGTCTACCAATATTTCTCCTCATTTGGCTATCTAGTGACTGATTAACTCACAGGCAAGTCCATCATAAGCAACCAGGTCTGTGTACACAGGCTGGGTCTCCACATCTTATAAGGCTAATCTGTGTCTACCCCCAGCTATCCCACAAGGACTGGCCACACTGGGAGGTACAGTCAGTGGCTGAGAAGCAAGGGGTCCTGCCACAGGCAGACTAGAGGGAGGCAGAAATGGCTACGGCCCACAGCAATGACCAACAGCCACAGGAAGTGCAAGACAGAACAAAGGAACTCCTACTTAGACCTCCCTGATCCATGGAACCTCTTCAGTGCTTGTTTCCTTCAAAGAAACTCAGTTCAGCATTGAGCCTAGAAAGACAGACATTCCAAACAGAAAATGGGAAGAATCTCAATAGCAAGAACAGCTAGCGTCTGTTGAGCACTCGCAGCATGTCAGACACTATACTCAAGGCTTTGTGTGGATTATCTCATCAACAAGCCTATGAGACGGGCACTAGTCTGAGGTCATGTCTAGGGCCACACAGTTAGTGGTGGAGCCAGGATTCAAACCAGAGCTGGTCCCACAGAGAGAGCCTGGCAAGTGGGCCCTCCACAGGCTGGCCCATGGGGAAGAATGGTAAAGAAATCCCCAGACACTCCCTGGTCCACTCTGTTTTCCTGAATCCACAGCTGCCTTCCACAGGGCAATCCTGGCAGAAGGCAGAATGCTCAGTAAGGCATGGAGGATGAAAGCAGATGAGACATCAGAGAAGAACATGCAGTTCTTTGAGGTAGTTATGTTTTTCTTTGGCTTGGTTTGGGGGGGATAGGGGAATAAAAAACCAGCAAGATGGGCAGGTACAGTGGCTCACGCCTAAAATCCCTGCACTTTGGGAGGCCAGGGTGGATGGATCACCTGAGGTCAGGAGTTGAGACCAGCCTGGCCAACATGAAGAAACCCCATCTCTACCAAAAATACAAAAAATTAGCTGGGCGTGTTGGCGTGCACCTGTAATCCCAGCTACTCAGGAGGCTGAGGCAGGAGAATCGCTTGAACCCAGGAAGCGGAGGTTGCAGTGAGCCAAGATGGCACCACTGCACTCCAGCCTGGGCAACAAGAGCAAAACTCCATCTCAAAAAAAAACAAAAAACAAAAAAAACAGCAAGATAGGGCCCAATGATGAAGGGTCTCACATATCAGTGTCCACTTTGGAGCTAATCTAAAAGAACACCAAGTACCCTACACTGAGCACATAGTAGGCCTTTGATACCTTCAATAAACCTAAGTCCCTTCTCTTTATGCAGAGAGGTCAGTGGGGACTCACTGAGGCTGTCTAGGACAGGGAGTGACAAAAGCAAATGTGCATTTTAGAAAGAGTGTTGTTCTGTTCCTCCTGCAGTCTCAGATGAGGTCCTTACAAGGAATGGAATATTGATGATCAGGACATAAGATTAAAATGACAAAATATAGTGATGAAGGCCCTTATCAGGTATTTACTATATGCCAGGTATGATTATCCTGAGAACTTCGTATATGTTAACTTCATTTAATTCTCACAATGATTCTATGAGTAGATACTAGTATTATCCCCAATTTACAGATAAGAAAACTGAGGCACAAGGAGGTTCAGCTGGCAGTGCTACCACCAGGATTCCAACCCAGTTGGCCTGACTTTAGAGCCAGTGTTCCTGACCACCCTGGTCCACAGAAGAGAGGAGCTTTCTGGAACACCTGCTGCTCTTCACCCCTCAGTGATGCTCCAGACCAGCCTACAGGATGTCGCCCAGCCCCTCCAGCCCGCTACCCCCTCCCTTTCTCTCACTATTGCCAGTCAGCCCAATGCAAACCATGCCTTGGCTAGAAACACCATTTTCCCCCAAGAGGCTGCTAATAGTAGATGGGGTTGGGGGGCAGGGGGGAAGGAGCTGCAAGAACTTGGCTCTTGAGTTGCAAAGAGAAAAATGAAGGAACAAGGAGGAGTGGGCCACCAGATCCCCAGATTCCAGGGTGGAAAATGTCCAACTAAAATGCATTCTGCCGGAGCCCAGCAGCAGCATTTCAACAGAGCCACCATTGTCTCCGTCTGAACTGCTGCTGCCCACAGCCCAGCAAGTGGCAACCAAACACGCTGTCGTCATGGAGCCGGAATGTAGGGTCCTGGCCCTCCCCGAAGGCACCAGAAACACTGCTCTGTTTACCCACGTTGCCCTTATTTAAAAACAAAACAAAAAGCCCCACTCCACCCTCAGCCCGGCCCTTCGGCATGCAAGACACTGGGAAGGACAGACAGTGGTGAGAGGACACTCCATATGCCAGCTGCGTGAGGCAGGTCTGCCAGAAGCTTCCCAATGATTTGGCCAGGCTGGGAGGAACAAGTCTCCCCCAGGAAGCTGGGAAAGTACTTTGGGGAATATATAAAAATCAGATACAAATAGATATCTGAATGGGGCATCAACAAACTGTTAATGCCTTGAAAGGGCCCCAAGCCCCTTTAGAAAAGCTTTATGCCCAAAGAATTTGGCCAAGGGCTTGAGTCCAGGTCACTGTTAATGCAGCCTCCCTGCATAAATCAGAAACCCTGCAGGGCAGAGACAGGCCTGTGTGTCCAGCCAACTCTGGGACACAGGCAAGCTTGAGGCCAGCCAGCCGCCCCTGGCTACAGCACCTGGCCCCCACCCCAACCCAGGAAAGGGGTGCAAGGGCCTAAAGCCTGGCTCATCCAGTGCTGAGCCCAGAAACAGAATGTCCAGGGTGACTGGCACATTCAAAGTGCTTACTGTCTGTGTCCCGCTCTACAGAGATCTCAAAGACAGCTTTAATCGGGAACCCTAGACCAAAGCAGGAAGTGGTGCTCAGAAAGCCATTCATAGCTCTAGGCCAGTGTGAAACCCATGGTACCGGAGCCCCAAACAAACCAGTTTTAAAACCCATCCTCCTGTGCAGCTCTCTGACCTCTGCCACCTGTGTCCATGACCTGACCCAGGCACAGGTGGCCCTCCATGCTTTGGCTCTGGTCTACCTCTCTTACCTCTCAGACTTCACCTCCCTCACTATCCCTTACACACACACACACACACATACACACACACACACACACACACACACAGAGAGAGAGAAACTCCCAACTACTCCAGAGATACTGAACTACCTAGGATTCCTGGACTCCACACACTACTTCAAGATACCGCCTTACCTTCTGACTCAAAGGCCTTTCTTCCCTTCCTGACCGGCTCACCCCTCACCCTTCAGGACCCCACTCAAGCATCATGTGCTCTATTAAGCTTTCCTGGGCCTCCTACCAGATGATCCGGCTGAGTAATAGAGTAAGAACTGAACAGAGCCTTTTGGGACACCAGTAAACCTTTCCTTCATGGAGGTAGCATAGGGGATGGGTAGGGTGGAGAGGACTGTAACTGACCCCCTCTTATTTCAGAACCAAAAGCAATGGGGGAAATCAGAGCAGAGAAGATTTCAGCTCAACCTGAAATGGAACTTCCTACCAATGAGAATGTGACAATTACAGGAGGGGCTCCCTTGTGAGGCAGTGAACACTCCGTTATCCGAAGTCATGGAGCAGAAGCAGTTTGGTCAGCACTGCTGTCGAAGGAGTCTCTATATCAGGTGAATAGGCAAACCACATCAGACCATGTGAGAGGCTTGAGACCTTTCCATAAAGGCCTCAGATTCCAGGGATGGAGGGAGGCAGTGAGGAGGGATGCCCACAGTGAAGTCTGGGAGGAGGAGGGCAGCTCTGGGGTACAGCTGCAGCGCCTCCTGGGAACCCTGACAACCAGATGGGAAAAGCAGAATTCCATGGGGCAGCTGATGTGGCGTTTCTCATTTACTGGCAGCTTCTGGCCTCCTGGTTGAGCTGCCCAGTCTAGGTTCATGGAGGCCAAGACTCTTCTCCTGTCTCCACTCCCGCACCACCACCAAGCCTCACCATGACTACTGAACAGAAGATCCAGGCAGGAACAGCCAAAGAATCAGTCACCTTCTCTGTGCTCATTCCCAAGCCCAAGACTCATCACTGTCCTCCTCAGGGAGAAGGCACCCTGGACACTGTAGCTCCCAAAAGTGCAGAAGGTAGGTGGAATGAGATCCCAGGCCAAGACTAGCAGGCACCCAGGTCCATCTTTAATAACATTACCCCAGCCTGGGCAACATGGCAAGACCTTGTCTCCGCAAAAAAATTTTAACAATTAGCCAGGCATGGTGGCATACACTTGTGGCCCCAGCTACTCAGGAGGCTTAGGTGAGAGGGTCACTTGAGCCCGGGAGGTCGAGGCTGCAGTGAGCCATGATCGCACCACTGTACTCCAGCCTGGGCAACAGAGTGAGACCCTGTCTCAAAAAATAATAAACAATAAAAAGAATTTAAAAATAATATTATCATGAAGAACAAAACTACCATTTAATGAGGGCTTATTTCATACCAGGTACTGTGTTAAACATGCTACCTACATTATCTTTAATCAGTCTATTCCATGTACAACAACCATAATTTAACGAAGGAATGGCATGATCTGACTTTTCTTTAGAATAAGGATATTTTAGAATACTATCCTAAATAATTAGTATATTTAGAATAAGTATTTAGAATAATTAGAATATTTAGAATAAATATTTAGAATAATTATCCTTATCCTAAAGCAAAAGTCAGATCATGCCACTCCTCTGTTCAAAGCCTTCCATTGTTCAAAGATGTCCAGTGAATTCTCTCCCGACTTAGGGTGAAAGCCCAGGTCAAAGACCTGCACCTCTCCAATCTCAACTCCTACTCCCTGAGCTCCAGCCACTCTGGCCTCCCTGCTGTTTCCTCATCATGGCACGTCCTGCCCCTATATGGCTTGATCAGATCTCTACCCAAATGTCATCTCCACACAGAGGCCTCTTCTGACCGTTCCACTCTCACACCCAGGCCTCCTGTCGCCTTTTCCTGCTGATTTTTCTCCACAGCACTTACCATCCTCTGATACTATATATTTTAACCATTTCATTTGCTGTCTTTCCCTCCTGCTAATACGTAAGCTCCATGAGGGCAGAGACCTTTATTGATTTTGTTCACTATCCCATCCCAGCATTTAGAACAATGTCTGGTTCCAAGTAGGAACTCAATAAATATTCATTCAATAGAGGAATGAATGACCCTCCAAGGTAGGTATTCTTACCAGCTACTGACTACAGATGTGGAAACTGAAGCTCAGAAAAGTTGACTCACTGGTCCAAGGTCACACAGCTGGCAAGCAACAGAAGTGAAATTAAAATTGAGGTCTGACAGCCCCCTTAACTCTGTGATGGCATCTTCTTTCACCAAAAGGAAGGATCCAGACATCCTACACCACAAGTGTCTTGGGTGCCAGTGGGCTGGGCATCTCCTCACCTTTCTTCAAGGAAAGAAGCCTTGAGAAGCGCTTGAGGCAGATGCCTCTGCCTCATTCATCTAAGAATGCCCAGCACCTGGCCCAGGGTTGGCAGGCAGGTGCCCACCACACACCTGTGAATAAACCCACTCCTCGGTACCTAGTGTGTCTTTACATTTTGATTTCTTTACATATTGCTTTGTGAATTGCTGTTCATTTTACTGAATGTGAGGACAGGCAGAAATTCCAAGTACACTTACTTGTCAACCTTTTGGTTAATGTCAAGTATAGAAATTCCAGGTACACAAAATTGAACTAGAACGGACCCTGCCTTGAAGAAATTTACAACAATGTGAGAGAGATGTAGACACAAAAAGGTGTAACATGAAGGAGGACAGTCATGTGAGCAGCAAATGCAGTGCAAAGAGTGCAAGGGGCAAAAGAGCTCTTGGGGTGGGGGTGCGGACAGTCACACACAACAGCTAGACAGCTAAAGACAGGCAAGGAAGGCGGAACAGCTTATCCATCCTTTCATTCAGCATTAACAATTTGTTTTCTTGCTTGAAGAAACACTGTGCTTGTTACTTGATACCTGAGTACTGGGGACAGATATGTGAATGAATGCTGGGGACAGATATGTGAATGAATCAAACATGAAGTAATTAAAAGGCTAATGAGGTAGACACAGAGAGACATTAGCACAGAGACTGGGGTGATATGTAGCAACAGAGGATGCTAGCATGCAAGCTGCATGCCCACAGGCACCCTCCTTTTGTTCACTACTGTACTCCTCAGTACAACACTGTCAGGCTCAGAAAAGCTTCTCAGTACATAACAAATGAATGAAAGCACTGCTAATTAAATGAATGAAAGCACAAACCAGGGATGTCACAAACCCTTGATGGCGGGTGGCCAGTGATGGCTCCCCAGGTAACACCTGAGTCTTAAAGGACACATAGGAATTACCTGGATGGAAGGGGGCATTTCTGCAAAAGCAAAGACATAGAAGCAAGAGAGTGCTACAGCTTATGATGTCGTGGAGTGCATTCAGGCCAGAGGGTAATGGTGTGCTTTAACAGGACACAGACATAGGAAGAGAAGCCCAAGTCAGGACACTTCTGAAGGCCCTCATCAGGAAGCACATCAGGATGAGGTCTTTGGGCCCCTGTAGGGAGAACAGGATGGAGGCAGGAAAACCAGTCAGAACCATCTGCACTACTACAGGTATGAGTTGCTGAAGGTGGGGTCTTTAGGAGACACCAGAGAAAGGACTAATCACAAGAATATGTTACAAATCACAGGTGCAAGACCCCATGGAGAAGGGAGGCATCCAACAAGCCCAAACACATTTTGAGTACCTAAGAAAAGTGCAGCCCCACCAGAGCCCTCCTGGGAATGCTGCAAGGCTGCTGGGGAGATGCCAGTGGAACCATATCACACCTTGCACACAGTCAGCAAAGCAGGGACCCTACTGACTGGCTGGAGGCAAGAAGGAAGTCAGGGGAGAGAAACCAGAAAAATTGCTCACTATTTATTTCACTTTCACTTTGAGCACACAAGTGGGGAGAAGACGCCCTGGCCCAGGAGTAGAGAAACTTGGCTGGAGTCCCAGCTGTCACCAACAACCTGAGTAACCTTGGGCAGGTGACTTCACCGCTGGGGCTCAGCTTCCCCATCTATAAACCAGAGCTTCCACCATGAGCCCCACCTCTACCAGCATCCTGGAAAGGACCCAATCAGATAAGTATCAGCTCTGCATAGCTTTATATGGCACCTATGTGATCTTCCTTGTACCAGGAAAGGAGGCAGGAAAGGGGCAGGCCCAGCCCCTGCCCAGAGAATGTTTTAATAAGGTGGTCCAAGCAGGTACTGCAGAACACCAGCAAGGGCATTTCCGGGCACATTCTCTAGCCAGTCTTACTGCCCAGCCCAATCCAGCCCAGGGAAGGGGGAGAGGAAGCAGTGAGCTGTTTTACAATCCATCAAATTAATTGCCCCAAATGGGAAATTTGCAGGCCTCCTACAGCCTCATGTGTATTCCATAATCTCCCATGGCCCTAATCTCCTGAGAAAGAATGTGTGGGCTGTAACCTTTTCAGCCCACTGTTCACAGGGGCAATGCCTTGGAAAAACCTCAGTCCCCACCAGAGATCACTCCCAACCAAAAGACTCCCCCACCTCCCATCCCCCTCCCCCCACCGACCTGGTAGCCAGCCAAGGCCTGGCTCCGCCCCGCAGAAGCCAGCTAGGCCAACTTTGGCCTTGACTTTGACCTCGGAAAGGAGACCTGCCCAACCAGCTCCTTTGGTAAATACAACTTTTGCTCCCTCCTTTTCCTCCCGAAGATAGAACAGCCTGGCAGGAGGCAGAACAAGGAGAAATGGCTTCAGAGTAGAGATGCACCCTTGAGGCGTGGTGAAAACAGCCCCAGGTGAAGTGCTGGGCATTGGTTCTAACCTCTGCTCACCCTATCCCTGCTAGGAAACCCGCTTCCCATCTCTGGACCTCATCTTCATTTGAGAAATGAAGGGAATGTAAAACAGCCTCCCAGGAACTCCTTACCCCGCCCCTTTAAACAAGTTTGCTTCTTTGCTTCTGTTGTAACCTTTAGCTGCTCCTTTTCCTGCATAATGAAGCCTCTGTCTAGGCCCAACTGAAATGTCACTTTCCCCTCGAAGGCTTCCTGGATCCCTCCCTTCTCAACACCTGTCCCAAACTCTCTTTCTGCCTCCTACACTCAACTAGCCTTGAGGGCAGGGGATTCTTTTACTCATTGCTACCGTCAGGAAACTCATTTGATAACATATTTCAGAGAGCTCTGGACAAACCTAGGGACAAAATCCATTTCATTCTCTAAAATACCTGGCATGGAACAGATCCTGGTGCACCACTGGGTGAAGTTTTCTCAGGCAGTGTGTGGAAGGCCAGGATCCCTGAAGTTGACTGCGCCTATTAATAACCAGTGTCTGTACCCTCTCTCCTTAACAAAGTGCTTTCTCACTCACTACCTCACCTGCAGGGGAGGGACTGATGTGATCCCCTTTCACAGAGAAGGCAAATGTCTTGCCCAAGGTCAGGCAGCTGTAAGGGGCTAAGCCAGGATCCAAACACAGGTCTCCTAATTCTGGTTCTAACTTTGTGTTCCTCCCACCATACCTGAGAGAACATGCAGCCCTGAGCCTGTTGAGATCTGGGCTTGGAGAGAGATGCAATCTAAACCTCTCCTTAGGACTGCCCTGGGAGCCACATCTAGAGCAGCCAAGGGACAGTCAGGAACTCTGGGCAGAGGAATGGCAGAGGGCCTTTACTCCATACTCTCCACTGCCTGCCTGCCTTCCTTCCTTCTTTCCTTCCTTCCTTCCTTCTTTCTTTCCTTCCTTTTTTCCTTCCTTCTTTCTTCCTTTCTTTCTTTCTTTGAGACAGAGTTTCACTCTTGTTGCCCAGGCTGGAGTGCAATGGTACGATCTCAGCTTGCTGCAACCTCTGCCTCCCAGGTTCAAGCGATTCTCCTGCCTCAGCCTCTCAAGTAGCTGGAATTACAGGCGCCCACCACCATGCCCAGCTAATTTTTTGTATTTTTAGTAGAGACAAGGTTTCACCATGTTGGCCAGGCTGGTCTCGAACTCCTGACCTCAGGTGATCCACCCACCTCAGCCTCCCAAAGTGCTGGGATTATGGGCGTGAGCCACCACACCTGGCCCATCCCATGCTTGATTACCTCTGATGATAGTGAACTCACTACATCCCAAATATTTCAGAAGCTATTATTGTAAACCTGGGGCCAAAACCTTTCTCCCTGTAGCTTTCACAGAGGATGAGACTCTTCTATGTGGCAGCCGTTCAGATATCTGCAGCCAACCCTCATGTCCCTGTGGGTCTCCTCTTTTCCATGTAAAATACCCCCAGTTCACTCAGCTATTGCTTGGGAGACAAGGTTTCCAGTGCCCATCACAGTCAACCCTTCAGAAGGACCTCAAATAGCCACATCTCCCTCAAAAGGGTGACCCATGAACGGGCCTCAGTGGTCCATCTGTTATCTCCCCAGAGCAGAGCAGCACCATCACCTCCCGTGCTCTGAGGAGGAAACTTCCATTAATGCAGCTTAAAACCAAAACCAAAACTCCTTTGTCCCAAAGCTAATTTCTCAGAGGGCCCTGGCCATATGGGAACAAGGACAAAACTCATTCTCTTCACCTTATTAGAATGGGAAGAGCAGGAACTCTGGAGTCAGACCTGGACTAGAATCCTGGTCCTGTCACTTATTTACTGAGAGACCATAGGCAAATTACTCACTCTCTCCAAGTTTCAATTTCCTCAGCTACGAAATGGAGAAAATTTTTACCTCACTAGACAGATTTGAGGAATAAATGAGCTAAGGTATATAACTACCTAACACAGACCAAGAACTTCCCCAAAGTCAAAGCTGGTAAGTGACTGGGTTGGGATGACATTTCAGACTCAAGCCTGCCACCCTAAAGCTTTGGGGCCGTAAGTTCCACACCACAGCCCTACTGCTTTCATGTCACACAGTCTCTACCATGCTGCATGTCATCTTTGGTTTATCCATCTCCCCACACTGGACTGTGAACTCCTTGAAGATGTCCTTGTTTTTGTGGCCCCAGGATCTGGCATGGTGCCACCTGGCACAGAGTAGGAGCTAATAAAGGCTGATGAACAAGTGATTATATGAACAAGTCAATTACACTGGCTACAAGAAGACACGTGCCTCTTTTGCCCTCCCAGTGCCCACATAAGCTTCGTGGCTGTGTACTACACACAGCTCTAATCCCACTACATGGGCTGAGTAGCAAGAAACATTTATTTCATAAGGGCTTGAAGGGCCAAAGGATGCCAGCATCATCCCCCAAACCAGGACATAGCAATGTTCTGTCTTCCTCATCCACAAAACCTCCAAGACTAGAGAGGTTTACTCTCCACTGCTCCTGGAGACTAGAGGCTGAGCTGTGTGTACTCAGATAAGCATTCACTGGGATGGTCCCTGGTGACACCAAGAAGGCACAGGTCCTGTGTGGAGGAGAGTTGATGCCAGGGTTTCTTCAGAGTTCCTCAGCTCTCTGGGGCTTCATTTAAAACACCCTCTCTGGCAGTGAGCTGAGATAATGCCACTGCACTCCAGCCTGGGCAACAGAGCAAGACCCTGTCTCCAGGAAAAAAAAAAAAAAAAAATCTTCTCCCTGTTCCCAGGTAATCAATAATAGGAAAAAGGAAGACACACCTGTTCGTACTCAATGGGCCATCTCAAAACCATCCGGGCTCCACCTTATAGAGCACTCATACCTCACCATCCGTGCTACACTTGATGCTGCACTGTTTCAGTGACAGGAAGACCACCCGTCCTTCATGGCCTGCTTATAAGTCCTTCCTGAGAGCCTTTCTCAGTTACTCCTAAGGCTGTGGGGTCCATGAAAGCCTGGTTCCCATCAATTCAGAGTCTCAATTTTCCCATCCCATCAAATGGGCATAACATTATCAACCTCAAGGTTGTAACACTTTAAATTTTGAAGCAGCGCTGAGGAGATTTTAAAAGTTCCCTGGAAATGTGCCTGATGCCAGGTATTCCTGGGCATTACCAAATACTCGTACTACCTAAGCACTGTGGTTGCGTACTATGCACAGGAAGGATTCACGCAACATCAGCTTGTCTCCTTCTGGTCTATCACATCCCAGAACATTGAGTGAATCCTATTGTTCTGGGCACAGCTTAGCTCCAACTCTACATGGAGACCCTCAAGAGCGTGGATGACATCTCCTCTGGCCACTGCCAGTTTCTGTATGGCTCTGAGAACTCAAGGGGCATTTGAATATGCCCAATGTTTAGCTGGCAAGCCAACCCATTTTAATTCACTGTTGTCATTGTAGGCAGATGAGAAAATGTCTATTTTCAGATAATTCCCCAGAAGGGGTGACTGGAAGCTAGCGCAGACAAACAAGGATGCCGGTGGTTCCCAAACTGAAGAGGAATCTTTGGGGAGCCTCAGCCAGAGTACCCAAGGCCCAGCCTCTGCCCCCGAGACTCCCAGGCTCCTCTGGATACAGGGAGGGACCTCTCAGCAGCTGGTTGGCTTCTCAGGCAGAGTCCCAAAGAGGGAAAATTATAGACTCCAACCAACCATTTAATACATTCATTCAATCATTATTTTTTAGGACCTACTTATTACAACTACTATTCTAGGTACTGGAAGTACAGCCTTGAACAAGATGGGTTTGGTTCCTTGTCTTCATGGAGATGCATTCTAGCAGGGAGAGGAAAACAAATTGAAATATAACATGTCTGAGTCAGGTTGACAGCTCTAAAGAAAAAGAAAGCAGCACCGAGAGAACAGAGTGTGCTGGAGAAGAGGAATCAAGAAAGGTCACCCTGAGGAGATGACATCTCAGCAGAGACCTGGAGAAAGTGAGGGAGCAGCAGCCATGGGAAGATCTGGAGGAAAACAGTCCAGATAGAGGCGACAGCAGTTCAAAGGCCCTAAGCTGGCTGCCCTTCAGACGTTTGAGAAACAGAAGCAGGGATGGGAGGAAATGAGGCCAGAGAGGTAATGGGGTTGGGGAGGGGACAAGATGACATGGGCCTCATGGACCACGAAGGATTCTGGAGTCCACTTTGTATGTGAGATAGGAGCCCACAGATGGTTTGAGCTGAGGGATGCCATGACCCAACTTCCACCATTAAACAATCCCTTCAGCTGCTATACTAGCAGACGGGGAGAGAAGCACAAAGACCAATTAGGAGGGAACTGCAGTCATCCAGGCGGCAGATGACAGTAGTGTGGACTAGGGTGGTAGCAGTGGAGGGTGTGAGAATGGTCTGATTCTGGATAAATTTCAAAGCAGGGCTGACAGAATTTTAAAAGCTTCCCGGGAATGTGCCTGATGCCAGGTAGTCCTGGGCCTTACCAGATGCCAGTACTGGGTAGGCTAAAGGACAAACTGAATTTGATCCACGGACCCCCAGCCCGGGCATGCAGGGCTGGAAGCTGCGCCTCTGCAGAGCTCTAGGCTGAAAGCTATGTGACTGTCTGGGAAGGGAGTCGGGGAAGCTCTCAGATCTGACTGGAAAGGGGCATCTCTCAGAGAGACTCACCACCCTGTGCCCCACTACCCTCGCCACTGAAGGGCTAGGTGGCTCATGGGCAAACTGCTCCCGGCTTTCAAGGGTGGAAGGAGGAACTCCTTCATAAGGAAGCCCAGTGAGGGCAACTTGGTGATATGGGTTCAAGCTCGGGCTCTACTACCTCCTGGCTGTGGTCTCTGGGTCTGGGTCTCAGTACTACATGGGTAAACAAGAATCATAATATGTCACCTGTAGGATTCTTATGAGGTTTTAAATGAATCAATATGGGCTGGGTGCTGTGGCTCATGCCTGTTATTCCCAGCACCTTAGGAGGCCAAGGCAGGCAGATCACTTGAGGTCAGGAGTTTGAGACCAGCCTGGCCAACATGGTGAAACCTTGTGTCTACTAAAAATACAAAAATTAGCCAGGTGTGGTGGCACATACCTGTAGTCCCAGCTACATGGGAGGCAGAGGCAGGAGAATTGCTTGAACCCAAGAGGCGGAGGTTGTGGTGAATTGAGATCTTGCCACTGCACTCCAGCCTGGGCAACAGAGCAAGACTCCATCTCAAAAAAAAAAAAAAAGGAATTAACCTGGCCGACAGAATCAGAATACACCAACCATTCCTAGTTACAGCATCCCTGGGCCTCTGTGTCCTCATCTACAAAATGGGAGGAATAACACCTTTTAGGGCTACCATAAGGATTAAAGCAAATAATGTGTGAAAACTGTTGGTCACAGAAAAGTGCCTCACTGGCCGGGCGCGGTGGCTCAAGCCTGTAATCCCAGCACTTTGGGAGGCCGAGATGGGCAGATCACGAGGTCAGGAGATCGAGAGACGATCCCGGCTAACACGGTGAAACCGTCTCTACTAAAAAATACAAAAAAACTAGCCGGGCGAGGTGGCGGGCGCCTGTAGTCCCAGCTACTCGGGAGGCTGAGGCAGGAGAACGGCGTAAACCCAGGAGGCGGAGCTTGCAGTGAGCTGAGATCCGGCCACTGCACTCCAGCCTGGGTGACAGAGCAAGACTCTGTCTCAAAAAAAAAAAAAAAAAAAAAAAAAGAAAAGTGCCTCACTGGTTGTGAAATTCCCTCCAGACCCTTAAGTGATATTTGACATGATATTTGACATTGAATCCTCTTCCATACTAGCATCTCATGTTGCCAACTCTGCCACCTTTCCCCCTGCCCAGCCTGGGAGAGAACCAAGGCATCAGGGAGACCCTCAGCTCTCTCTCCTCCCGCCTGCCACATTCCTATCAGGCTCAGTACCAAGAAATCCTTTCTGTGAGAGCCCCTTCAGGTAAATGATCAGCCATAGAAATCAATTCCAAAGGCCTCAGAGAAATCAGGAGATACCAAAGGAAAGTAAGGCAGTAGGCTGAAGAGAAAAGTGAATACCTTCTTCACTTTTCCTCTTTCCTACTATCTCTGGATGGACTTAAGGAAGGGGCTGGGTGGGGGCGGGCAGAGTGGGGGGCAGGCAGGAAACAACTCCTGCAGGTTCAGCAAAAGTCCCTGGCAGTTTTAAACATGTCCTCTGGCTCTACTCAACCAGAAACAACCAGCACCCATGGGTCATTCACAGAGACCCCAGCTCTCTCAGTTCCTGTGGCTCTACTTGCTGGCAGCACCGACCTCCCAGAGTCATTGTGAAGAGCCACTGAGCACACAGTAGGCACTAGATAAATGGTGGTTATGTGAGTATAGAAATGAGCCAGAGACACTGTTTCCTTTCTTGTCTCTGGGCAGCCTCCTGACACTAGATTGCAGACCATAAAATCTGCCCCAGCTGCAACGGTGTTAAATGGTTCCACTTGACATGCTTGCAAACGTCAACACTCTGTCATACCCACAACCTCAGTTAAAGTTTAAAAGCCCTGCACAAGGACCTTTGGTAAACCCTGTATATAAATGATCAGCCACAAAAATAAATCCCAAAGCCCTCAGAGAAATCAGGAGAGACCAAAGGAAACTAAGGCAGTAGGCTGAAGAGAAAAGTGAAAGCTGTCTCCATTTTCTCTCTTGCCTACTGTGTCTGGGCAGACTTAAGGAAGGGGGAGGAAACAAGGAAGTGCAAGGTGTTAGTATCAGATAATTATCTATGGCAGATAATTAAGTCCATGAGTAATTATGGTAAACTGCGGGGAACACAAGCTTAAGTATATAGCAGATTTTTCCTCAAAGTCCTCTTCAACTGGGGATGATGCACACATCAGTTTTATCAGCTTGAATTCATCATCTTTCCCTATGGCCCCTACACCTGCCCCTAGAAGCACCAAGCACACAGGCCTGAAAGCCAGTCTTTCTCTGTCAGCAGGGTCAAGGCCACCAGGTGACAGGACTTCTGTGCACTGCGCAGAGCTGCAAGGAGGGACGAAGTGTAGCAAGCAGGGTGGCCCTTACCGGATGCCCCTTAGGAGGCCTCGGTGTCTGAGTGGAAGTAAGGGCGACCCGGAGTTGCACTTCCAGGGGTCAGTTTTTAACTAGGTCCCCCAGGGACACTAACCACCCACTCTCTTCATCCCTTCTATGTTACAGCAGGAGTGCTCCCAGGTGGCAGTGGGGGCCACCCACCTTCTCCTTGTTTGGAGGCCAACCCTCACCTGCTGCAGGGGAGCTCTCACAGGTGCCAACCTGTCCAGCCCCCCTCCGTGGACATAGGTGGGGGCTGGAGTCTGAGGGACCACCACCAGCACATTCCACCTTCCTCCCCTATAGCCTCAGAGGGCCCGGTCACAGCCCTGCTGGGACCCCTTCCTGGATCCTCTGAGAGGTCCATTCTGCAGGATCCTCTCTCCGGGTGTCCTAGAAAACGACATGCTCTCCTGGCTCTGCCTGTGCTGCCCCTCTCCCAAAAACATCCCAACCCCTTCCGTCACCCAGCAAATCCCTGCTTGTTTCTCAAGATCCAGCTCGGGCTCCCCGACCCCAAGCCTCCCCTGGCCAGCCCTCCTCTGTGCCCCACCATCCCCATGCTTCCCTTCTCAAATCATTTGCACAGTATCCTCTGGTTGTTGACATGTCTGTGTCCCCACCAGAGCACAGGCTCCTGGACTCCTTGAGGACACCCGTGTTGCTTTGATTCATTAACTGAATGCCTACTATATACAAGATGCATTCTACAGCAGTGAACACAACAGACAAAATGCCTGTCACGGAGCTAATATTCCAGTGACAGTAAATATCCTATACACAGTAGTACTTTCTATATTCAAGACTGTTCTGAGTACTTCCTATTAATTCATTTAATCCCTGCCACAATTATTACCATCCCCACTTTTCAGATGAGGAAACTGAGGCTCCAGAGTACACAACCTGCTCAGGATCACACCACAAGCTAGTCAGTGGCAGGGCTGGGATTCAAACCGAGGCAACCACATAGCAGACCACGCTCCCAAGCACTGGGCCACTCTGGCTTTCAATGCTCTTTTCTATACTCTGCTTCACTCATGTTGGTATCTACCATGCCCAGGCCAGTGCTTGGCACACAGCCAGTGCTCAGTGAACATCTGCTAAATGAAGAGACCCCCTGAACGATGAGTGCCGGTCCCCCGCCTACAACACCCACTCTTTCTCTCCTCCCTGCCCAATCCCAGTTCACAAGAACCCCCCCACACATACACCAAGTCTTCTGAGACTCATCCAGCCCCTGAACTGCTCCCTCCTGAGTGTTACTCTCCATGCAGCACCTGCACTACTTATCCTGACAGTGAGTCGCACGCGACCCAACCATCCTATCGCCTGAAGCAATGTGGACATTTGCTTTGCCAGCTCCCTGATATCCCCCAGAGTATAACAAATATGATGTCAAGTAAATGGATTTAAACTGCCAAACTGAATCTGACCTCCCCTCTCCAGTCCTCCATCATCACTGCAGCTTTTTCTTCCTCTGTCCAGAGGAAGCGAGGCAAGGCTCGAATCAAAAATAACCTTTGCTACAACTATACCCAGATTGCCTAAACCTATAAGCTATAACAGCCAAGGTGGTAATTAGGATGCAGGTGTGGTTAAAAGCCACAAGTAAAGTTGGACATTTTTAAACCTTTAGTTAAACCTATCAGGATGTTCATTGCCCTCCCTTAGAAAATGCCCATAACTGAGAATCTGAGCTAACTGGGCAGTATACACAGGTACCCTCTGTGTATATCAGAGTCCCTGCAGAAGATAAGTCAAGAAATTACTTAAATACATTTGGACCACCATAGCCATTATAGAGAAAAGACAAAATACCTGTTGTTCATGGAAATAAATTCTAAAATCTGTTGAACCATACTATGTTCTGGAGACTAAGTACTTCGCATGTATTATTCTCATTTAATCTCTGCAAAAATACCAGCATTTACCTCATTTTACAGAGGTTACATAGCCTGCCAGAGTTCCACAGCTGTGAAGTCTGGCTCCAAGCCTGTGTGCTCACCCATGACCCCATAGTTGCCCTATTTCAAGTCAGGAGTGAGAACAGCTGAACTGTGAGGGAGGCCAAAACTGGTCAAAGGCCCTCAACATGGAGACAGTAGACTCTCAGGGAGGTGAGAACCCACCTGAGAACCACACAGCAGGCAGGCAGGACTTTTCAGTGGGAAAGAGCTATAACGCAGCCCCTGACAGCCTTGGGAATACAGGCCTGAGGTCACACCCAGTTACAGAAATGTCTCAGGTACACAGGGATGGGAGAGTCGGGAAATGCTTATCAATCTGCAGGAAGGAAGTCAACAGCTTATAGTCCTCAGCCAGGATGGAGTTTCCTGTGCTGCAGAATGCTTCACATAACTTAAAAGTTGAATCCCAGAGTCCGGGTGTGGTGGCTCACACCTGTAATCCCAGCACTTTGGGAGGCCGAGGCAGGCGGATCATGAGGTCAGGAGATCGAGACCATCCTGGCTAACACGGTGGAACCCCATCTCTACTAGAAATATAAAAAACTATCCAGGCGTGGTGGCAGGCACCTGTGGTCCCAGCTACTCAGGAGGCTGAGGCAGGAGAATGGCGTGAACCTGGGAGGTGGAGCTTGCAGTGAGCTGAAATCTTGCCACTGCACTCCAGCCTGGGTGACAGAGTGAGACTCCATCTCAAAAAAAAAAAAAAAAGTTGAATCTCAGAGTGGCTCTCTACCCCGTGGATATCAGCTTCAAGTTCAGCCAGGTCCCAGCCTGGAGCTACCAAGCCCAAGCAAGCCCTTTTACTGCCTCACACAGCACAGACTGATCTGTGGACCCATCAGGACTGAGTGGAGTCCCTTGCCCCAAGGCTGTGCTTCTGGGCCAAGGTCGTTTCTGTACCCACCCCAGATCACCACTGCTCCCATTACCACCCCCCTAAGAATACCCCTGAGGTTCCTATAGGGACTTCAGAGAGAAAAGCCACTTATCTTCTCTCTGCTCCACCCCATAGTGTACCTCCTCCTTCTCTCATCAGGAATGTCTAAGGACAAAGAGCTGAGCAATGACCCCAGAGTCTGCAGGAAAGCACTAGAGTGAGGTTTTCATGCTGAGTCTCAAAATGCCAAACCCTACCACTGTGAAGAAGAGCCCATTTTCCCAATATTCTCTTAACTTTGTCTGAGTGGGACTGGGCTAGGGGGTTCCATCTCTAGAGGGAGTCAAGTCCAAAACAAAGACTGACAATCTGTCTCCTCTCTCAGACCCCAGAAATAGGAGGGAGAATGGAGCTAACCAGACAGTGGACTTCCTTCATTCACCTGCGATGGGCAGGAGGCAAGATAGCAAGACCCCAAAGCCTGCCTCAGCTAGTCTCTGAGCTCCAGGTCTCTGAGCCCCAGTACAGCCTGTACCCTCCCTCAGGGGCTCTCTGCAAAACCCAGGGGCTTCTCTACAGGTGCATGTGCTGGGGGGAGCGGTGGCAATTCCTACCAACCCCAAAAGGGGGAGCTGACTCAACAGAAGGCTGCGTGCAGCTTGCATCCAGTGAGTCCCAGACTAACAGCCCCGGCTACATCCTCTCTTCCCTCACCATGCCCATGGACTCTGACCTGTGTGAAGCTTGAGTGTCTCCCTGAAACAAACTGGAGCAGTCTCCACAGCAAAGCCTGTCACGAACATGGTGGAGACAGGCCAAGCTGGACAGCGAGACTATGAGAACCCCAGATAGGGAGCACTGGGTGACCCCGGCTCTGCCGCCTTACACCTGTGCATCCAGTTACTGGACTTAACCTCTCTGAGCCTCAGTTTCCCCATCTATAAAATGAGGATAACCATACCTACCTTATAAGGTTGGCATGAGGATTAAAGGAGCCTGTATCTGAGAAGCCCTTAGAACAGTGTACATGTGAACAGTGTCAGCACCAGATAAACATTCGTAAAATAAACAAATAAGTAGAAGCAATTGGCTTCTCAGTGTAACAGCCTCACAGCCCCACCCCTCAGCTCACTAGCACCCCTGAACTGAGGAAAACCCAACACGAACCTTCAGGAAAAAAACAAACAACAAACTCTCAAACCTTTCCACTGACTCAAGGAGGCAATCGGCACCAACCAAGACCTCCTTCCTCAAGGAGCAGCCTTGAAAGGCCTGGCAAGATTACCCCACCATTTTCACACCGTATGTCACTAGGCTCCTCAGACACATGCAGCTTTTGGAATAAAGAGTGTACTTTGGGTTCTAATTTAAACATCTATGTATCCACAGAACAGGAAGCCAATTACTTTCCTTTCCCCAAAAAAATGAATATCCCCTCGGAATTTTCAAAACCATCGGGTGCCAAACACACAAACACATCTATGCATTGTCAGGTGAGAAAGGTTGGAAAAAGTTGAACAAAAACCGACTGAGCTCTCTTCAGCTCCCACCCACACACCAAAGCTAAAAAAAAAAATTATTCGAAGGCTCCATAAGTGGATATAATGTCAAGCACCACCAATTGCATCTAGAAATGCATTAAGGGGTACAGTTATTATAGATATTTAGCTTCACAGCATTCAACCATATTTTTTAAATCCCCAGGTCAAAATGTGTTGAAAAACAAATCTTCCCAAACGCTTTCTTTGGTAGGTAGGAAATCATTTCTCTTCCCTGGGACTCTGACCACTGACTTATCCCCCTCCTCCCAGCCACACCATACAATTCCCCACTCATTCCCTACTCCAACCAGCCCTCTATCCTTGCATATCTGCAGTTTGAGGAGGGTAATGGCAAATGTCAAATCAACCAACCCACACCTGTTTGGCTAAGCACTGTCTCTGTGCCTGACACTGTCCCCAGGGAGCTGGGGAGTTCTTCATGGCAACTGAGTCACAATCCTGGCCCTGTCCCATTCCCCCAGGACCAGCTCAGGGACAACTGCAATGCCAGACATCTCCATGACTTGCTCATCATTGCCACTGTCTGCTGGGACATATGTATTCTCCCACACAGAGGAAGCCTTCCCATTTCTCAGCTTAATTGCCTTCTACTTGCCTTCTCTGGTTATCAATGTCAATCACTCAGAACAATCTGTCACCCCAGGCCCTCCTCCACCTGCAGGATCTCTAAGTGGTCATGGGGTTCCAAGATGTGGAGCTACACACCTACCCCCAGGCAGACATAGGCCCCATTCAGTGGTCACCCCCAAGCTCATTCCCACCACTTCCCACTGGGACTGACAGCATCATCTCAGCAGAGGTGAAGGCAGCACATTCCCACCTTCCACTGAGAAAACCAGAGGCTCCCCAGGCTCCACCCTGGGTAACGGGATGGACATTCAGACAGCTGTACCCCACTGATACTCGCTCGAGGCCTTTCACACAGTTTAACCCAATGACTTTGGACAGATGTTCTTCTATAAGGAAAGAGACTCACAATGCCTGAGCACCTACCATGTGCTGAATAGCATGGTAGGAGCTTCAGACAGGCTATCACATTTCATTCTTAAATAACACTAGGGAGAAAAATAGTTTCATTATTCTAGAGATGGGAAAGCTGAAGCTCAGAGATGCTTCTACTTTCAGCGTCTGTAAGAATCACCTGTGGAGCTTGTAATAAATGCTGACTCCCAGCCCCACCCCACAGAAGCTCTAATTCATTTCTACCCTCACTGCCCCTTACCAATCCTCTAATATAGATACCAGGGTTACTGTCTCTCCACAAAAGAACCAGATGCAAACCCTAATACTAACATGTGGGAATCCTCTCCACTGGAGGGGGGATATAGACAGGGAATGTAAATCAAATGTGTCAATCAATGGTACATAAAGAAACCTGTTTTTGTTTTGTTTTGTTTTTTGAGACAGAGTCTCACTCTGTCACCCAGACTGAAGTGCAGTGGTGGAATCTCAGCTCACTGTAACCTCTGCCTCCCAGGTTCACATGATTCTCATGCCTCAGCCTCCCGAGTGGCTGGAATTACAGGCGTGCATCACCATACCCAACTAATTTTTTTTGTTTTTGTATTTTTAGTGGAGACGGGATTTCACCATATTGGACAGGCTGGTCTTGAACTCTTGACCTAAAGTGATCCACCTGCCTCAGCCTCCCAAAGTGCTGGGATTACAGGCGTGAGCCATGACACCCCTCCAGAATCCTGTTCATCTTCTCTCTGGTTGGACACAGCCACACAGGGCTTCCGAGATGAGAAACAGTTTCTTTGATATTTAGCACCAACCATTTACTGCCAAGTTTCCTTTTAAAGACAAGTCTCAACAAGAAAGCACAGTTCTTCCTCCCTCTGGCTACCCTGACCTTAGGCGATCTCCCCAAAGAGAACCAACCACAGCTCTTCTGTCAACCAGGCCACATTTCACTTTAGGAAGGGGCTTCCTTTATAGGAGTAGCAGTGATAATAGCTAATTCCTATATAGTATGTACAATTTGCCAGATACTGTTCTAAGTTGATAGGTACAGTCATTGTCCCCATCTTACAGATGAAGAAACATCTAAAGACACAGACAGATTCAAGTGACCAGCCCAAGCTAAAAGCAGAGTGAGGATTTCAACCCAGGCACTCTGATCCCAGAATCCATGTTTTGTAAACACTATGTGGCACCACCCTATAGACAAAGGAATTCAGGGAGCCCCTTAGGGCATAGCTCCCATATACCACGCACCTGAAGCCAAGCTACTTGAAGGATTTTATCCAAGGTCTGTCCCTACTCCTTAACTCAGAACTAACTCTTTGAGACCCGAACAGGCACACAGGTACCATGGACCTCACTCCTAATCCCCAGCTCCTTCACATTTTCTGCATTGGCCTCTCCTGCTTCAGGCCACTCACTGCTCTGCTCCATGGCTGCCTGGCCTTCCTCATTCACCCTCTGAAGCTCCCCAGCCCCAGGCACCCATATTGGAACTGTCCAGCATTCCTCTCCTGTACTGGGCACTGCTGGAGGGCAGAAACAGTGAGCTTCACTTCTCTCCGCAGCACCCAATATCTGGCATAGAGTAGCTGCTTAATTGGAATCTGGTGACTGAACAGATAATTCCTTGATCAAAAGCCATCCAGCCTCCAATTAAACTGCCCCAATAAGGTGCCCACCACCCCTCAAGATGGTCAACTCATTCCATCTGTGGACAGGTACAGACAGCTCAATTTGCAAGTGGAGAGGATATGATTGTTGCAAAGGTGATTGAATTAACCTAAACCATTGCTCTGGCTCCCCTCTTCGCGAGAAGAGGACAATCTCATCTCCCACCTCACCCAGTGGGAGAGAACACAGGAGGCTGTGCAGCCAGGGGCCTTGGTACAGGGCTAGAATGGAATCTCTGGCCCCTCCATCCCCCAAGCATGCTGTCCCCCTTCCCTGCACCATAGAGTGTGATGCAGGAAGTCACAAGACATAGCCAGCAGCCCCAGGAAGAGACTGCACACGAACTCCAAGCTGTCAGACCTCAAGAGGGCGAGGCTCTGTCTTGGCAAAAAAGCCCCTGAGAAACCCTGAGAAAACTGGCTGTGATGCTGGAAATGCTCTTCTGGCAGGACCTGAAAGAGACAGCCTGGCTCTAAGCAGGCTTAAGAAGCTCATCAGCCCCTAAGCTAAGGTCAGCTGACATCTGTTGGGGGAGAGGGTGCCTCTCCGGCTTGAGGAGGTCCACTCCCCCAGAGCACCAGGGACTGGCTCACAGTTCTGCCTGGGGACTATCCACCACCCATCACTCTTCTACCCTGTCTTTCTGAGGGAGGCCCAAGGGGGCTTCTGCCTCACAGTCATCAGGGAAGATGCAGGCAGAGAACTACTTTTGAGGGATAGACCCTAGAGGGAGGAATCAGTAGACAGGGAGTTAGCCGGGCATGGCAGTGCACACCTGTAGTCCCAGCTACTCAGGAGGCTGAGGCGGGGGGATTGCTTAAGCCCAGGAGTTTGAGGTTACAGTAAGCTGAGATGGTACCACTGCACCCCAGCCTGGGCAATAGAACAAAACCTCAACTCTTAAAGAAAAAAAAAAAAGGAATAGAAAGAGTGATGATGAGAGCCACAGGGCACCATGTACCATGGTAGAAACTGCATAGAATTTGGAGCCAAGAAGACTTGAGTTCAAGTCTCAAACGCCTCGGTGATGCTGGGGCCTTGGAAAGATCTATTAACCACCACTCCCTGCCCCCACCAGCCTCAAATGCCTGATCTGTAAAATGAGGACAATCAAAATATCTGCCTCTACAACAAATGCATTTTTCAACTAGAAAGCACCACGAAGATTATTGTTGACACCTATGACCTGAGACGTGCCAGACAATGCATTTGTCCTTTAGTGGTCAGAGCCGATAACCAGGTGGCTGCACAGATTAAGCAGCAGACATCTGTGCAGCCTTCTAACTGCCCAGGAAAGAGGTAAACCTGGTTTTACCTCTTTCTCAGGATTTCACCCCTAACTCAGACTCACCCACTGTTAATATTTTGCCCTATTTGCTCTGTCATCCACTCCTTCCCCCCAACATAATTTTCCCCCACATCGCACAACTTAACTACTTAAGAGCAAATAACCTCAGTGTGTATTTCCAAGAATAAGGGTATCCTTTAAGTACCAGAATAGTCGGGTTTGTTTTTTTGTTTGTTTGTTTTTTTTTTTTTTGCGACAGAGTTTCGCTCTTGTTGCCTAGACTGGAGTAGTGCAATGGGGCGGTCTCGTCTCACTGCAACCTCCCCCTCCCGGGTTCAAGCAATTATCCTGCCTCTGTCTCCTGAGTAGCTGAGATTACAGGCATGCACCACCACGCCCGGCTAATTTTGTATTTTTAGTAGAGATGAGGTTTCTCCGTGTTGGTCAGGCTGGTCTCAAACTCCGGACCTCAGGTGATCCACTCACTTTGGTATCCCAAAGTGCTGGGATTACAGGCATAAGCCACTGCGCCCAGCCCAAGGCTGTGCAGTTTTTATTGGTCTAAACCAACTTGTGAGTTGAGTTCTACAGTTTGCATGCCCCTGACCCTGGCAATCCTAGTTCAAGGGCACCAGACTTCTGCAGCCACTGAATGCAGTTAGGACTCAGAAGTCATGTCTTCACTCCGCCTCATAGCTGTGTAGATGTACAGAAGAGGAACTCACATTTATTGGGCATTTACAATGTAACAGTAAATGTGGCACTACTACTTGCTAACCCCTTTCCATCAATTAACTCACATAATCCTCACATTTAACCCCATTTTACTGGTGAGGAAGTAAGGCTTAAAGAGAGTAGGTAACCTGCCAAGGTTAGGGAGCTATACAGGGTGGAGCTGAATTAGAGTTTAGGTAGTCTGACTCCAAAGTCCACACACTTGGCTACCGTCTCTTTACACATGCTGTCACCCACATCAAAAGCTCTTTTCATACATTTTTCTGCATGATGAAGTTGCCTAGTTGTGCTTTGGGCTTCAACAAAAACCAGCCCTGCTGCCCAGGCCGGTATCCCAAAGAGTGTGAGGAGGCTGAATGAGAGAGAGAAGTGATCCAGCACAACTCACAACTCAGTACAAGCAAAAGACAATCCAACGTTACCACAGCTGCTGATGTTTTCCTTAAGTCCTCCTGTACATCCTGTTTGGAGATGTAGGGCCCAGAGAGGCCGAAAAGCCAACAAGGAGTCTCCCCACACTCCTCTGTCACCTAAGACTTAACAGGGGGATCTGGCATTCCTCTGCCGGTACACATTCCTGTTTAGAACACAAAGCAATAAACATGATGCATCTGGCCAAAGTATTGATTTGAAAGGAAGATATGAGAAAGGATTCCATAATGAATTAAATAGAGGGTAAAGTCTCAATTTTAGTCTGTCAATGAATTTTTGGACAGAACCAACATTTAATGGCACTTCTTGCATCCAGTCTCCTAGGTGAGTTGGCCTTCATTCTCTTCTGCCATTAGACCTAAGGCTGAAAAGTCTGAGAAGCCTGGATATGAGGAACAATATGTCCAGGCCTCTCCCTTGAACTTTGAAGAAGCTCAGCTAATGCAGTATACACCTTTTTTTTTTCTTTTCTTTTCTTTCTTTCTTTTTTTTTTTTTTTTTTTGAGACGGAGTCTCGCTCTGTCACCCAGGCTGGAGTGCAGTGGCCGGATCTCGGCTCACTGCAAGCTCCGCCTCCCGGGTTTACACCATTCTCCTGCCTCAGCCTCCCGAGTAGCTAGGACTACAGGCACTCGCCACCTCGCCCGGCTAGTTTTTTTTTGTATTTTTTTAGTAGAGATGGGGCTTCACCGTGTTAGCCAGGATGGTCTCGATCTCCTGACCTCGTGATCCGCCCGTCTCGGCCTCCCAAAGTGCTGGGATTACAGGCTTGAGCCACCGCGCCCAGCTCTTTTTTTTTTTTTAGACATTGTTTCACTCTTGTCGCCCAGGCTGGAGTGCAATGGTGCAATCTCAGCTCACTATAACCTCTGCCACCTGGGTTCAAGTGATTCTCCTACCTCAGCCTCCCAAGTAGCTGGGATTACAGGCACACACCACCACACCTGGCTAATTTTTGTATTTTTAGTAGAGATGTTGTTTCACTACATTGGCCAAGCTGGTCTTGAACTCCTGACTTCAGGTGATCTGCCCGCCTCGGCCTCCCGAAGTGCTGGGATTACAAGTGTGAGCCACTGTGCCCAGCCCAGTATACAACTTTAGAGAAGTCACTTTAACCCTCTGAGCCCAAATTCCCACACTAAAAAAATGCTATAATTATGGGACAAACCAGAGAATGTTCGTGAAATACTCTGTAAACGATAAAACATTAACTCAAAATATTTCTCATTTCAGAATTGAAAAGCAAATGTTTTGACAGCCATTTAAAAACAACAGGCAAATATAACCATATTCCTCTGTGTTTTTCCCTCTGCCAATATTTACTTAAGACACCTGCCAGTTTACTGAGATGCTGCTGTCTTACACTGAGCAAAGAGATTCAAACCTGCGCTGTGCTGTCCACTGAAGATAGAAAACAAGAGCAGGCACTTCACTGAATTGCCAAATATTCCACATATTGAGGCTGAAAAGCCAACAAGCAGTCTTCCTACAGTCCTCTGTCACCTCAGACTTAACAGGGGGTAAACTGGCATCTCCGTGCCCCTGCACATGTTTCTATTTAAAGTGCTGTCTTAATCTTTTTCCAAAGTTCTCAATTTAGGAAGCACCAAACTTACTCCCATAGACATCAAAAGAGAATAGAGGCTGGGCACGGTGGCTCACGCCTGTAATCCCAGCACTTCGGGAGGCCAAGGAGGGGGATTACTTGAGGTCAGGAGTTTGAGATCAGCCTGGCCAACATGGTGAAACCCCATCTCTCCTAAAGATACAAAAATTAGCCAGACATGGTGGTGGGTGTCTGTAATCCCAGCTACTCAGGAAGCTGAGGCAGGAGAATCGCTTGAACCCAGGAGGCGGAGGTTGCAGTGAGCTGAGATCACACCACTGCAGTCCAGCCTAGGTGACAGAGCAAACCTCTGTCTCAAAAAAAAAAAGAGAGAGAGAGAGAGAGAGAATGGAGAGGGTGCCATCAAGGCACAAGAAACATACACCCACCCTCATCGCATGAGGTGGCAAAAAAAAACACCTCTCCCCAACACAGCATCTGTCCTGTATCTAAAACACACTCCTCTCTTGGGTAAAGAGCCTTAAGAAGCAACTAGCAACCATTTTTCTTAAAGAGGTTTTCTTAAAGAAGTTTCTTTTTGGAGATGTGGTACAAATTATGGCTCCTAATCCTTCCTTTTGCTTTCTAAACAACACTCACTGTTTTTCCTTTCCCACAGAACCTAACGTTTAAATCTGTGAACCTGTTTTTACCCTTGAAAACACAACCAGGAAGGGAAATATAAAGCATGGGATTTTGCCAAAACTTGCCAGGTTGGGAGAACCTTTCTTAACCTTCAATGAGGGGGTTCAGAATTTCTACTTTAATATATATGTAAGCTGCTAGTTTGCCAGAAATTCTTTGTGGGCCTATTACTCCCAGTTTTGAAATAAAGTTTCTGGGACTGCTGTTCCCAGCAACACCTCAATAAGAAAGATGACAAATAAGACTGGGCATGGTGGCTCATGCCTGTAATCCCAGCACTTTGGGAAGCCAAGGTGGGTGGATAGCCTGAGGTCAGGAGTTCAAGACTAGCCTGACCAACATGTGAAACCCCGTCTCTACTAAATTACCTGGGCATGGTGGTGGACGCCTGTAATCCCAGCTACGAGGGAGGCAGAGGTTGCAGTGAGCCGAGATCACACCATTGCACTCCAGCCTGGGCAACAAGAATGAAATTCCATCTATTAAAAAAAAAAAAAAAAAAAAAAAACGGCTGGGCACGGGGGCTGACGCCTGTAATCCCAGTACTTTGGGAGGACAAGGCAGGGGGACTGCCTGAGGTTAGGAGTTTGAGACCAGCTTGGCTAACATGGTGAAACCCCATCTGCACTAAAAATACAAAAAATAGCCGGGAGTGGTGGCACACGCCTGTAGTCCCAGCTACTCGTGAGGCTGAGGTGGAAGAATCACTTGAACCCGGGAGACAGGGATTGCAGTGAGCTGAGATCCCACCACTACACTCCACCCTGGGTGACAGAGCAAGACTCTGTCACAAAAACAGAAAAAAAAAAGAAGATGACAAATAAGTGAATCAACAGGTTTGACATTCTACAAGATAAATTTCACTACCATGAAGTTCAACATTTATCTAGGGAGGAAAATATAGACGACAGGACAGACTCCTTTGTAGGGGTGGCCCAGAAGACTGTCAGCTGGGTGAGGGCATAATTAAGGGCAGCCTCCTGAGCCATCCAGTATTTACTGGCTTTCCTAAAGGCCTTCTAGGCCTGGTGTCTACAAGATCCCCACCTGAACATCTGTCACATTTGTTTCATCCTTCACTCTCCAACTCCCTTTAATTTCAGATTAAAAAATGGGTTGCTGAATACAAAACACACACCCTCGATACTTGGCATTATCTCCAGAGGCAACCTTCTGAAGGACTCATGCCTGGTCCCCACTCCCTGCCTCAGAGGGCCAGGTTCTTAACTGCCCACTCCCAGCCTCCTGGAGCCCTTAGCCCTGCCTGGGCGCCCTGCTCCTCCCCACTGCCCGGGGGGCATGGATACAGGTGCTTGTGCTCTATGGTATCTTGGAGTGGGGTATGGTGGTGGCAATTCCTAGCATAGCATATGAGGTAAATGCACTGATATTCACATTTAAAACATTATATTCTACAAAATAGAAGTAACTATAACATTTATGCTAATAATTTAAACTTAATTTTTCTTTATGTAGAATGGCATTAAATAGCAAAAATAAAAAAAATTTTTTTTGAGACAGAGTTTTACTCTTGTTGCCTAGGCTGGAGTGCAATGGCGCAATCTTGGCTCACTGCAACCTCCACCTCCTGGGTTCAAGTGTTCCTCCTGGCTCAGCCTCCCAAGTAGCTGGGATTACAGGTGCCCACCACCATGCCCATAAATAGCAATTTTTTAAAAAAATGACGTCAAGGGAAAAACTACAGAATAACAAAATTTTATATTTTAGTATCTTTAAAGATGATTTATTTTTTATTTTTTATTTTTTTGAGACAGAGTCTCATTCTGTCACCCAGGCTGGAGTGCAGTGGCATGAGCTCAGTTCACGGCAACCTCCGCTTCCCAGGCTCAAGTGATCCTCCCACCTCAGCCTCCCTAGTAGCTGGGACTATAGCCATGCGCCATCACACCGGCTAAGTTTTGTATTTTTTGTAAAGATGGGGTTTTACCATGTTGCCCAGGCTAGTCTCAAACTCCTGAGCTCAAGCAATCCTCCTACTTTGGCCAAAGTGCTGGGATTACCGGTGTGAACCACCACACCCGGCCTAAAGATATTCAGTTGGTGCAAAAGTAATTGCAGTTTTTACCATCAAAAGTAATGGCACTAACCACAATTACATTTGCACCAAGCTAATACTTTTTCCTTCTTTTTGAATAAGGAGCCTTGCATTTTCATTTTACACTTAGGCTCTGCAAATTATGTAGCCAGTCCTGTCGCTAGGACGTGCTTCAGGTCCTAGGGGAGGGGAAAGTTAGCCTTACTGCAAGCCTCAAAAGTGACTTTCCCAGAGTCTAGCTGTCCTCACTTAGGGACAGGTACCCACAAAGAGACAGTACCTACACAAGGTGGCTCCACACAACCCCAAAGCTAAAACTGAGAAACTTGAAGCTAGAAAGGGTCTTGTGCAGCAATTAGCTGGTTCCTGCCAGTACCCTTGTGCCAAGTCACAGAGGATGCCAAGGGCCCAGCAGCCAGAGAAGGAAGATAGCCTAGTCCAGTAGCCAATAGGTCCCAGTCCCAGATGCAGAGCAATAAGGATATGAGATGAAGACGCAAAGGAGGCCACTGAGCCTCCACTGGCCAGCTTTGAGCATTGTTCTCAACAGCAACTGACTGTATCCAAGAAGCCTGGGTCTAGGCACCAGCCTTGACAGGCCTGTTTGTGGCTGTTGAGCTTCTTTCACCTTACTCATTCTCCTCCACCCCAATCTCCTTCCCAGTAAGGAGTTTTCCAAGACCTGTAATACCTAGAAAACTCATTGGGTCTCTTTAAAACACTGCTTGCTCAAGATATATCAAGTGCCTACTCAGCTCCCAGCCCTGCGCTGGGTGCCTAAGTCTCAGAAGTGGGGAATAAGATGCCTGCCTTCAAGGAACAGCCTTGGCACAGGCAAGGTGGCTGAGCCCCTCTTCTCTGACATCTCCTCATTGCCTCACGACCTACTGAACATCTGCTGTAGGGGGAACACAGTTCACAAGGTTCCATGAAACCACTGAAGAGCAGCCCAGTGTAATACTCTAACTCCCATGTTCTCTTCTAGAAACTTCTCCCTCATAGGTCCCATGTTTTAAAAAGCTGTGTCTGCCAAATTGTATTTACTAATAATCAATGTCTTCAATTTCTTACTAATCAGAGACATGTACCACCACTAATCAGCATAGGAGAGCAAGGGATACTGCCCTTCCAAAGTACCTCAGTCCCCAGAAAAAGCAAAGATGGGGTCTGGCCCCATGAGCCTTGGGGAAGCCTAACTCAGAGCAATGGCATATGGGCATCCATCTCCTTCAAGATGCATGGCCTGGGGTGGGAGCCACCACTACTACTGTGGCTATCACACGAGGGACTGAAGACTTATATTCTAGTCTCAGCTCAAACACTTCAGCAAAATCACTGAACCTTCATGGACCTGAGTTTCATCATCTGAAGAATGGGGATGATTCCTCCCCTCCTGCCTCCAGGGGCTGTTACAAAGATCAAATAAGAAAAGACACAAGGAAAAAACCATCTGCTCTAGGAATGTCCAGGATTACTGCAAGATTCTATGTCTGTAAAACGGAACTAGTAATAGTTGCTACCTCATCAAACTATTGTGAGAATTAAATCAATGATAGTTACAGAACAGTTCCTACCATTTTTCAAAGACTCAAAAAGATTAGGCTGTTACATAATTATCACTACTATTATTGCTACTTCTGTTAATGACACTATTATCAAAATTACTATTATACCTTGCTACCCAGCTGAGGGATTCATAGTAGAGAAGTGCTGGAGTACAAAAAGTCATTTATTTACTTATTTATTTAGAGACAGGGTCTCACTCTGTCATCCAGGCTGGAGTACAGTATCACAATCATAGCTCATGGTAACCTCAGACTTCTGGGCTCAAGCAATCCTCACACTTAAGCCTCTCAAGTTGCTAGGATTACACGAGCATACCACCGTTAATTTTTTCATTTTTTGTACAGATGAGGTCTCTCTGTGTTGCCCAGGCTGATCCTAAACTCCTGGCCTCAAGTGATCCCCTTGCCTCTGCCTCCCAAAGTGCTGGAACTGCAGGCATGAGCCACTATACCCAGCCAAAAAAATCTTTTTAAAGGGGCTATCAACATCCTTTAGTCTAGAACTGGGAGAATCAGCAGTAGATTTCTTATATATTTTGTCCCTCATTAATGCAAAACTGAACAAAAAGTACAGAAATCAAAACTAAAATTCACCTGCCTAAGCTCAAGCTTTTCTGCTTCAAGAAAGGGATTCTGAGGCTAGGTGCAGTGACTCATGCCTATAATCCCAGCACTTTGGGAGGCTGAGGCAGGCGGATCACTTGAGGTCAGGAGTTTGAGACTAGCCTGGCCAACATGGTGAAACCCCGTCTCTACTAAAAATGCAAAAATTAGCCAGTCATGGTGGTGCACACCTGTAGTCCCAGCTACTTTGGGGGTGGCCGAGGCATGAGACTCACTTGAACCCAAGAGGCAGAGGTTGCAGTGAGCTGAGATCATGCCACTGCACTACAGCCTGGGTGACAGAGCAATGCTGTCTTTAAAAAAAAAAAAAAAAAAAAAAAAGACAGAAAGAAAGAAAAGAAATGGACTCTGGAGAGTATTAAAACATTTGCTGGCCAGTCATGGTGGCCTGCATCTGTAGTTCCAGCTACTTGGGAGGCTGAAGTGAGAGGATCACTTGGCCCCAGGAGTTCAAGGCTGCAGTGAGCTATGACTGCACCACTGTATTCCAGACTAGGAGACAGAGGAAGATTCTGTTTCTTACAATTTTTTCAAAAATTAAAATTTTTTAATCTGCTAAATATGAGGAACAACTGAATACATCCTGTAAAAACTCACACAACTTTCCTGTGCAAGGATCCATTAGGAAAAATAAAATCAGCTGTGTCAATGCTTTGTCCCTCTCACTCTATGAGCCAGTTACAGGAGGCTCCTGCCCTCAACACAAAAATCAAACATTCAGAAATGCTCACGGCAAAGCTAAGAAATCAGACAAACATTTGTCAGGAAAACATTTTTTTATGTGGGGGGCGGGGGATGAGGGAGAGAACAATTACTCCCAAAACCCTTAAGTCTCTCAAAAAATTGTTACAGAAGGAGGTCCAAAGTACAATCATCTGCCACAGGGCCCTGCCTTTGAGGGTAGGGAACACTGTCACACATTGCTTTCCCTAGGCCTGGAAGATCCAAGGCCCTGGGGGCATGGGAGCTCACTGTAGGAAAATCATTAGGGACCTCACAGACAAGTTACCATGGAAGAGTCAGCAAAGGTGTGGAAGGCTGTGCTCCAGCCTCCACAGTCCCACACATGGCCTCACACACCCAGTCCAAGGTTGTACCTGGTACTTTGGAACACTTGCAGCCCTTCCTCCTGTCAAATGAATGATGGGCCCTGCCCCTGGGTGAGGCCAGTGAGATGCGAGCCATGGATCCCATCCCTCTTACCTTCTTAAAAACACTGCTCCAGCAACTGCCCACTCTCTTTCCTGCAGCATCGACTTCTCCCTCTCCATGGGATCATTCCCATCAAAACAAAACATGCTGTACAATCTTCCACTAAAAAAAAGAAAGGAAAACCCTCCCTCAAACCCACATCCTCTCCAGTTACCAGCTAATGTCTCAACGCCACTTTGCAACAAAACTACCTGGAAGATTTGCCTAACTGACTCCCTGTCTTCACCCCGTATTTTATCTTCCACCTACTCCAGTCAGCTTTTGTCCTTTAAGACTTCTGTGACCCTGCATTCTCCTGGGGTTTCTCCCACCTTCTCAGTCCTTTTCAGTCTCCTTGCTGGCTTCACCTCTCTCCCCTCTAAACACTGCTTTGACCACCCAAAGGCTCAGAACATCGGTCTTCTGTCTGTACTCTCTTCCGAGGGGATTTCATCTAATCCCATGGTCTCGAATAACATATATTATGCCCAGTGGGTCTCTTCCATCCTCTCTCCCCACCAAGCTTCAGATCACACTCTCTGACATACTCATATCTCAAATGTAAGATGGCAAAACAAGATCTCATGATTCTCCTCCACCCCAAACCGGCTCTTCCCATCTCAACAATATGAATGCTATCCACTCAGGTGCTCGAGCCCTGAGGAGTCATCTTTGCCTCTTCTCTTTCTCTCACAGACTTTATTCAGTCCATCATGAAGGCATGAAGAGCCTACTTCCTAAACATAGCCTGAATGTGACCACTACTGTGCTACCACCCTCAGGCAAGCCACTGCTAACTCCTGCATGGACAAGGGCAACAGCCTCAGCTGCTCTCCTGCCTCCCCCTGCAGTGGCCACCTACAATCCAATCTCCTCACAGTGATCGTTCTAAAAACACAAACCGAATCATGCCACTTCCCTGCTCAAAACCCTCCAATGACGTTTCACTGGACTTAGAATAAAGTAAGAAAATTCCTCACCCTGGCTCACAAAGCTTTGCAGCACTTACCTCTCTCCTACCTGTGACCTCTCCTCATGCCACTTTCTCCCTTGTGCACCACATTCCAGCTACTTGGCCTTCCTGCTCCTTAAACTCCAAGCTCTTTTCTGCCTTAAGCCCTTGCCCTGGCTGTTCGCTCTTCCCGAAATGCTTGGCCAACTCATCATCACATGATGTCTCCTTCTTGTCATTCAAATTTTACTTTAAACGTTGCCTATTCAGAAACACCATCCCGATCTCCCAGTACAACCAAGCCACCCAGTCACTCCATGTCACATCACCTTATTTTAACTTTCTGCACAGTAGTAACCACGATCTGATATTATTATTCGTGTTTTTTACTTATTTTCTACTCCCTTCCCTCTCCTATTAGATTGCAAGCTCCATGAGCACTTTGTCTGTTTTTTGTTCCCAATGCCTAGAACAACGTGTGAACGTGTGGCACACAGGATAATTGTAATAATATCAACTGATGCAGTTATGAGCCAGAGAGGCCCACTGATAGCAAGATTCTGATGGCCCCAGCCAACTCCCCAACTTCACACACACACATACGAGGCAGGGCAACAGAACCGCAGCAAGGCCCTATCCTCAGGTCTGTAAATCTCACCCATTAGTATTTTCAACTATTGTGCAAGAACCCAAACCAGAAAAGGAGGTTCCGGGGTTTTCTTGAAATAAGCCGCTTTACTCCTAACAGTAGTAGTTCTGACTCATAGTCGCCGAAGTACACCCAGTACTAGTCAGACCACCATCCAGACCTTTAGCGAGTTGATTCATTCAGTGAACAAACATTTACCGAGTGCCTACTCTCTATCGGGCACTGGGGCAAGAGGTCAAAGGCAGTTTCTGGTCTCCCGGAGCTCAGCAGGCAGAGGGAAACACGCTGCAACACAGGCTGCCGCCGGAGTGGGAAAGCAAAGCCTGTACTGGCATAGGAGCCTGACCCGCGCCTTCACTTACTGCGTCCCAATCAGACATGGACTGATCCTACAGACCCAGAGTAACCTGGCTGGTGCGCCAACGCTCCGGGGTTTTTGCGGAAAAGCTGCCCCTGGACTAACCCAGGGACCAGCGATAGCCCGGTTCAGCTCCGGCCGAAGAGACGCGGAGCGCTCGAGGAACGTCATTGGTTGACCAGTTCCCCTCCCCACCCCCTCCCTCCCCGCAGGCCCGCGCAGTGGATGGAGGCCGGGGGAGAGGTTCCGACTCTCCGCGACCATCCCAGAGACTGTGGCCGGAGAAGGGGGTCCTCCTAAGCGAGATTCCCCTAGTCTCTCCCTCTCCCCACTCCAACCCCGCAGGAAGCCCACACCAGGACAGAACTCCTCGTTCTACTCCCCCAACCCGAGCCCATCCCGGTCCCGGCACCCGCCTCTCCCGGCGGGGCGCAGCCCAAGACCCCAGAGGGCAGGCGTGCCCAGCCCTCACACCAGCACCCGAATGCAGCCGGATTGCAAGGTCCAGGGCGCAGAGTCTGCGGCCCCTTCCCCCCTCCGCCCAGGTCCCCACCGTAGATGCGGCCCCCACCGCCTCCCTCTCTGAGGCCGCCAAACAACTCCGGCACACAAAACCCTGAGTGCGGCCGCGGCGCAGCGCGCGCCAACGAGCCCGGGCCGGCGGGAGCAGAGGGAGGGCGGGGCGCCCGGCGGGAACCTGGAGGGACCCTCGCAGCACAGGTGCGAGCGCGGCGGCCCCACTCACTCACTCGATGAAGTAGCTGGCGCCCTCCTCCGTGAAGCCCTCCTCCCAGCCGCGGGGCAGGTCTGCGGAAACGCCAGAAAAGTCCGGTCAAACTTGGGCAGCCGCGGCGCGCGCCCCCCACCCGCCGGCCCGGCGCCCACCTGAGCGGATCATGTGGCCCGAGTTGACGGGCTCCCCGGTGCGCGGGTGCAGCCAGGTCGTGCGGCGGAGCTGGTCACTGCGGGCAGAGAGGTGCACCTGTTAGCGCCGCCACAGCCCGTGGGGCGCCCGCCCTGCCCCCGCCCCGCGCCCCTACCTCCGCGCCCCCACCTCCGCGCCCCCACCCGCGTCCCCGCGTCCTCGCGCCGCACTTGATGAAGAAGACACGGCCGTCCCGGCACACCCCGTAGGACCAGTGCTCAGGTAAAGTGTCCCGCCCGACCGTCGCCGCCGCCATGTTCGCCGAGCGCGGAGCCGCCGCGGGGTGGGGAGGAGGGGGCGGGGGCGGGGGCGCGGGCGGGGGTGGAGGCGGTGGTGGGGGCTCGGCCTGCGCGTGGCCCGGCTGTGCCGCGGGGCGCTCCATGCAGGCGCGGGCTCCTCGGGGAGCGACCGCCCGGCCGGGTCCTGGCTACCGGAGTTCGCCGCCTCACGGGCCGGCCCGGCGCGGTGCCCGCGGCCTTTGTCCTCACGCCTTCCCCGCCCCCAGCCTGCTGGTCCCGGCGCTCCCCTTTGCCTCCGAGGCCGGGAGACCCAGGCTGCCCGGGGGGCCGCTGGCGGGCGCGCCTGGCAGCTTCGGGGCGCACGGTTGGACCCGACCAACTCCGAAAACGGCGCGCGCCCGAACGCTCGGTAAACCCCGGCCGACCCGCACCACAGAACTTCCCGACCCGGGAACTCCGCTCGTGTGTGAACCAAGTTAACACTCAGGTTCCTGCCATATTCCCAGCCTCCGTCTCTTCCCCTGTAAGGTTAATCGAGTCTCCACGGGATTGTTGTGTAGATTAAATGAAGTAACAATCGCATAAAGTGCTTAACAGGACCCTGGCACATAGTAGGTGATCTATCAATGGCAGGCCAAGCACGATTTCATTTTCCCAAGTTTTCAGCTGGGATGTGAAACTGGAGGGAGCAGGGTTACCCCCACACACTCCTGAGGTTGCAGGGATTGCAGGCTCTTGCCTTCAGGTCCTGTTAAGTAACAGAGAGAAGGGGTGTTGAGGGCTCGGCAGCACGTCCATCTCTAGAAGAGCGGCGTCCAGGCGAGGCCTCTGGTGGGGCCTTGCAAAGCTCTTTGCAGTGGCAGTACCCTCTCATATTCGGGTCTTTACTACTGTCTTATCTTCTCGGGGAGCCCTCCCCGAGCCCTCTGCAAAGAAAATCCTTTCCCTTCTTCCCTCGCTATTTCATTACTGGTTTGCCTTTAATTGATATTCTTATTTGTGTTTGTCTTGTTTGTTATATATTAGTTCCAACATGTCAGCTGGATGAGAGAAGGGGCTTTGATCTACCTCATACACTGCCTTGTCTCCAACGCCTGGAACAGCGCCTGACTCATGTATGCTTTATGCATTCAATAACTGCAGGATGGGGTGGGGCGCGGTGGCTCACACCTGTAATCCCATCACTCTGGGATGTCGAGGCGGGTGAATCACTTGAGGTCAGGGGTTCTAGTCCAGCTTGGCCAACATGGTGAAACCCCGTCTCTACCAAAAAAATACAAAAGCTAGCCGGGCGTGGTGGTGGGCGCCTGTAATCCCAGCTATTCAGGAGACTGAGGCTGGAAAATCGCTTGAACCAGGGAGGCAGTGATTGCAGTGAGCCGAGATCGCACCGCTGCACTGCAGCCTGGGCAACAGCGAGACTCTGTCTAAAAAAAAAAAAAAAAAAAAAAAAAAAAAAAAACCTGCAGGATAAGTGAATGAAACATACTCCACACTCAGACTCCCGGCCATACACACACACACGCACGCACACACACACACACTGAGCAAAGATAGAGCAGCATCTGGGCTCTGGCTGTTGTCAGGCCCAGCCTTCCAGGGACATAGGCTGTGATTGATGGGAGGAGGCGCACCTGAAAGTGAGACTGTATGCAATGTGAGCACTAGTTATTCAGAAAGGTGCCCAGACAGGTGGAATTAGGCTGGACCCTGAAGGACTGGTTAGGTTTGACTGGGAAAAGAGCACTCCAGAGGGGAGGGATGGGAGAGCATGCACATAATTTTGGGAGGAGTGTGAGATGTTGAGGAGACCATAAAGGGGCCCTTCCTTGGGAACAGACAGTGGTGTTGGGGAAGGAGGCATTTATGAGTTAGAAGAGGGAGCTGTTTGAGAAGGACGAGGGACACCTGTCTGAGGGAGCCTCCTGCCTCTGAGGAGGTTGTTGAGCAAATGAAAACAGGAAAGTGGTGTATTTTCCTAGCTAAACATTGATTTTAAATAATAAATGGGCAAAGGATATGAGCACACAGTTAATAGAAAAGTAATACAGATAGCTTTTGAGCAAATGGAAAGATACTGAGCCACCTCATAATAGGAGAACTGAAACTTAAGATTAAGGTGAAATACTGTTTTTTTAGATGTCAGATTGGAAAAGATACACAGATTAGAAAAGATATTGGCTGGGCATGGTGGCTCACACCTGTAATCCCAGCACTGTGGGAGGCCAAGGTGGGTGGATCGCTTGCGATCAGGAGTTCGAGACCAACCTGGCCAACATAGTGCAACCTTGTCTCTACTAAAAACACAAAAATTAATTGGGCATGGTGGCGCATGCCTGTAATCCCAGCTACTCGGGAGGCTGAGGCAGGAGAATCACGTGAACCCAAGAGGTGGAGGTTTCAGTGAGCTGAGATCACTGCACTCCAGCCTGGGCCACAGAGTGAGACTCTGTCTCAAAAAAGAAAGAAAGAAAAGATATTGTAGAGAAAGACGTTCTTGTTCATTGTTGATGGGACTTTAAAATGTTTGAGCCTCTTTGAAGGCAATTTGGCACAGCTGTTCCAACCTGAATGTCTTTGACCTAGCAATTTCATGTCAGAAATCTATCCTACATTAGTGCTCACATGGGGCACAAATTCCAGTGTACTATTCACTGCAGCATTGTCAGTAATTACAAAGAACTGGAGATAACCTTAATGTTTATCAAAAAAAGAATGGTTGATTAAACTGGCACATTCCTCAACAACAACAGCAGCAGCAAAAAAGAATGCTATGCAGCTGTTAAAAAGCATGAGCTAGATCCCTACGTACTGATATAGAATGGTCTGTAAGATATTAAATGGGCCAGTTGCAGTGGCTCATGCCTGTAATCCCAGTAATTTGGGAGGCTGAGACATGAGGATGGCTTGAGTCCAGGAATTCAAGACCAGCCTGGGCAACATGGCAAAACCCCATCTCTACAAAAGATACATTAGCCAGGCATGGTGGCACATACCTATAGTTCCAGCTACTTGGGAGGCTGAAGTGGGAGGATCACTTGAGCCCTGGAAGTTGAGGCTTCAGTGAGCCATGATTGGGCCACTACACTGTATTCTGGGTGACAGAGCAAGACACCATCTCTAAATAAATAAATAAACAAGTAAAAAATAAAGTGAAAAGGCAGGCTGCAGTACTGTGCATGTGATATGCTACTGTTAATATACAGATAGAGTCCCTACACTGTCAAGAATGATGTAAAGTGATTGCCTCTGAGGAAGGAAACTGTAATAGGAATGGTAGGAGATTTACTTTACCTTGTTTCCCCTTTCATATTGTTTGATCTTTTTATCATTTAAAGCATATACATATAGATACATAGAATAATACAGTTCATTAATAGGTCCAACAAGAGATACCCTGAAATTATCTCAATAAGTGCCAAAATATGTAATCAATAAAACTCAATGCCTATCACTGATTTTCAAAATTATATGTTAGAAAGTAAAATAAAAAATAATGACAAAACAGTATGCAGGGCCGGGCGCGGTGGCTCAAGCCTGTAATCCCAGCACTTTGGGAGGCCGAGACGGGCGGATCACGAGGTCAGGAGATCAAGACCATCCTGGCCAACACGGTGAAACCCCGTCTCTACTAAAAAATACAAAAAACTAGCCAGGCGAGGTGGCAGGCGCCTGTAGTCCCAGCTACTCGGGAGGCTGAGGCAGGAGAATGGCGTAAACTTGGGCGGCGGAGCTTGCAGTGAGCTGAGATCCGGCCACTGCACTCCAGCTTGGGCGACAGAGCGAGACTCCATCTCAAAAAAAAAAAAAAAAAAAAAAACAGTATGCAAAGAAACTCTATGTCTCATACATTGCTAGTGGGATGTAAAATGATACAGCCACTCTGAAAAATAGTTTGGCAGTTTCTTTAAAAAGTAAACTCTTTTTTGAGCCAGTCTCATTCTGTCACCCAGGCTGGAGTGCAGTGGCACAATCTCAGCTCACTGCAACCTCTGTCTCCTGGGTTCAAGCAATTCTCCTGCCTCAGCCTCCCGAGTAGCTGGGATTACAGGCATTTGCCACCAAGCCCAGCTAATTTTTGTATTTTTAGCAGAGTCAGGGTTTTACTATGTTGGCCAGGCTGGTCTTGAATTCCTGACCTCAAATGATTCACCCACCTCAGCCTCCCAAAGTTCTGGGATTACAGGTGCAAGCCACTGCGCCCGGCCAAAAACTAAACACTTACTATATAACCCAGCATTCACACTCCTAGGCATTTATCCCAGAAAAAATAAAACATTTTTTAAAAACTTGTACATAATTATTCACAGCAGCTTTACTTATAATAGGCAAAAACTGGAAATAAGCAAATGTCCTATGATAGGTAAATTGTTAAACAACTGTGAGATGTCTATAACATGGAATACAACTCAGTAATGAAAAGGAATTGATACATACCACTTGGATGGATCTCAAGACATTATGTTGAGAAATTTATAAAGCCAATCTGAAAAGGTCTATAATGTTCTCAAAATACATCTTTTTTAAATGTAGAAATGAAGAACTGATTATTAGTGGTTGCCAGGAGTTAGGGATGGTGGTGGGGAGTGGGAGGATGTAACTATAAGGGAATAGCATGAGGGAGATCTTTGTAGTGATGAAATAATTCTGTGTTTTTGTGGGGTTTTGTGTTTTGTTTTGTTTTTGAGACAGAGCCTCCTTCTGTCACCCAGACAGTGATACAATCTCAGCTTACTGCAACCTCCACCAACAGGTTTAAGCTATTCTCATGTCTCAGCTCCCCCAAGTAGCTGGGATTACAGGCACACACCACCACGCCTGGCTATTTTTTTTTTGTATTTTTAGTAGAGCCAGGTTTTCACCATGTTGGCCAGGCTGGTCTTGAATTCCTGGCATCAAGTGATCTGCTCTCCTTGGCCTCCCAATGTACTGGGATTACAGGCATGAGCCACTGCACCTGACCATAATTCTTTATCTTGACTGCAATCATAGTTACACACAAATTGACACATAAAATAACAGAAGTATTTAAACACATTGTATCAATGTCAGTTTCCTGGTTTTGATATTGTTCTGTAGTTAATTGAGATGTAACCATTGGGAGAAACCGAGTGAAGGGTAAACAGAGACTTCTCTATTTTTTTTTTTTTTTTTTTTTTTTTTTTTTTTTTGAGACGGAGTCTTGCTCTGTCGCCCAGGCTGGAGCGCAGTGGCGCAATCTCGGCTCACTGCAAGCTCCGCCTCCCGGGTTCACGCCATTCTCCTGCCTCAGCCTCCCGAGTAGCTGGGACTACAGGCGCCCGCCACTGCGCCCAGCTAATTTTTTCTATTTTTAGTAGAAACGGGGTTTCACCATGGTCTCGATCTCCTGACCTTGTGATCCGCCCGCCTCGGCCTCCCAAAGTGCTGGGATTACAGGCGTGAGCCACCGCGCCCGGCCGAATTCTCTATTAATCTTTGCAAATTCCTATGTCTATAATTATCTCAAAATTAAAAATTATTTTAAAATGTGTTAGAAAATTACAAATAACCAAATGTTTCTTTTGAGAGTATCTCTCTTAGACAAACAGAAACATTCTTTAGCAATGAAACATTAAAGACCAAATATCATATGGCTAGTTATAGAACATAGACCAGACTCCAACACCTGTCCAGGGCCCTTTCTGACCTAATTATCTCAGGACAAAGCACCATCAACTGTGATAATAGGAGCTTTTTGTACAGAGGCTCTTTCCCTTGATTGGCCCTCGTGAAGGACTTTGTTTTACACTAGATGCTCCTGATGTACATGGCACTAAGCCATCAACTTGAATGCAAAATAGTCCATCTTCAGAAATAAATCAAAATGTGATTCAGTCAACCAAACATATGCCCAAGAATTTTCAGCTTCCAGGTAACCAATAGTTCGTTTCTCTCCTTTACTCTTAAGGAGATAGCATGGCATGATGGAAGAGCATGGCCTTTGGGGTCAAACAGATCTGGTAGTAGATACTACAACATTCTAGCACTTCAATGGTCCATACACCATGGTCCCCACCCTAGGACGTTCTCAGTATTGTGGAGAAGTGGATGCTTTAAATGCTGGAAGACAAGAGCTGCTCTGAAGCAAGCAGGGTTGAGAGTGGAGGAACACTGCAGGTACCTGAAGATAGAACACAATCAATGACTCCAGTCTGAAGATAGAACATGGAGCATGGTCCTTGATGCTAGCCCCGCTCCTTTCCCACATGCAATGGTGGTTGTAAAACTATCCCTATATGTTTTATTTTTAAAAAAAATTTTTTGGCCGGGCGCGGTGGCTCAAGCCTGTAATCCCAGCACTTTGGGAGGCCGAGACGGGCGGATCACAAGGTCAGGAGATCGAGACCATCCTGGCTAACATGGTGAAACCCCGTCTCTACTAAAAATACAAAAAATTAGCCGGGCGAGGTGGCGGGCGCCTGTAGTCCCAGCTACTCGGGAGGCTGAGGCAGGAGAATGGCGTAAACCCGGGAGGCGGAGCTTGCAGTGAGCTGAGATCCGGCCACTGCACTCCAGCCTGGGCGACAGAGCGAGACTCCGTCTCAAAAAAAAAAAAAATTTTTTTTGAGACAGTCTCACTGTGTTGCCTAGGTCAGAGTGCAGCAGCAAGATCATGGCTCATTGCAGCCTCGGCCTCCTAAGTTCAAGTGATCCTCCCACCTCAGCCTCCTGAGTAGCTGGGTCTACAGGTGGGTGCCACCACGTCCAGCTAATTTTTGTATTTGTTGAAGAGATGGGGTTTTGCCATGTTGCCCAGGCCGCTCTCAAATTCTTGAGCTCGAGCGATCTGCCCGCCTCAGCCTTCTAAAGTTTTGGGATTATAGATGTCAGCCACCATGTGGGACCTCTAAAATTAATTATTATTATTTTTTTTTTCAGACGGAGTTTCGCTCTTGTTGCCCAGGCTAGAGTACAGTGGCAGGATCTCAGCTCACTGCAACCTCTGCCCCCCGGGTTCAAGCGATTCTCCTTCCTCAGCCTTCCGAGTAGCTGGGATTACAGGCATGTGCCACCATGCCAGGCTAATTTTGTATTTTTAGTAGAGACAGGGTTTCTCCATGTTGATCAGGCTGGTCTCGAATTCCCGACCTCAGGTGATCCACCTTCCTCGGCCTCCCAAATTGCTGGGATTACAGGCGTGAGCCACTGTGCCTGGCCAAAATTAATTTTTAAAAAGATAGATGAGAAAGAAAAATAAACCGATTTATAGTCCACTCAGTATGAATCATGAGGTCACCTTGTTCTCTGACCTGCTTCCTCATAGTTATTTGGTGTCTCTTGTTCTGGAATCACATAGACCTTGGACTATAGACCCTGGAATCATATAGACCCTGGGCTGTAATGTTTATAGACAACTTAAACATTACAAAATGTTAAGTTCTTCCTTTGAAATATTCCTTCACGTCCTACATACTAATGAAACTACTGACTCAGCTGGTCTGAAGGACCCCATGAAGAGCTGACTCACCAAAGAATGCAGTTTCCACATCCTGAGCTTTTCATCCCCCGCCCCACTGCACCCCATGCCCAACCAGTCAATGTCTTCAGTTTTCCAGCCCCTCATCCTCCACAATCCCCTTAAAAACTCCAGCCCAAAACTCCACAGAAATATAAATTTGAGGGTCTCCTCCTGTCTCCTCACTTGTCGTCCTGCAATCATTAAACTTGTTCTCCACTACATCCCTGCCGTCTCAGTGTAATCATTCTGTTACTACACAACAGACATACAAAGTTGTTGGTCCTAAAGCGGTAGGGAGCAGGCAGCATCCACACAAGACATTCACGGGCCCCAGAGCAGTGAAAGGACCCCACAAGTTCAGCTAAGGTTTCCTCACCCCTCACCCTTGTTCCCAACACCATGCTGTTCTCTGTGCCTCTGACGTAAGCACCCTCTTCCTTTATATTTTCATTTAAAAACTTTCTCTTAAGCATCTACTTTGTGTCAGTCCTGTAGTAGGAGACAATGTAAGCAAAGAGAGATAGCAGGAAAGTAAACTATTAGAGTTCTCAAGAAACAGAACCAATTGAGAGATTTATTATAAGGAATTGGCTCACGTGATTCTGGAAGCCAGTAAGATCTGCAGTAGGCACGCTAGAGACCCAGCAGTGCCAATGGTGCAATTCCTACCCTCAGGCGGGAGAAAAAACCCTCACATCCCAGCTTGCAGGCAGTCAGGCAGGAGGAATTCCCTTTTATTTGGGAGAGGGTCAGCCTTTCATTTTATTCAGACTTTCAACTGATTGATGGGCCCCCACTACATGCACGCATTAGGGAGATCAATCTGCTTTACTTAGTCTATTGATTTAAACGTTAAACTCAGCCGTGTGCATGCGGTGGCTCATGCCTGTAATACTAGCACTTTGGGAAGTAGAGGCAGGTGGATAGCTTGTGCTCAGGAGTTCAAGGCCAGCCTGGGCAATGTGGCAAAACCCTGTCTCCACAAAAACAAAACAAACAAAAAAAATTAGCTGGGCATGATGGCGTGTACCTGTAGTCCCAGCTACTTGGGAGGCTGAGGTGGGAGGATTGCCTGAGCCTGGGAGGTCAAGACCGCCGTGAGCTGAGATCATGCCTCTGCACTCCAGCCTGGGCAACAGAGTGAGACCTTGTCTCAAAAAAATAATGATTAAAAAATTGAAAAAATGTTAAACTCATTTAAAACTCCCTGACAGAAATGCCCAGGGTAATGTTTGACAAAATACCTGGGTATCCCATGGCCTACTCATGTTGATACATAAAATTAACCATCACAGTAAGACACAGTCCCTTCCTCTTGGGGGTCTCTGGTATAGCGACAGGTAGCACCTTGCTGCTCTCAAACCAGAGAGGGCTTTTCAGGAAGAACAGAAGCCACCTGCCCATAAGCCTTCTGCCTTTTAGCTTCAGATGAGGACTGCTTGTCCCCGAAACCCCAGGCTTTCAGTTCCCAACCCCCCAGCCTGTTCACAGCTCTGCCAGCTCAGGGGCTGCATCCCCTTTCCTTTTTGATTCAGCCAAGAAGCCCACTCTCCCTGACACTTTTTCTCTTTTTAATTCTAACTTTCATTTTACAATCCGTGGAACAGTTGCAAGTATAGTACAAAGAACTTTTTTGTAAACATTTGACACGTAAGCTGTGCATATGATGCCTTATTACCACCTCCCTAACACTTTAAGATGTTTTTCCTACATATAAGGATATTCTCCTATGTGATCACAACACAAACACCAAAAGTCAAAATCAGAAACTAATGTTGCCATATTACTAAAATCTTATCTTCAAACCCTATTCAGTTTTCCCACTTATCCAAACAATGTCCTTTCCAGCACGAGGATTCAGTTCGGCATCATGGGATGCATTTAGTTGTATCTGCAGCCTTCATTCTGTAACAGTTCCTGATGTCTTTTGTTGGTTACTATAACACTGATACCTTTAGAGATCATAGGCCAGTTATATTGTTAAATGTCCCACATTTTGTGTTTGTCTGATGTTTCCTTATGATTAGATTTAGTGTATGCATCTTTGGCAAAAATATCACGTAAGGGATGCTGTATTCTTATTGCACCCTATCAGGCAACACATGCCTTCAGGTTAGCCCATTACTGATGATATTCACTTTGATCCCTTGATTATGATGGCACCTGTCAAGCCTGTCTACTATGAAGTTACTCATTTCCCTTTTGTACTTTTCGAAATAAATATTTTGCAAAGAGATACTTTAAAACTATGTAAATACTCCACATCTCATCAAATATTCAATATATTCATTTATTCGTGTCTGCATATGCACACAGTTTTCTCTTATTCAATGAGTTATAATCTGTTACTATGGGTATTTATTTTGATACACAAATTGTCCCAGATCTTGTCAGTGTGAGCCCTTGGAGCTGGTTGCTATGTTCATTTGATAATGTCACTATCATTCATTGAGTCCTTCCTTGCTTTCAGGTATAATAAGATGTTCCAGGCTCATCTTGCACTTTGCTGTAAATTCAGCCATTTCTCCAAGAAGCCTCTTTTCTTTTATTGGAAAATGGTGTTCAAAAACCAAGATGTATGTGCTAAGTATGCTCATGCTATTAGGGTGTTGCTGTTTCCAGGCCTTCTCAGTGGGCAGAGCTCTACACACATTTATATATTTAATGATTTCTATATTTGCATATAGATATATAGATAAATATTCAAAACTGTAAGTTCACACCAAGACCTCCAATTCTAATACAATACCCTAGTAACTTCTTCTCCAACAGTGAGAGACCTAGCTCTCATGATTCTTAATGTATTTACTCATTTGATCAATCCCCCTGTATGTAGCCAGTCTTCCATTGGGTGCCTTCCTCATGCAGATGCCCTCCTTACCTTACTCAAGGCTCTGACATCCCACATCAACCACACTGCAGATCTTCCTCCATCCCCCCCAACTTTGGACCCCCTCCTTACTCTGTCCTTTTTCCAACTCCTGGTCTATGTCATCACACCCACCCCACAAATGCCTTCCTTGCCTTACCACCTTGATTGGACAATTTCCTTATCCCACTGGACCGCCAACACCTTAAGCAGAGCCATCCCTATCAAGGGCACCCTCCCCACCTGCATTGCCTCCTTGGTACCCTCCTTTTGGCATAGGAAGCTCTTCTTTCTCTCCCTGTACTCCAACACACACACACACACACACACACACACATATCCAACACCTGCCTTGCTCACCCCCCCCTATGGCTCTTGGACTAATTTCTTCAACAGGGGAAGAAAAAGTTAAGAGCCCCAAGCACTTCTTTTTTTGTTTTGTTTTGCTTTTGAGGCAGGGTCTTTCTCTGTCCCCTAGGCTGGAGTACACTGGTGCCATATCAGCTCGCTACAGCCTCCATCTCCTGGGCTCAAAGGATCCTTCTGCCTCAGTCTCCCACGTAGCTGGGACTACAGGCATATGCCACCACATCTGGCTAATTTTCGGTTTTTAAATTTTTTTTTTTTTTTTTTTTTTTTTTTTTTTTTTTTTTGAGACGGAGTCTCGCTCTGTCACCCAGGCTGGAGTGCAGTGGCCGGATCTCAGCTCACTGCAAGCTCCGCCTCCCGGGTTCACGCCATTCTCCTGCCTCAGCCTCCCGAGTAGCTGGGACTACAGGCGACTGCCACCTCGCCCGGCTAAGTTTTTGTATTTTTAGTAGAGACGGGGTTTCACTGTGTTAGCCAGGATGGTTTCGATCTCCTGACCTTGTGATCCGCCTGTCTCGGCCTCCCAAAGTGCTGGGATTACAGGCTTGAGCCACCTCGCCCGGCCTTAAATTTTTTTAATAGAGGCAAAGCCTTGCTATACAGCCCAGGCTGGTCTTGAACTCCTGAGTTCAAGTAATTCTCCCATCTTGGCCTCCCAAAGTGCTGGATTACAGGCTTGAGCCACAGTGCCCAACCCACTGCCCCCAACACTTCGTAACAGGCCATCCTATTGTTATTTCCCCTCCAACTGTCATATCACTAGCCAGACTCAGTCAGTTTCCCAGACCACAGGGAAATACAAATCCACACACCTGACACATTGTAGAGGGGTTTTAAACTGAGGCAGCCCGAAAGTACTGCTGTGCAGCTCAGAGTCCATGCAGCATGTGCTTTGTCACACTGCTTTGGCAACTCCAGATATCAAAGTCTTTGCCTTTTTCTCCAGAGCACTCAGACACATACCTAGGACCATATCCCACAGCATCCACAACCCATCCTCAGAACACAATCCACAAGTCCTGGTCGTTGGTTTTCAATATTTTGCAGAGCACATGAAAACACTTTACAGCATTTAAGGCAAAAAAAAAAAAAAAGGTCCCAAACACCTTTTCTTATAAACATGGTCCTGCTTTAGCAACAGGTCTCCATTATGAAGCAATTTGGATTTGGATATCCTATCAAGTTACTTAAAACTAAACTCTGCTATATAGTGTTTTACTTGGTATTTTTTGTGTGGCCACAGTCTAGTGTGATCAGAGAAACCACACAGACATAAATTCTCAGTCCTAATTCCATCGATTATTAGATATGTACTTGCCCTGAACATCTGTAAGATGGGAGTGATGGTGTTTACCAGAAAGAGTTAGTGTAAGGATTCGATGAGAGAACTTGCATTTGAGCCATCTGGAGAGAATGTTAGTTTTAGCACTAACGATCGTTATGTAATACTGCTGAGGAGGAAGGACTGACATCCTCCTGCTTGAGAATCTAATATATGTTGGGTATTTCCTATCCATTCATGAGCCTGAGAGTACTTGAGAAGTTTTGATCTTGGACACTGCTGTTCAGCTTTAAGGATGATGAGGAGGAAATGGAAAGAGTTCCCAAGGGACCAGTGTCAGAGGCACATAGAAAAGGGCTGCCTGAGCCGGGCATGGTGGCTCACGCCTGTAATCCCAGCACTTTGGGAGGCCAAGGTGGGTGGATCACCTGAGGTCGGGAGATCGAGACCACCATACCCAACTAAAAATACAAAATTAGTCGGGTATGGTGGTGCATGCCTGTTACCCCAGCTACTTGGAAGGCTGAGACAGGAGAATTGCTTGAACCCAGGAGGCAGAGGTTGCGGTAAGCCAAGATCACGCCATTGCACTCCAGCCTGGACAACAAGAGTGAAACTCTGTCTCAAAAAAAGAAAAGAAAGAAAAGAAAGGGGCTGCCTGGGTCCCTGGGAAGACCCAGGTCCCCTCTGTGTCCTAGCTAACTCCTTAAGTGCACACAACCTCAGCAGACCACATAGGTGGCAGTGATAGCAAATGGTGAGGTGGGTGGGGGTGGGGGTCCTACAGCTCAGCTTCTGACCCGGGTAAAAAGGGAGAGATCAGAGATGCATAAACTTTTAAACTAGTACGGTTCTTAGAGATGGTCCTTGGGTGGCTTCTTCTTCTTCTTCTTCTTCTTTTTTTTTTTTTTTCAGAGTCTTGCTCTGTCACCAAGACTGGAATGAAGTGATGTGATCTCGGCTCACTGCAACCTCCACCTCCTGGGTTCAAACAATTCTCCTGCCTCAGCCTCCCGATTAGCTGGGACTACAGGTGCCTGCCACCACACCTGGCTAATTTTTGTATTTTTAGTAGAGACAATGTTTCACCATGTTGCCCAGGCTGGTCTCAAACTCCCAACCTCAGGGGATCCACCTGCCTTGGCCTCCCAAAGTGCTGGCATTGCAGATGTGAGCCAGCGCCCCTGGCTCTCTGTTTCTTCTTCTATAAAGTGAGGGGCTGGAGTATTTGTCTGAGGACCCAGAGGGACCTTTGGGACCCAGGGAGAACTAGAATCCATGACTCTTGACCTCCAGCCCTAAGCACTTCCCCCAGATCAAAGGTTCCCCTTTGGCTTGCCTGTCAGTCCTCTTTTAGAAATTGGCTGCATTTATAGGTGGAGAAACTGAGAAAGGGCAGAGCTGGCATGCTCAAAAGTAGAAAGCTCAGCAGGAGATCTGTGCCCTCCCTCTTGTGAAAACGAACTCCTGTGCTTGTTTTTCCACATCTACTGTAAGACACTCAGGAGGATCCCCAGCCACTGTGGATTCACCCTGGTGCCCAGGCCACAATGTGGCAGTCATCATGAAGACATCCTCCACACACTTGTCATGGAGTAGGAGCACACAGCATCTCATGAACTCTTCTAATAGGTAACTTGTGGCAGGTGGCAAGAGGCTGAGTTTAGGGAAGACAGCTAAGAAAGGAAGGAAGGAAATTCACAGTTACATAGCCCTATCTGTCAAGCTCAATCATCTCACTTCTCGCTACTACCTATAGGTAGGTTTTGTTATACAGATGATGAAAGTAAAGCTTAAAAAGTGAAGCAAAGACTGGGTATGGTAACTGATGTCTGTAATGCCAGCCAAAGTGGAAGGAGTTGTCAACCTAGGAGTTCTCAACCAGCCTAAGCAACCTAGTGGGACCCTGTCTCTACAAAAAATTTTTAAAATGTTAGCTAGGCATAATGGCATATCCGTTAGACCCAGCTACTTGAGGGGCTGAAGCAGGGGGATCACTTGAGCCCAGGAGGTCAAGGTTGCAATGAGCTATGATGGTGCCACTGCACTTCAGCCTGAGCAACAGGGTGAAACTGTCTCAAAATATATGTATGTATATATTCAATTTTAAAATATATATTATATATATGTATATAAAACTAAAATAAATAAATACATAAAGTGAAGTAAGGGCAGGTGCAGTGGCTTACGCCCGTAATCCCAGCACTTTGGGAGGCTGAGGACGACAGATTACCTGAGGTCAGGAGTTCAAGACCAGCCTGACCAACATGGCTAAACCCTGTCTCTACTAAAACTACAAAAAGTAGCTGGGCATGGTGACGTGCGCCTGTAATCCCAGCTACAAGAGGCTGAGGCAGGAGAATCACTTGAACCCAGGAGGCGGAGTACAGTGAGCCAAGATTGTGCCACTGCACTCCAGCCTGGGCGACAGAGAAAACTCCACTTCAAAACAAACAAAACAAAAAAAAAAACAGGAATTGGAGACCAGCGTGGGCAACATAGCAAGATCCTTTCTCTACAGAAATGTTTTAAAAATAGCCAAGTGTGGAGACATGCCTCTGTAGCTTCTCAGGAGGATGAGATGGGAGGATCGCTTGAGTGCAGGAGTTTGAGGCTACAGTGAGCTATGATTATGCTGCTGCACTCCAGCCCAAGCAACGGAGTGAGACCCCATCTCTAAAAACAAACATGAAATAAAATAACAATAGCAATAATAATAATAATGTTCGTTCAAAAAGGAGGAAAGGGAAAGTGCTTCTTTACAGAAAAATGCCAACTAATGAATGAAGACAGAATGACAGCATTAGAAAATCACTATCTAACAAGTACCCTACAATAAGTAGTTCTGGCAAGAATTATCACTGGATATTGAAACATCGGGTAAAAGTTGTTGGAGGACAGGATGTTCCACACAGCCTCTAGATACCATCCTGTGTAAATTACAAAGAGAAAAATGTACCTTTACAGTGAAGAAATGTAGGGGATACCCCTTAACCAAATAAGAATTAAATATCACCCCTAGTAATAGGACAAACTGGTATCACGTGCCTCCTGATGAGATGATGCACTGCAGACACACCACATATGTAGTATATCTGCAAAAATGTCTGACCTATATCTGGTCATGATGAAAAAATCAGACAAATTTTATTTATTTATGTATTTATTTATTTTTTGATACAGAGTCTCACTTCTTTGCCCAGGCTGGAGTGCAATGGCGTGATCTTGACTTACTGCAATGTCTGTTTCCTGGGTTCAAGCAATTCTCCTGCCTCAGCCTCCTGAGTAGCTGGGATTACAGGTCTGGCTAATTTGTATACTTTTAGTAGAGAGGGGGTTTTACCATGTTGACCAGGTTGGTTTTGAATTCCTGACCTCACATGACCACACCCAGCCTAGACAAGTCTATTCTAAAGGACATTCTACAAAAAAAAAAAAAAATATATATATATATATATATATATACATATATATGGCTGGCTGGGCGTGGTGGCTCACACCCGTAATCCCAGCACTTTGGGAAGCTGAGGTGGGCTAATCATGAGATCAGGAGTTCAAGACCAGCCTGGCCAATGTGGTGAAACCCTGTCTACTAAAAATACAAAAATTAGCCGGGCATGGTGGCACTCACCTGTAATCCCAGCTACTTGGGAGGCTGAAATAGGAGAATTGCTCGAACCCGGGAGGCGGAGGTTGCTGTGAGCCAAGATTGCGCCACTGCACTCCAGCCTGGGCAACAGAGCAAGACTCCATCAAAAAAAAAAAAAAAAATGGCCTGAGCTGGACAGGCAGAGCAAGATGGCAGAATAGAAGGCTCCACCGATTATCCAATCATCGTCTCCCCACCCACAAGGCTGCTATTTAAACAACTATATGTATAGAAAAATCACCTTCATAAGAACCAAAAATCAGGTGAGCCCTCATAGTACCTGGTTTTGTCTCTGTATCACAGAAAGAAGCATGGAAGAGATAGAAAAAACAGTCTTGAACCACCAATGCCACCCCTTCCCACCCCTGGCAGCCATAGCCTGATATGGAGAGTATCTCTGGGCACTGAGGGAGGAAAAGCACCGCAAGTATGAGGCATTGAACAGCAGAAAGGAAAACTGGACCAAACTCAGTTGCTGCCCATCCATGGAGGGAACATTTAAACCAGCCCTAGCCACAGGGGAATTATTGATCCCAGTGGTCAGAACTTGAGTTCTTGCAAACCTTGCCACTGAAGGCTACTGTGCTCTGGGTCTAAGTAAACTTGAAAGGCAGTCCAGGCCATAAGGACTGAACTCTAGGTGAGTCTTAGGGCTGAGTGGAACTGGGCTGAGATTCAGGGGCCACATGACCTACTGAGACACCATCTGGGGTGGCTAAGGGAGTGCTGGCATCACCCCTCTCCTAACCCCAGGCGGCACAGCTCATTGCTCCACAAAAGACCTCTTCCTTCTACTTGATGAAAGGAGAGGGAAGAGTAGAGAGGACTTTGTCTTGCATTTTGGATACCAGCTCAGCCACAGCATGCTAGGACACCAGTCAGTGTTGTGAGGCTCCCGTTACAGGTCCTAGCTCCCAGACATTTTTAGACATACCCTGAGCCAGAAGGGAACCAGTTGCCTTGAAGGGAAGGACTCAGTGCTGGCAGCAGTCATCACCTACTAAATGAAGAGCCCTTGGGCTCTGAATAACCAGCAGGGATACCCAGGTACTACATGGAGGGCCTTGGGTGAGCCTCAGAGACTGGACTGGCTGGCTTCAGGTAAGATTCAGCACATTACCAGCTGTGGGGGATACAGGGCAAAACTCTTCTGCTTGATAAAAGCAGAGGGAAAAGTAAAGAGGACTTTGTTTTGCACCTTAGGTAACAGCTCAGCCACAGTAGGGTAGAGCACCAAGCAGGCTCTTGGGGTCCCTGATTCTGGGACTTGACTCTTGGATGGCATTTTTGGATCTGCCCTGGGCCAGAGGGGTGCCCACTGCCCTGAAGCGTGAGTCCCAAGCCAGGCAGCATTCCACCACAAGCATTCACCATGGGCCTTAAGGGAACATGAGCCATAGTCTGGTAGTTCTCCCCATGGCCTGCAGTGGTGGTGGCTACAGGGAAAGGCTCCTCTACCTTTGGAAAGAGGAAGGAAGAGTGGGAAGGACTGTGTCTTGTGGTTTGAGTGCCAGTTCAGCAGCAGTACAATAGAACACCAGGTAGACTTCTCAGGTTTTTGACTGTAGTCCCTGACTCCCAGACCGCACCTCTGGACCCACCTAGGGCCTGGGGGAACTCACTGCCCTGAAGGGAAGGACAGAAGCCTTGCTGGCTTTGCCACCTGCAGACTGAAGAGCCTCAGGGCGTAGGCTGTAGCCAGGGAGTGGTTACAGCAGGCCTTGGGCAAGACCCAGTGCTATGTCAGCTTCAGGTCTGGCCCAGGACAGTCATATTAGTAGTGGCCAGAGGGGTGCTTGTGTCACTCCATCCCCAGCTTTAGGTGGCTCAGAATACAGAGAGACTGTATGTTTGTGAGAAAGTAAAAGAAGAAAACAAAAGTCTCTGCTTGGTAATCCAGAGAATTCTCCCAGATCTTGTCCAAAACCATCAAGGCGGTACCTCTACAAGTCTGTAAGAACCACAGCATTACTGGGCTAGGGGTGCCCCTTAAAGCAAATACATCTTGGATTACAACACCCAGGTCCTTTCATATATGTGGAAAGCCTTGTAAGAAAGATGAGAAACAAGCCCCGACAGTGAAGACTACGATAAACACCTAACTCCTCAATGACAAGATACCCAAGAACATGTACTAGCATCAGCACCATCCAGAAAAACATTACCTCACCAAATGAACTAAATAAGTTACCAGGGACCAATCCTTAAGAAACAGATGTGACCTTTCAGACAGAATTCAAAATAGCTGTATTGAGGAAACTCAGAGAAATTCAAGATAACGAAGAGAATTCAGAATTTTATCAGATGTATTCAACAAAGAGATTGAATTTAAAAGAATGAAGCAGAAATTCTGGAGCTGAAAAAAGCAATTCACATACTGAAGAATGCATCAGAGTGCTTTAATAGCAGAGTTGATCATGCAGAAGAATTACTGACCTTGAAGACTATTTAAAAATATAAAGTCAGAGTAGACAAAAGAAAAAAAAATAAAAATAAAAAAAGCACACCTACAAGATCTAGAAAATAGCCTCAAAAGGGCAAATCTAAGAGTTATTGGCCTTAAAGCGGAAGTAGAGAAAGAGATAGACATAAAAAGTTTATTCAAGGCTGGGCACGGTGGCTCATGCCTGTAATCCCAGAACTTTGGGAGGCCAAGGCAGGCGAGGTCAGGAGATCGAGACCATCCTGGCTAACACGGTGAAGCCCCTGTCTCTACTAAAACTACAAAAAATTAGGCGGGCGTGGTGGCAGGCGCCTATAGTCCCAGCTACTTGGGAGGCTGAGGCAGAAGAATGGTGTGAACATGGGAGGCAGAGCTTGCGGTGAGCCGAGATCGCGCCACTGCACTCCAGCCTGGGGGACAAAGTGAGACTCCGTCTCAAAAAAAAAAAAAAAAAAAGTTTATTCAAAGAGATAATAACAGAACTTCCCAAACCTAGAGAATGATATCAATATCAGCCCAGCGTGGTGGCTCACGCCTGTAATCCCAGCACTTGGGGAGGCCGAGGCAGGTGGATCACGAGGTCAGGAATTCGAGACCAGCCTGACCAACATGGTGAAACCCTGTCTCTACTAAAAATACAAAAATTAGCCGGGTGTGGTGGCACGTGCCTGTAATTCCAGGTATTCAGGAGACTGAGACAGGAGAATCTCGGAGGTTGCAGTGAGCCAAGATTGCACCACTGCACTCCAGCCTGGGTGATAGAATGAGACTCCGCCTAAAAAAAAACAAAAAGAAAGAAATATATCAATATCAAAGTAAAAGAAGGTTATAGGACACCAAGCATATTTAACCCAAAGAAGACTACCTCAAAACATTTCATAGTCAAATTCCCAAAGATTAAGGATAAAGAAAGGATCCTAAATGCAGTAAGAGAAAAGAAACAAATAACATACAAGAGAGCTCTTATTCATCTGGCAGGAGACTTTGCAGTGGAAACCTTACAGGCCAGGAGAGAGTGGCATGACACATTTAAAGTGCTAAAGGAAAAAAACTTTTACCCTAGAATAGTATATCTGGTGAAATTATCCTTCAAACATAGAGGAGAAATAAAGACTTTCTCAAACAAAAGCTAAGGGATTTCATCAACACCAGACCTATTCTACAAGAAATGTTGAAGGGCCGGGTGCAGTGGCTCACAGCTGTAATCCCAACACTTTGGGAGGTCAAGGCAGGCAGATCACTAGGTCAGGAGATTGAGACCATCCTGGCTAACACGGTGAAACCCAGTCTCTACGAGAAATCCAAAAAAATTAGCCAGGCGTGGTAGCGGGTGCCTATAGTCCCAGCTACTCGGGAGGCTGAGGCAGGAGAATGGCGTGAACCCAGGAGGCAGAGCTTACAGTTAGCTGAGATCGCGCCACTGCACTCCAGCCTGGGCAACAGAGCAAGACTCCATCTCAAAAAAAAAAAAAAAAGAAAGAAATGTTAAAGGGAGTACTGCAATCAGAAAGAAAATTATGTTAATGGGCAACAAGTAATCACCTGAAGCTACAAAACTCACTGGTAGTAGCACACAGAAAAAAACAGAATATTATAAATGTAACTGTGATGCATAAGCTTCTCTTTTCCTTAATAGACTACATGATGAACCAAAAAAAAAAAAACTATAACAACTTTTCAAGACACAGACAGTACAATAAGATATATATAGAAACAACAAAAAGTTAAAAAGCAGGAAGGCAAAGTTAAGGCATACAGTTTTTTATTAGTTTTCTTTTTGCATATTTGTTTAGGCAAACAGTATTATGTTGTTATCAGGTTAAAATAATGGATTAAAAGATAGCATTTGCAAGCCTCATGGTAACCTCAAACCAAAAAACATACAATGGATACACAAAAAATACAAAGCAATAAACAAAATCATATCACCAGAGAAAATGACCTTCACTAAAGGAAAACAGGAAGCTAAGAAGGAAGAGAAGACCACAAAACAATCAGCAAGCAAATAACAAAATGGCAAGAGTAAGTCCTTATCAATAATAACATTAAATGTAAATTGACTAAACTCTCCAATCAAAAGACAAAGAGTGGCTACATGGGTGAGAAAAGAAGACCCATTGTTTTGTTACCTACAAGACAGAGGGTGGACACCTCCTGAGATATGGGGATTAATATCACCCCCCTCTACCCTCCTGGATATTACGAACCACATCGCAGGGGGGTGGACACCACCATGATATGGAGAGTAATATCACCCCCTCTCCCCACCTGAATATTATGAACCACATCGCAGGAGGGTGGACACACAGTGTATTCACGATATTTCCAGTAATATTATCTTTCCCATTGAACATTATGAACAATATCACAGGAGGGGTGCACCCCTCCTGTGATATTGGGAATAATATCATCCTTTCCTGCAGTGGATATTAGAAACAGTATCACAGGAAGTGTGTACACCGTCTGCAGTATTGAAAGTAATATCATTCCCTCCCCACCCCCAGCATATTAGGAACTAAATCACAGGAAGGAAGTACATTCCCTGCGATATTGTGAGTAATATCATCTTCCTCTTCCTTGGATTTTATGAACAAGATCACAGGGTGGGTGTACACTTCCTGTGATACAGGGAGTAATATCTTCCTCTTCCCCGCTATATGTGAGGAGCAATATCACAAGGCGGATGTACAGCCCCTGCGACATTTGCTGTAATATCATTCTGTCTCCCCTAGATATTAGGAGAAATACAACTGGGGGTGTGTACAACCCTGCGATATTGGGAGTCATATCATCCTCTTTCGCTCTGGATATTAGGAAGAGTATCACAGGGGTGTGTATACCCCCTGAGATATTGGGAGTAATATTATCCTCTCACCCTCTGGATATTAGGAAGAGTATCACAGGGGTGTGTACACCCCCTGCAATATTGCAAGTAATATCATCCTCTTCCTGTTGGATGTGAAAAACAAAATTACAGGGGGTTGTACACCTGCTGAGATATTGGGAGTAATATCTTCCTCTCTCCCCCTGGATATTAAGAGCAATATCACGGGGGTGGTTTACATCCTATGCGATACTGGGAGTAATATCATCCTCTCTCCTTCTGGATATTAGGAACAATATCACAGGGAGGGTGTACACCCCTGTGATATTGGCAGTAGTATCTTCCTCTCCCTGGATATTATGAATAATATTACAAGGGGTTTTACACCCCCTTTTATATTAAGTGTACTATCATCCTCTCGCCCTCTGGATATTAGGAACAATATCACGGCGGGGGGGGGGTGTACACCCTTGCGATATTGAAAGTAATATCCTCTCCCCCATGGTTTTTAGTAACAAAATCATAGGGGGTCGTACACCTGGTGCGATATTGGTAGTAATATCTTTCTCTCTCTCCCTGGATATTGGGAACAACATTACAGGGGGGTTGTACACCACCTGCAATATTTGGAGTAATATGATTCTTTGTCCATCTGGATATTAGGAACAATATCACGGCACCGGGGTCGTGGAAAACCCCGGCTATTTTGAAAGTAATGTCAGCGGGTCTCCCTTTGGATATTAAAAACTATATCACAGAAGGAATATACTTTTTCTGCAATATAGGGAGTAGTATCATCTCTTCTTCCCTAGATACCATGAACAATATTACAGGAGGGGTGTACACTTTCTGCGATATTTGGAGTAATATTATCCTCTCCCATCCTGAATATTAGGAAAATATTACAGGGTGGGGGGGACACCCCTGCAACATTGGGAATAATATCATCCTTTCCAACCAGGAAATTATGAACAAGATCACAGAGAGGGTGTACACCCCCTGTGATATTGGGAGTAATGTCGTGTCCTCCCCAAACCTGGATGTTAGCAACAAGATCACAGAGGGGGTGTACACACCCTGCGATATTGGAAGTAATAGGATCCTCTCTTCCCCTTGATATTAGGAAAAATATCACAGCACGGGTGTACATTTCCTACACTGTTGGGAGTAATATCATTCTTTTCGTCTCTGGATATTAGGAACAATATCACAGGGGTGGTGTACATTTCCTTCGATATTGGGAGTAATACCATCCTCTATTTCCCTGGATATTAGACACACTATCGCCCCCTGCGATATTGGGAGTAATATCATACCTCCTTCCCTGGATATTAGAAACAATATCACAGGTGGTGTACACCCCCTGTGATATTGGGAGTAATATCATTCTCTCCACCCCCGGATATTAAGAACAATATCACGGCAGAGGTGTATAACCTCAGTGATATTGGGAATAATGTCATCCTCTCCTTCCCTGGAAATTAGAAACAATATCACAGGAGGGTGTACACCTTCTTTGATATTGGAAGCAATATCATCCTCTCCCCTGCTGGATATTAGAGAAAATATCACACATGGCATACACCCACTGTGATATTAGGAAGAATATTACAGGGTGTACACCCACTCTGACTTTAGGAGAAATATCTCCCTCAAATAATACAAAAATATCACAGGGTATACAGTCATATCTCCTTAGGATATTACAAATAATATCATAGGCTGTGCACCCACTATGATTACAAATCCCATAGTGCTGGGATTACAGGCGTGAGCAACCACACCTGGCCCATGCTGTATCTTTATCTGTTGTCTGTTGTTGTTTGTTTGTTTTCGAGCCCAGAAATAACTTCTCACCTATATGTTCAAATGATTTTTAATATGAATGCCAAGAAAGTTCATTGGTGGAAAAGCAGCCTTTTCAAGAAATGGTGTTGGAGAAACTTGATTTCCACATGCAGAAGAGTGAAGGTGGACCCTATGTCACACCAGATGCAAAAACTAGCACAAACTGGGTCAAAGACCTAACCCCAAGAGCTAAAACTATAATATGCCTAAAAGAAAACATTGGCCAAACTTTTATGACATCAGAATGGGCAATGCTTTCTGGGATATGACACCAAAAGCATAGGCAACAAAAGAAAATCAGATTCCTTGGATTACAGCTAAATGAGAAACACTTTTGTGCATCAGAAAACACTGTGAACTGAGTGAAAAGATAATCCATGGATTAGGAAAAATATTTGCGAATCATATATCTGAAAAGAGGCTGATAGCCATAATATATAAAGAACAGCTAGAATTAAACAAGAAACCCAAGGTGTCCCATTAACAATGGTCAGAAGGCTTGAGTAGACGTGTCCCTAAAGAAGATATACCAATGGCCAATAAGCATATAAAATGATGTTCGAAATCATATCACTAATCATAGGGAAGTGCAAATCAAACCAATAATGTGATACCACACATTAGGATGAATATGATAAACAAACAAGCAATGATGAAAACTAGAGGGAAGTAGGAATGCTCAAACATGATCAGAGGGAATGTAAAACTGTGCAGGAACATGGAAAATAGTATGGAGTGTACTTGAAAAATCAGAAACACAATTATCAGATGATCCCGCAGTTGCATTTGTGGGTACCGACCAAAAAGAATTAGAAGCCAGGAGTGGAAAAGATATTTGTACACCCATATTCATAGCAGCGTTATTCACAACAGTCAAAAACGTGGAAGCAACCCAGTGGTCCGTGGACAGATGAATGAAAAAGCACACTGCAGCTCATTCATACAATGGAAGGCTATTCAGCCTTAAAAAGGCAGGCACTTCTGGCCTGCGCAGTGGCTCATGCCTGTAATCCCACCATCTTGGGAGGCCAAGGTGGGCGGATCACCTGAGGTCAGGAGTTCAAGACCAGCCTGGCCATCATGGTGAAACCCTGTCTCTACTGAAAATGCAAAAAAATTAGCCAAGTGTGGTGGTGCATGCCTGTAGTCCCAGCTACTCGTGAGGCTGAGGCACAAGAATCACTTGGATCCGGGAGGTGGAGGTTGCAGTGAGCCCAGATTGTGCCACTGCACTCCAGCCTGGGCGACAGAGTGAGACTCCATCTAAAAAAAAAAAAAAAGCAGGCACATCTGACACAAGCTGCAACATGGATGAACCTTGAAGACATTTTTGTCAGTGAAATAAATAAATCACTAAAGGATAAACACGACTGGGCTCAGTGGCTCACACCTGTAATCCCAGCACTTTGGGAGGCTGAGGCGGGTGGATCACTTGAGGTCAGGAGTTCGAGACCAGCCTGGCCAATATGGTGAAAACTTGTCTCTACTAAAAATACAAAAATTAGCTGGGTGTGGTAGCCCAGGCCTGTAATCCCAGCTACTCAGGAGACTGAGACACTAGAATTGCTTGAACCCAGGATGTGGAGGTTGCAGTGAGCCGAGATCACACCACTGCACTCCAGCCTGGGCGACAGAGAAAGACTCTGTCTAAAAAAACAAAAAAGAAAAAATTAAACACAGTATGATTCCACTTATATCAAGTCTCTAGAGTAGTTAAACTCATAGAGTTGCAAAGTAGAATGGTGGCCCCCAGGGGTGGGCGAGAGAGAGGAGTGGAGAGTTTGGTTAATGGGTCCAATTTCCATTTTGAAAGATGAAAATGTTCTGGAGTTGAGAGAGGTGATGGTTGCTAAACAATGTGAAAGTACTTAATGTCATTAAACTGTAAACTTAAAAATAGTGGAAATTGTAAATGTTTATACTGGCCATTCTATATGAAATAATATTTATTTATAACTTTTAATATTTATATGTGGTATATTTTACCATAGTAAAAGATGAAAATTAAAGCAGTTGAATCTTTAAAAAGAGAAGAAAGAAGCGAATAATACACACAGGATTTCTGCTGATTAGAGGAAGAGCCCCACAGCTTCTATGGACACTCACTTTTCTCTTCTTGCTGCATTATTATGAGGAAATCCTTAGAGATGGGGGAGCTTGGGTGAATTTGGCTAATGATGAGCTCTGTGACTTGAGCCCCTAAGGCCATGGAATAGTAAATACTCAGTCTGTACCTCCAGCCCTGCAGTGTGAGGTTCCAGTCAGGTGGGCTCCACACCCGTCACCTGCATCAGGAGGCTCATGTCTGACCCTGTCTTCTTGCCCGGCTTGAGGACGGAGTCTGAGCCTCCATCGTGCACCACGCAGGGAAGACAGTGGACCTGTTCTCCGTGGTCGTGGCCCCGCAGAGGGGAAGCGCAGTTCAGTGAGTGCTGAGGGACAGTGGGGAGCCTTGTTTTGTTTTCTCATCCTCAGGACAAACGGGAGTGCGGTGGGCAGATGGGAGGAGACCAATGTGCAAACTCTCAGCTCAGTGGACTGTGGAGTTTCTGTTCTTGGTTGTGGTGGGGGTCTCAGAAATCTTATTCAAAATTTTGCTTTCCTCCCACACTGGTTGTGCTTTTCATGGACATCTCACCCATGAGAGCAGAAAATGAGTCCTCTAAACTATTCCCTAAGCACAACAAAAAGATTATGAAGGTGATGATGAGGATAAAGAGGACGATGCTAGACACCATGGCATCACGAACCCTTACTGAAGGCTTCCTAAATGCCAGGCTCTGAGCTCTGTGGTCTATGCAGCTTCTTTCATTTCATCCGCATAGTCTTCTCCCAATTATTAGTGCACATTTCATTATTATTTTACAGACTAGAAAAGAATCAATGCATTTTCATATAATTTGTACCAGATCATGAAGTCGAAAAGGGTGAAGTCCCATTTGAACCAGGCAGTCTAAGTCCAGACACACGACATTTGGCCAGTCCTCTTCCTGCATCCAACCTGCCCTCTCAAATCCTTGTCACTCAGGCAGATGGCCCTGCTCACTGTGCCCTTCCCTTTGGGGGTTCCTGGTAGACCACAGCTAGAACAGTGGGTGCCACATTCACTATGTCAAGTATAGAAAGGGCAGCCGACATTTGGGTTGGTTCCAAGTCTTTGCTAATGTAAATGATGAGTTAATGGGTGCAGCACACCAACATGGCACATGTATACATATGTAACAAACCTGCACATTGTGCACAAGTACCCTAGAACTTAAAGTATAATAATAAAAAATCAAAAAATAATTGGAACAAAAAAAGGGGGGTAGCCGAGATCACATCAAAGATTCCAGAAAGAATTGGCGCAGGATCATTCAGGATGCATCTCTCCCTTTCCTCTGTTCCTAGCTTTCCTTACAGCTCTCGACTTCCTCAAAGGAGTCAGAAATTCAGAGTTTGGCTTCCATTCCTATTGAGGAAGCTGGAATTCATTTCAAAATGCTTCTCAGATGTGCCTGTGGTTAAGACCTCTGAGCTCTGCTTAAAACTTTTTGAAGCTGGGCGCAGTAGCTTACGCCTATAATCCCAGCACTTTGTGAGGCTGAGGCAGGTGAATCACAAGGTCAGGAGTTTGATACCAGCCTGGCCAACATGGTGAAACCTCGTCTCTTCTAAAAATACAAAATATTAGCTGGGCGTAGCAGTGGGCACCTGTAATCTCAGCTACTCGGGAGGCTGAGGTAGGAGAATAGCTTGAACCTGGGATGCGGAAGTTGCAGTGAGCCAAGATCACTCCACTGCACTCCAGCCTGGGCAACAGAGTGAGACTCCGTTTCAAAAAAAAAAAAAAAAGTTTTTGAGAGTTGGAAGACCATGAAGTAGAGTACCTGGATCTTAGAGACTGGCCATTAATTTTGAATACCACCCTTTCTACTCTCTGTATGGCAAGGCGTGAGATGTCCATCCTCTGAGACTCAGCACTCTCATCTGAGTTGATTTCTAGCTGATCCAACGGAAGTGAGCGATGATGAAACTGATCGTGGGTGCCCACTGCATGATCTCTATGTGATGGATGCATAAAGTAAAGGCAAAGGGAATTTTAGATACATTCATTAGTATTTTAAGCTTCATCTCCATACAATTCAACGGAAATATCCCCTGACCTGAAGTTCTGGTTTCCCTGCATTCCAGACAGGACATTTTATTTTGTCCTTATCTCAGTAAGTACTGAATATTGTGAGAGGAACAAGTGAGTCTCTTTTTTTTCTGATTCCCCAGAGCCTATATCTTGCTTGGCACGCAGGAGATAGCAAAAGTAAAAATCTATGTTAATTATTGAATAGACCCTTCCTTGCTTCACAAAAATTGGCTGTGATCAGTGTGACTTCGACATACTTCATTCCTCTTTTTTTTTTTTCTTTCTTTTTTGAGACGAAGTTTTGCTCTTGTTGCCCAGGCTGGAGTGCAATGGCGTGATCTCGGCTCACTGTAACCTCTGCCTCTGAGTTCAAGCCATTTTCCTGCCTCAGCCTCCCAAGTATCTGGGACTACAGGCACGCACCACCACGCCCAGCAAATTTTTTGTATTTTTAGTAGAGGCGGGGTTTCACCATGTTGGCCAGGATGGTCTTGATCTCTGGACCTCATGATCTACCCTCCTCAGCCTCCCAAAGTGCTGGGATTACAGGCGTGAGCCACTGCATCTGGCCAGACTTTCTTATGAAAACTCTAAGTCCGGGTAGGGGGAGGGGGGAGGGGGGAGGGATAGCATTAGGAGATATACCTAATGTAAATGATGAGTTAATGGGTGCAGCACACCAACATGGCACATGTATACATATGTAACAAACCTGTATGTTGTGCACATGTACCCTAGAACTTAAAGTATAATTAAAAAATAAAAAAAGAAAAAGAAAACTCTAGTCCACCTAAGCTAAGGACAGGAGTTATGTCTTACATGAATTTTTAAACAAGACCCACCTATTTGAGTAAGTAATTACTCTCTTGAGGGAAGAAAGTCAGAAGACATAATGATGAAATCACTAGAACATAACTGGCATATGGAAATATTTTCTGATTATGAACTGTCAACTTTAATTTCATTTTCAGATGGCATGGTCTCAGCTGTTATGCAGTGTTTATAGACGTTCTAAATCAAGGGAATTTGTGGCATCTATTTAGGATATTACAAATATTATCTCAGTGTGAACACCCCCTGTGACATTAGGAGTAACATCCCCCTACAATATTGGGAACAATATCATATGGTGTACACCCCCTGTGACATTAGAGGTAACATTTCTTTAGGATATTACGAATAATATTACCAGGTGTACAGCTGCTGTGATATTAGGAGTAACATTTCCATAAAACATTACGAATGATATTACTGTTTGTACACCACGTGTGACATTAGGAGTAACAGCCCCCAGAACTATTATGAATAACTTCACAGGATGTATACCCTCTGTGACATTAGAGGTAACATTTCTTTAGGATATAACAAATAATATTACCAGGTGTAATTACATAATTATATCGAATTATTCACAATATACTAGTGGTATACTACTACTAGTGTCACAGTGTGTGTATACCTTGTGCTATTATTCATAATATACTGGGGGGATGCTACTGCCAATGACACAGGGGTGTACACTCTGTGATATTATTTGTAATATTCTAGGGGTACACGTTTAAAATCATAGGAGGTGTACACCATATGGATGTATCCCTGAGAAACAGGGATATTAAAAGTGTCCTGCGCTGTGATATTAGGATTAACATTTCCATAAAATATTACAAATAATAACACTGTTTGTATACCATGTGTGACATTAGGAGTAACAGCCCCCAAAAGTATTATGAATAACTTCACAGGGCGCACACCTCCATGACAGTAGGAGTAACATCTTTCTAACATATTATGAATAATATCGCAAAATGTACAGCCCCTGTGACATTCGAAGTAATCCCCACCTAGGATATTAGGAATAATATCACAGGGAGTACACCCCCTGTGACGTTAGAGGTAACATCCCCCAAGGATATAAAAAATAATGTCAGATTGTGTACATGCATTGTGACATCAGTAGTAACATCCCTTTAGGATATTATGAATATTATCAGAGTGTGAACACCTTCTGTGACCTTAGGAGTAACATCCCCTTACAATATTGGGAATAATACCACATGGTGTACACCGCCTGTGACATTAGTGGTAACATTTCTTCAGGATATTACAAATAATATCACAGGGTGTACAGTCCCTGTGATATTAGGAGTAACATTTCCAAAAAACATTACAAATAATATCACTGTTTGTACACCACATGTGACATTAGGAGTAACATCCCCCAAAACTATTATGAATAACTTCACAGGTTGCACACCCTCTGTGATATTAGGAGTAACATCTTCCTAGAATGTGAAGAATCATATCACAGGATGTACACCCCCGTGACATGAGGAGTAACATCATTCTAGGATATTACGAAGAATATAACAAGGTGTACACACTTTGTATGGTAGGAGTAACACCCCCCTGGGATACTACGAATCATAGCACAGAAAGTACACCCCCTGTGATAACAGAAGTAACATCCCCTTAGGATATTACGAATAATATCACAAGGTGTACACACCCTGTGACTTTAGGAGAATCATCTCCTTGGTTTATTACAAATAATGTCACAAGTGTTAACCTGCTGTGACAATAGGAGTAATATACTTCTAGTATATTATGAATAATATCACAGTGTGTACACCCACTGTGATATTGAGTCATTTTATCCAAAAATATTATGAATAATATCAGGGGGTATATACACATAGTGTACACCTACTGTGACATTAAAAGTTATACCTCCCTAGGATATTGTGAATAGTATCACAGGGTGTATGCCCTGTGTGTATACCCACCGATTTTTCAAGTAATATCTCCCTAGGATATTACGAATAATATAAAAGGGTGTACCCCGTCTGTGACATTAAATGTAACATCCCTGTAGGATATTCTGAATAATATCACAGGGTGTACATCCCCTGTGACATTGGGAATAGCATCCCCATAGCATATTCCAAATAATATCACAGGGTGTACACCCCATGTGACATTAAGAGTTATGTCTTCCTAGGGTACTACGAATAACATCACAGGGTGTACACCTCCTATGATTTTAAAAGTACTCCCCTAGAATATTACAAATAATATCACAGCGTGTACACCCCGTGACATTGGCAGTAACATCCCCCCAGTATATTACGAATAATATCACAAGGTGTACACACATTGTGACACTAGTAGTATACCGCTAGTATATTGTGAATAATTTGATATAATTATGTAATATATGTAGACACCTGTTACATTAGGAGTAACATCCCCCTTGAATATTACCAATGATATCACAGGGTGTACACCCTTTGCGACTTTAGAAGTATCATCCCCCTAGAATATTACGAGTAATACCACCCCCATCTCCCACAGTGGATATTATGAACCATTTCACAGGGGTGTGGATACCCCCCACAATATGGGGAGTAATATCACCCTCCTCTCCCTGCCTAGATATTATGAACTACTTCCCCTATAAAGACAAACATATACTTAAAATAATGGGATGGAAAAATGTATTTCATGTCAATGGAAACCAAAAAAGAGCAGGAGTAGCTATACTTATATCATACAAAATAGATTTGAAGACAAAAACTATAAGACAAAGAGGCCAGGCACAGTGGCTCATGCCTGTAATCCTAGCACTTTGGGAGGCCGAGGCGGATGGATCACCTGAGGTCAGGAGTTCGATAGCCTGGCCAACATGGTGAAACCCTGTCTCTACTAAAAATATCAAAATTAGGTGAGGTGGTACGTGCCTATAATCCCAGCTACTTGGGAGGCTGAGGCAGGAGAATCACTGGAACTCGCGGGGCGGAGGTTGCAGTCAGCTGAGATCATGCCACTGTACTCCAGTCTGAGTGAAACAGCCAAACTCCATCCCAAAAAACAAAACAAAACCAAAAGACAAAGAAGGTCTCTATATAATGATAAAGGGGTCAATTCAGCAAGAGGATACAATAATTTTAAATATATATGCACATAGTAATGGAACACCCAGATATGCAAAGCAGAGATTATTAGAGCTAAAGAGAGAGATAGGCTCCAATACAATAATAGCTGGAGATTTCAACACCCCTCTTTCAGATTTGGACAGATCTTCCAGACAGAAAATCAAGAAAGAAACATCAGACTTAATCTGCACTATACAGCTAATGGAACTAACAGATATTTACAAAACATTTTGCCCAGTGACTGCAGGATACACATTATTTTCCTCAGCACATGGATCATTCTCAAGGATAGGCCATATGTTAGGTCACAAAACAAGTCTTAAAACATTGAAAAAAAAAATTGGCTGGGCATAGTGGCTCACACTTACAATCCCAGCACTTTGGGAAGCTGAGCTGGGTGGATTACTTGAGGTCAGGCGTTCGAGACCAGCCTGGCCAACATGATGAAACCCCATCTCTACAAAAATACAAAAAATAGCCAGGCGTGGTGGTGGGTGCCTGTAATCGCAGCTGCTTGGGAGGCTGAGGTAGGAGAATAGCTTGAACCCAGGAGGCAGAGGTTGCAGTGAGCCGAGATTGTGCCACTGCACTGCAGCCTGGGTGACAGAGCAACACTCTGTCTCAAAAACAAAACAATATAAAACAAACAAACCAAAAAAAATGAGATAATATCAAGCATATTCTCTGGCCACAATGGAATAAAAACAGAAATTAATAGCACGAATAGTTTTGGACACTATACAAATACACAGAAATTAAACAATGTTTCAGATGTCTTGGAGCACTGGAAAAAAAAAAAAAAAGAAATTAAACAACATTCTCTTGAATGTACCAGCAGGTCAATGAAGAAATTAAGAAGGAAACTTAAATTTTTGTTGAAACAAATGATAATGGAAACACAAGATATCAAAACCTATGAGACACAGCAAAAACAATACTAAGAGGAAAGTTTACAGCTATAAGTGCCTACATAAAAAAAAAAACCCTACTAATTAATGCATCTTAAAGAACTAGATAAGCAAGAAAAAACCAAATGCAAAATTAGTAGAAGAAATAATGAAGATCAGAGCAGAAATAAATGAAATTGAAATAAAGAAAACAATACAAAAGATCAATGAAACAAAAAGTTGGTTGTTTGAAAAGTTAAACAAAATTGACAACACTTTAGCCAGACTAAGAAAAAAAGAGAGAAGGGGCAGGCATGATGGCTCATGCCTGTAATCCCAGCACTTTGCGGGGCTGAAGTGGGTGGATCACTTGAGGTCAGGAGTTCAAGACCAACCTGGCCAACATGGTAAAAACTCATCTCCTCTAAAAATGCAAAAATTAGCCAGGCGTGGTAGCATACGCCTGTAGTCTCAACCACTCAGGTGGCTGAGGCACAAGAATTGCTTGAACCTGGAAGGTGGAGGTTGCAGTGAGCCAAGATCATGCCACTGGATTCCAGCCTGGGCAACAGGGCAAGACTCTGTCTCAAAAAGATAAAAAAGAGAGACCAAGATAAAATCAGAAATGAAAAGGGAGACATTATAACTGATACTGAAGAAATTCAAAGGATCATTAGTGGCTACTAGGAGCAAGTAGATATGCCAATAAATTGGAAAATCTAGACTAAATGGACAAATTGCTAGACAGATACAACCCACCAAGACTGAACCAGGAAGAAATCCAAAACCTGACAGATCAATAACAGATAACAAGATCAAAGCTGTAGGGGCCAGGCGCAGTGGCTCACGCCTGTAATCCTAGCACTTTGGGAGGCCAAGGCAGGCGGATCATGAGGTCAGGAGATTGAGACCATCCTGGCTAACACGGTGAAACCCCGTCTCTACTAAAAATACAAAAAATTAGCTGGTAGTCCCAGCTACCCAGGAGACTGAGGCAGGAAAATGGCGTGAACCCGGGAGGAGGAGCTTGCAGTGAGTGGAGATTGCGCCACTGCACTCCAACCTGGGTGACTGGAGTGAGACTCCAGCTCAAAAAAAAAAAAAAAAAAAAAAAATCAAAGCTGTAATAAAGTCTCCCAACAAAGAAAAGCCCAGGACCTGATGCCTACACTGCTGAGTTTTACCAAGCATTTAAAGAAAAACTAATACCAATCCTACTCAAAGTATTCCAAAAATAGAAGAGGAGGGAATACTTCCAATCTCATTCTATGAGGCTAGTATGACCCTGATACCAAAACAAGACGAAAATACAAGCAAATTCAGCAATACATTAGAAGGATCATTCATCGTGACCAAGTGGGATTTGTCCCTGGGATGCAAGGATGGTTCAACAGATGCAAATCAATTAATGTGATATATCATATCGACAGAATGAAGAGTAAAAACAGTATGATCACTTCAATTGATGTTGAAACAGCATTTGATAAAATTTAACATCCCTTCAAGATAAAAACCCTCAAAAAACTGGAATAGAAGGAATATACCTTAATATAATAAAAGCCCTATGTGACAGACCCACAGCTAATATCATACTGAATGGGAAAAAACTGAAAGCCTTTCCTCTAAGAACACAACAAGGATGCCCACTTTCATCACTGTTACTCAACATAGTACTGGAAATCCTAGCTAGAGCAGTCAGACAAGAGAAAGAAACAGTGGGCATCCAAATTGAAATGGAAGAAGTCAATTTATTCTTGTTTATAGATGATATAATCTTATATTTCAAAAAAACCTAAGATTCCACATAAAAACCTATTAGAAGTGATAAATTCAATAAATTTGCAAGATACAAAAGCAACATACAAAAATTAGTAGCATTTCTACATGCCAACAATGAACAATCTGAAAAAGAATTTAAAATGTAATGCCATTTACAGTAGACACAAATAAAATTAAATACCTAGGAATTAGCCAAAGAAATTAAAGATCTCTATAGTGAAAACCATAAAACACTGATGAAAGAAACTAAAAAGGACACCAAAAAATGGAAAAATATTTCATGTTCATGGATTGGAAGAATCAGTATTATTAAAATGTCCATACTACCCAAAGCAATCTACAGATTCAATGCAATCCCTATCTGAACCCTCCCCTCAGTGAGTGATTGTGTGAGTCCAGGCAGTGCTTCTCAAACTTTAATGGGCATCAGAATTCCCTGCAGTTTGTTAAAATACAGATTCCTTTCCCTTCATTGTGGGGTTCTGTATGAGGCCTGAGATTCTGTTTTTTGTTTGTTTGTTTGTTTTTGAGACAGGGTCTCACTCTGTTGCTAAAGCTGGAGTGCAGTGACACGATCATGGCCCACTGCAGCCTCCATCTCCCAGGCTCAAACTATCCTCCTGCCTCAACCTCTCAAGTAGCTGGGACTACAGGTGTGCACCACCATGCCCAGCTAAGAGTTTCTGCATGTTTAATAAGTTACATTCCTACCAGGTGATTCTGTTGAAGGAAGTTCCAGACTACACTTTGAGAAATGCTGCTCTAAGAGAATATGTCAGGTGCCTGGAAGTTCTGAGAGATACGGAAGGGAGCAGGTGACCCGAGGTACATGTGTATAACATTTCTTTCTTTTCTTTTTTTTCTTTCTTTTCTTTTTTTTTTTTTTTTTTTATGAGATGGAGTCTTGCACTGTCACCTGGGCTAGAGTGCAATGGTGCAATCTTGGCTCACTGCAACCTCCGCCTCCTGGGTTCAAGCAATTCTCCTGCCTCAGCCTCCCGAGTAGCTGGGATTACAGGGGCCCACCACCAAGCCCGGCTAATTTTTTACATTTTTAGTAGAGATGGGGTTTCACTATGTTGGCCAGGCTGGTCTCAAACTCCTGATCTCGTGATCTGCCCGCCTCAGCCTCCCAAAGTGCTGGGATTACAGGTGTGAGCTACTGTGCCCAGCCAACATGTGTATAACATTTCTAGAAAAATATGCAAAAAACATTGTTAGCTTCTGAAAAGGAGGCTAGAAGTTCTGATGTAAGGGTAAGACCTGGTTTTATATTTTTAAAAACTTTAATATTTTTTTCACCTTAAGCATGTACTACTTTCTTGGCTTAGAAACATTTAGCACATTGCCCAACAAAGAGTAGGTTTTTAATAAGTAAAAGTTCTTTTCTTTTTTGTCCTCTACCCAAACATTTGCTGCCCTTTCTCTTCCTCATTTCCTCACCACCAGCAGTATTCCCATTCATGCACTTGATTAATAAATATCAATAGAATACATATCATGTGCTAGGCACTGCTCTAACAGTATAGCTGCATACACACAACAGACACAGTTCTTGCCTGCAGGGAGTTTACATTCTAGTGCTCTCTTGTCCCCACCTGGGCACATTTTGATTCATGAATTCCTGCCTCCTCAGCTCTGTACAGGCCATGCCCTTACACAAATCTAAAGTACCCTTTCCTACTCCCCTCCTTCAGAACAGGACCTAAATTCTCCTTGAAGCTTTCCCTGAACCCCACTGACATCCCTATGGGAGGCTTGATGGGAGCTCTGGACCAGGCTTCTGCTGCCCTCTGGTGGGCCTCCCTGGTGGCTCAAGGGTCTGTGTACCCAGAGTACACTGGCTTCCCTGGACCTGGCTCAGAGCTATGATCTGTGTGTCCCTAACTCTGAGCCAGACTGTCCCTAAAGGCCACTGTCTTTGTAAAGGCAATGCAGTATGGGACGGTAAGTAGTGCCACTGCCCGGGGGTGCTGGTAGTTGGGGAGGGAGGGATGGTAGGGAAGTGGGGAGGAGACACCAGGTAAAATAGCTTTCAGAATTATCTTTTTTTTTTTTTTTTTTGAGACAGAGTCTCTCTCTGTTGCCCAGGCTGGAGTGCAGTGGCGTGATCTCAGCTCACTGCAACCTTCACCACTTGGGTTCAAGCGATTCTCCTGCCTCAGCCTCCCAAGTAGCTGGGATTACAGGCATGAGCCACCAGGCCTGACTAATTTTTGTATATTTGGTAGAGACAGGGTCTCACCATGTTGACCAGGCTGGTCTTGAACTCCTGACCTCAAATGATCCACCTGCCTTGGCCTCCCAAAGTCCTAGGATTACAGGCATGAGCCACTGCACCTGGCCTTATCCTTTCTTTTATTCGTTGTTTTTATCTTGTGCCAAAAGCAATTCATACTCTTACAGAAACATCAGAAAATAGAAACATGCAAATGAGTGATTCAAACAAATCCCATAATCCCACCTAGAGACAATTTCTGTTCACACCTGGAGCAAGAACAAAGAGGAAAGGGCAACTAGGCCAGGAGCCTGGACTCCAGACCTCATCATCCCTCCCCCTGTGTGACCCTGAGCAAGTCCCTTCTTGGAGTCGAACTCATCCATACACAAAATGAGGACTGAATTAAGTACCTACCGGGTTTACTCTTCTGTGATTCTAAGTCAGGGGTCCCAATCTCAAATGCCTTTTTAAAATACAGTTGTCTGGTTCCCCACTCCCAACCCACTCCCCATCCTAGCAGATTTCTGCTTTCCCAGACAGAGTTTGGGAATCACTCTCTCTCCCTCTTTCTTCTTCTTCTTCTTTCTTCTTCTTCCTTCTTCTTTCTTCTCTTTCTGGAGTAAAGGAATCAATTTTTAAAAAATATTTTTTAGTGACCGGGCGCAGTGGCTCATGCCTGTAATCCCAGTAGGTGGGTGGATCTCCTGAGGTCAGGAATTCAAGACCAGCCTGGGCAACGTAGTGCTACCCCATCTCAACTAAAAATACAAAAATTAGCTGGGCGTGGCGGCATGTGCCTGAAATCCCAGCTACTTGTGAGGTCGAGGCATGAGAATCATTTGAACCCGGGAGGCAGAGGTTGAAGTGAGCCAAGATTGTGCCATTGCATTCCAGCCTGGGCCACAGAACAAGACTCCATCTCAAAAAAAAAAAAAAATGTTTTTACTTTTCAGAGACCAGAGTCTTGCTCTGTGGTCCAGGCTAGAGTGAAGTAGTGTGATCAACACTCACTGCAGCCTTGATCTCCCAGGCTTAAGCAATCCTCCCATCTCAGCTTCCCGAGTAGCTGGGACTACAGGCATGTGCCACCATGCGTAATTTTTTTTTTTGTCCTGAGACAGAGTCTTGCTCTGTCACCCAGGCTGGAGTGCAATGGTGCAATCTCGGCTCACTGCAACCTCCATCTCCTGGTTTCAAGCAATTCTCCTGCCTCAGCCTCCCGAGTAGCTGGGATTACAGGGCCCACCACCACACCTGGCTAATTTTTTTGTATTTTTAGTGGAGACAGAGTTTCACCATGTTGGCCAGGCAGGTCTTGAACTCCTTACCTCGTGATCCACCTGCCTCGGCCTCCCAAAGTGCTGGGATTACAGGCATGAGCCACCGCCCCTAATTTTTTTATTTTTTGTAGAGACAGAGTCTTACTATTTTGCCCAAGCTGGTCTCAAACTCCTGAACTCAAACAATCCTCCCACTTCAGCCTCCCAAAGTGCTGTGATTACAGGCATGAAGGAATCAGTATTTTAGGATGGGCACGGTGGCTCATACCTGTAATCCTAGCACTTTGGGAGGCCAACGCTGGGCGGATCACTTGGGGTCAGGAGTTCGAGACTAGCTTGGCCAACATGGTGAAAACCCCTCTCTACTAAAAACACAAAAATTAGCCAGGCGTGGTGGCATTCACTTGTAGTCCCAGCACTCAGGAGGCTGAGGCAGGAGAATTGCTTGAACCTGGGATGGGGAGGCTGCAGTCAGCCGAGATTGCACCACTGCACTCCAGCCTGGGCAACAGAGCGAGACTCTGTCTCCAAAAAAAAAAAAAAAATCCGTATTTTTAGGCCAGGAGGAGTGGCTCATGCCTGTAATCCCAACACTTTGGGAGGCTGAGGCAGCTGGATCACCTGAGGTCAGGAGTTTGGGACTAGCGTGGCCAACATGGTGAAAGCCCATCTCTACTAAAAATACAAAAATTAGCTGGATGTGGTGATGCACACCTGTGGTCCCAGATACTCGGGAGGCTGAGGCACGAGAATCACTTGAACCCGGGAGGCAGAGGTTGCAGTGAGCGAACGCCACTGCACTCCAGCCTGGGCAACAGAGTGAGACTTGGTCTCAAAAAGAAAAGAGATCAGTATTTTTAAAAGTCTTCTGGGAGTATCCCAATGAATCCCTCCTAGTCAAGAAGCATTGGTAGATATCTTTGTAGACATTTGTATGTTTGTGCATAATTTTACAAAAATGGAATTATTGTATATATGTTAATATATTAATATTTAGGTATATTTCATACCTTAATTTAAGCAGCCCACTAATCAATTAGGCAGTCCCAACTTTGTACTATTACAAATACTGAAAAACAGTAAAAGTAGGCTAAAAACAAATTACAAATAATTAGGGAAAACCCCTCAAAAGTTCAGGAAAAGGACAAAAATGCCTAAAAACTCTTAAAGTGTTGAAAATTGCTTTATGAAGCATGAAAATGACCAATATTATTAAAAAAAAAAAAACCCAGCAACTGGGAAATACTCATTTTCAATCAAATCATTGTTTCAATCAAAATGTTGTATTTCACCAGAATGCTTTCAGAAAAATTGCTTTCAGTCCAATCATATGCCTCTGTGGGAGGCAGCCAGCAAGAGCTTCCTTCCAGCTCCCAAGAAGTCCTTGGAAAAGGTTTGGGATCCCCACTGCCAGCAGTTCTAACCGGGAAATAAACATCAGACCAACTGCTGTGCATGTACCCAGCAAGGATCTGCCGATTATCTTATGTGCCAGGCTCTGTGCTGGGCACTGGGAATATGAGGCAACCAAGACAGTTTCTGCCATCCTCCCTGGCAGGGACTCACAGTCCAGTCTAGCAAGGCAGACAGACACATCCACAGGTAATTCCAATACAGGCTGAGATGAGATGAGAACTGGGAGGCATGGTAAATGGGGAGAGGCAAGTGAAAGCTTCTGCCCTGCCCCTCCAGCAGCCGTGGGACGGTAGAAACACAGCCTCTTCCTCCTCAGCAAAATGTTCTAGTTACTTTTGCTATGAAACAATTACCCCCAAAACCTAGTGGTTTCAAACAATCATTTGATTATGCTCAAGGATTCTGTAGGTCAAGAATTCAGGGCTAAGTGTAGTGGCTCATGCCTGTAATCCCAGCATTTTGGGAGGCCAAGGCAGGATAACTACTTGACCACAGGAGTTTGAGACCAGCCTGGGCAACATAGGGAGATCCCTGTCTCTACAAAAGAAAAAAAAAGAATTCAGATAGGGTACTACAGAATGGCTTCTATACTCCAGAATGTCTGTAGTCTCAGCTGGGAAGACTGAGTGGCTGGACTCAAAGGCTCTGGAGGCAGGTATCACGTGGAGGTATCTTCACCCACGAGCCTGGTGGTTAGCGAGGGCTGTCACATGGGACCTCCACCATAGCTGTTTCCCAAAGCACCCGCACATGGCTGAGGCTTCCTCACAGCATGGAGACCTCGGGGTGGGCCTGCACAGCAGCTCAGGACCCCAGACACGAGTGTCCCAGGCAACAAGGACTTTTCTGCCCTGGTCCCAGAATTCCTCAAGTGTCACTTCAGCTGAATTCCATTGTTAAAGCCAGCCACAGCCTGCCATGTTGATAGGGAGAGGAATTAAGAAACCACATCTTGATTGGAGCAGTAAGGTTCTAAGAAGACAAGTGGGACAGACTTTGTTGTGGTCATTTTTTTTTTTTCCCAGAGACAGGGTCCCTCTGTCCCAATCATAGCTCACTGCAGCCTCAAACTCTTGGGTTCAACCAATCCTCTCACCTCAGCCTTCCAAGTTCCGGAAAAAAAAAAAAAAAAAAATCCAGCTAACTTTTTTATTTTTTGTAGAGATGTGAGTCTCACTATGTTGCCCAGGCTGATCTCAAACTCCTGGCCTCAAGAGGTCTTCCTGCTTGGCCTCCCAAGGTGCTGGGATTACAGGCATGAGCCACTGAATCTGGCCTGTTGTGGTCATACAATCTACCACACCCGAGGTGGACCCAGGCACACCATTTACTGCCAGGAGGGCAGGTCTGAGAGGGGCCCAGCTGGGTGCAATGGAGGTAAGATGGGAAAGAAGCTGAACTCTTCTATCCTTAGGCAATTTCATGTGACTATGGCTTCACTTTCTGCTCCTCCATGACAACTTTTTTTTCTTTTTTTTTTTTTTAAGACTGAGTCTCGCACTGTAGTGCAGGCTGGGGTGCAGTGGCACAATCTCGGCTCACTGCAACTTCCACCTCCTGGGTTCAAGCAAGTCTTGTGCCTCAGCCTTCCAAGGAGCTGGAATTACAGGCACGCGCCATCACACCTGGCTAATTTTTGTTTTAGTAGAGAAGGGGTTTCACCATGTTGGCCAGGCTGGTCTTGAACTCCTGACTTCAAGTGATCCGCCCACCTTGGCCTCCCAAAGTGCTGGGATGACAGGAGGGAGCGCCACCCAGCCTCTCTTATGACTTTTCCATCTCAACAGTGTGTCAAATTGTCTGCCTACTTTACCTTGTGTGCTTTAGTTTCTTCTGAATAATGGAGATGCTAATACTATCTACCTCATAGAGTGACCATGAGACAATATGGTAGTCCCCCATTGTCCGCAGGGGATATGTCCCAAGGCCCCAGTGGTTGCCTGAAACTGTGGACAGTATAGAATCTTTTATATGCTATGTTTTTTTCTACACATACATACCTATAATAAGGTTTAATTTATAAGTTAGGCACAGTAAGAAATTAGCAACAATAATAATAAAATAGAACAATTATAACAATATACTGTAATAAGTTATTTTAAATTTATGAATTATTTCTAGAATTTTCCATTTTATATTTTCAGCCCACTGTTGACCATGGATAAAGGAAACCATGAAAAGGTGGGGAAACTACCATACTTATAAAATACTCACTGCAAGTCCAGGCACAGTGGCTCATGCCTGTAATCCCAACACTTTGGGAGGCCGAGGTGGGCAGATCACCTGAGGTCAGGAGTTCAAGACCAGCCTGACCAACATGGCAAAACCCCGTCTCTACTAAAAATACAAAAATCAGCCAGGTGTGGTGGCAGGCACCTATAATCTCAGCTACTCGAAAGGCTGAGGCAGGAGAATCACTTGAACCTGGGAGGTGGAGGTTACAGTGAGCTGAGATTATGCCACTGCACTCCATCCTGGGGGATAGAGCAAGACTCTACCTCCAAAAAAAGGAAAAAAAAAAAAAAGAACGGTCAGGGAACAAGGATGAACTCTGAGCAGTGGTGCGCGTTGGAGCTGGCTTGTATGGGCTCGCAAGAGCCAACTTTCAAGCTTTTAGGAATGCTGCAAGCCAGTTAAACACAGGCATTATTTAAAAAATCATATAAACTCACAGATAAAGTATATTCAAAACTAGTAAATCCTCAGAACTCACCACTTTCTAATTATTTCACACCATTTAACTATTATTCGTGGTCTCCAAGTCATTTATGACTGCTATATCTGCAGAGGAGAGATACGATGTAATGGTCTGCTCCTGAGCATCTCATACCAACCCCTGGTTGTAACATCCCATTAGTAACTTGAAATCGGCCATGGTGGGAGTTCCAGAACGTCTAATGTACAAATAATGAGTTTCGCAAAGAGAACATAGAAAATAGTGGGGAAGAAATTATTAAAAGAATAATTCAAGAAAACTTCCCAGAACTGCAAGATAATTTTCAGACTAAAATAGTTCACTCAGTACCTTGCAAAACATGAAAAAAATAAAAGCCAAGGTATTTTTGCAAATTTCAGAACACCAAGCGCTAATAAGATGATCCTGAAAGCATTGAGTCAAAAAAGAAAAAAGTTACCAAGTTACAAACAAAAGAGTGGGAATCAGAATAACATCTGACTTCTTGGCAATAGCATTTGGTTTTTCTTTTTAAAGCTATAAACAATTAAGCGATGCTAAAAATGTTTAAAGAAAATTATTTCCGGCCAGGCACGGTTGCTCCTGCATGTAATCCCTGCACTTTGGGAGGCCGAGGCAGGCAGATCACTTGAGGTCAGGAGGTCGAGGCCAGCCTGGCCAACATGGCGAAACCCCATCTCTACAAAAAGTATAAAAAATTAGCCAGGAGTGATGGTGGGCACCTGTAATCCCAGCTACTGGGAGGCTGAGGCAGGAGAATCACTTGAACCTGGGAGGTGGAGGTTGCAGTGAGCCGAGATCGTGCCATTACACTCCAGCCTGGGCAACAAGAAACTCCATCTCAAAAAAAAAAAAAAAAAAAAAAAAAAGGAGTCCAAATATCCAGTGTTTATTAGCGATTCAAGGGGGGATATAGAATAGGCAGATGCACATCTAAGTCTGGAGTTCAAGGAGGGTCTGCCCTGGAGGTATGAATTTGAATGTAGTAGCTTTAAAGATGGCATGGAAAACCATAGATTAGATGAAGTTACCAAGAGTTGAGATGAACAGAAAAAAATGAGGTCCAAGGACTGAGCCTTTTGTTAGGGACTGCTAGAGGCAGTGTTTCCCACATCCTCCAAAAGGGTGCAAACCAAGAAAGAGGAAGACAGAAGATAAGGAAAGAGGAATCTAACACTGCAGACATACAGAATATTTGGATTGATGGTGAACAGGGATCCCAGAACTACAGGTCTCAGGGTAAGCTGTCTAAACTGGCACTAGAGGATGAAGCGTCCTAGGAAGGTATCACCAAGGAAAAACAAAAAGAGTAACCCTGTTTAAATGTACTGAGATTAAACTATGGCTCAAACTTTGGGGATGAGATAGAAACAGGAACACAGAACTTTAAGCAGATGGAAAAACAAGGTAATAACTAACATATTTTTTGTAGATGTATTTACAGAATTATAACTATGGAATCACATCAACACTGTATATAAAAGTCATAGAAATGTAAACATAGAATATTGATTGAGCCATAAATGATTATAGAATTATGAAGATGCCAGGAAAGGGGCATAAAAGTGTTATTTAGAGCAATTATCCTAGATACACACCCCAAAAATTGAAAACAGGTAGTCAAACAAGTACATGTACACAAATATTCAGAGCAGCACTATTTGAAACAGCCAAAAGGTGGAAACAATCCAAATATCCATCAACTAATAAATGCATAAACTGTGGTACACACACACAGTAAAATACTATTCAGCCACAAAAAGAAATGAAGTACTGACACATGCTATGTTAGTGAGCCTCAAAAACATGCTAAGTGAAAGACTGCCAGGCACGAAAAGTCAGGTACTGTATGAATCCACTTATATGAAATATCCAGAAAAGGCAAATCCATAACAACGGAAAGTGGATTGGTGGCTGCTAGGGGTTGGGGGGGTAAAAAATGGGGATAACTGCTTAATGAGTATGGACTTTTTGTTTTTTGAGACACAGGTCTATGTTGCCCAGGCTGCTGCCAAACTCCTGAGCTCAAGCGTTCCTCCCATCTCGGCCTCCCAAAATGCTGGGACTAAGTCAAGAGGAGTGTGGGGTTTTGCTTCAAGGTGATGAAAATGTTTTGGAACTACATTAAGGTGGTGGTTGTACAGTATTATGAATAAACAAATGCCACTAAATTGTTCACTTTAAAATGGGGAATTTTGTAATGTGAATTTCACCTCAATTTTTTCAAAAAAGAATGTTACGTAGAAATAAGAAGGTGGGCTGGGTGCGGTGGCTCACGCCTGCAATCCCAGCACTTTGTGAGGCCGAGGCGGGCAGATCACGAGGTCAGGAGTTCAAGACCAGCCTCACCAACATGGTGAAACCCCATCTCTACTAAAAATACAAAAATTAGCTGGGCATGGTGGCGTGCGCCTGTAATCCCAGCTACTCGGGAGGCTGAAGCAGAATTGCTTGAACTCGGGAGGTGGAGGCTGCAGTGAGCCGAGATCATGCCACTGCACTCCAACCTGGGTGACAGAGCAAGACTCTGTCTCAGAAGAAAAAAAAAAAAAAGGCACATTATATACCAGAAAAACAGCTATGTATTTAAAGTGGTTGCCCTCATCTTCAGGAAGGTAGGGCTGCAGAAAGGAAAAGACTGTTTTTAGTTATTCCTTATCAAATGATTCAACAGGCTGGGCGCAATGGCTCACACCTGTAATCCCAGCAATTTGGGAGGAGGTGGGCGGATCTCTTGAGGTCAGGAGTTTGAGAACAGCCCGGCCAATATGGCAAAATCCTATTTCTACTAAAAATACAAAAATTAGCCAATCATGGTAGCAGGCACCTGTAACCCCAGCTACTCAGGAGGCTGAGGCACAAAAATCGCTTGAACCTGGGAGGTGGAGGTTGCAGTGATCCAAGATCATACCACTGCACTCCAGCCTGGGCGACAGAGTGAGACTGTCTGAAAAGATAAATAAAACCACATACATGTGTAAGTTTAATAATAACAGGATGGGCCGGGCACAGTGGCTCACATGTCAGGAGTTCAAGACCAGCCTGACCAACATGGTGAAACCCCGTTTCTACTAAAAAAAAATACAAAATTAGCCAGGCATGGTAGCTCATGCCTGTAATCCCAGCTACTTGGGAGGCTGAGGCAGTAGAATCACCTGAACGCAGGATGCAGAGGTTGCAGTTGAGACGAGATTGCGCCACTGGACTCCAGCCTGGGCAACAAGAGCGAAACTCCGTCTCAAAAAAAAGAAAAAAAAAAAAAAAAAAGGCTGGGTGCAGTGGTTCATGCCTGTAATCCCAGCACTTTGGGAGGCCAAGGTGGGCGGATCACGAAGTCAGATCAAGACCATCATAGCTAACACGGTAAAACCCCGTCTCTACTAAAAATACAAAAAATTAGCTGGGCATGGTGGGTGCCTGTAGTCCCAACTACACGGGAGGCTGAGGCAGGAAAATGGCATTAACCCGGGAGGCGGACCTTGCAGTAAGCTGAGATCACGCCACTGCACTCCAGCCTGGGCGACACAGGGATACTGTAAGATGGACACCTACCACTTGAAAAGATGATTTTTCGGCCGGGCGCGGTGGCTCAAGCCTGTAATCCCAGCACTTTGGGAGGCCGAGACGGGCGGATCACGAGGCCGGGAGATCGAGACCATCCTGGCTAACACGGTGAAACCCCGTCTCTACTAAAAAATACAAAAAACTAGCCGGGCGCGGTGGCAGGCACCTGTAGTCCCAACTACTCGGGAGGCTGAGGCAGGAGAATGGCGTGAACCCGGGAGGCGGAGCTTGCAGTGAGCTGAGATCCGGCCACTGCACTCCAGCCTGGGCGGCAGAGCGAGACTCCGTCTCAAAAAAAAAAAAAAAAAAAAAAAAAAAGAAAAGATGATTTTTCAAGGAAGTAAACAGTTGTTGGAGGAAACCTACAAATTCTAGGTGCTCACATGGATAGATGAGGACAAATAATGTGCATATGCTATTTCAACTGGGTCAATAGATGTTACAAAAAAAAGAAACAAACCATATGGAAACTTTTTTTTTTTTTTTGAGACGGAGTCTCACTGTCACCCAGGCTGGAGTGCAGTGATGCCATCTCGGCTCACTGCAACTTCCGCCTCCTGGGTTATAGGCGCCTGCCACTATGCCCAGCTTACTTCTGCATTTTTAGTAATGACAGGGTTTCACCATGTTGGCCAGGCTAGTCTTGAACTCCTGACCTCAGGTGATCCACCCACCTCGGCCTCCTAAAGTGCTGAGATTACAGGCATGAGCCACCACGTGCAGCCCTTTTTCTGAATTCTGAAGGATCGTGGCTCTATAAACACACACCAGCCAGACATACAGCTTAACCACTTTGACAGTGGTTCAAAGTCTTGTAACTTTGACCCACTCCCTAGGGTTGTCTGAGATTTTAGTCATTCAAGCAGCAATACCCATGTACCCCATTAGGTTAAGAATTAAATTAAAACAAAATACCAAAACAAGTAAATCTTACTTTAACCCACCCAAATATTTTCAAAGGCCAGGAACCCAAGCCCATTTCAAATATTCTTCCTAAACCCCCAACGCTCCAGACGAACTGTGCCTGTTTACTGTCCCCTAGATTCCTTCTTCATCTTTAACCCTCACTGCAAGATCCAATGTCTCTCCATATCAGATTCCCCTCCCTCCAGTGACACTTTTATGTATTAGGTTAGTGCAAAAGTAATTGTGGTTTTTGCATCAAAGTAATGGCAAAAACCGCAATTACTTTTGCCCATATTACTATTTCTGATGCTACCAGTGGTTAACATCTGCCAGAGATCTATCTGTCTTTAACATTAAATGTATCAAAAAAACTTAGAAACATTTTTGCCATGACACCAAAACAAACACAAAGGCATTATTTCCTAGTGTCTTCCAGTTCTCCATATTTAAGGCAACCACCTATGAGGTTATAAGCTGCTCAACTGGTTTAAGGGGCCAATGAAGGGATGTGATGTACACTATCTTACTGCTCCCTGGAATCCTAACATCAGTCACCTAAAACACTTCCCCATCAAACAAGATCAACACATATGAACCACTGATATATATACATTTTTCTTCTAGGAAAATAAACATAAAACATGCTTTTAGTTAAACAATCATTTTATTGCTTGAGTACACAGACAAATTTATGCGACCAGGGCAGAGGCTGTAGATGATTCACTGAAAAAGAAAAACGGGGAAAGAAAATCAGGATTAATACCGGTCCCTCCATATTCGTTAACAGATAATCTCCCCACTAATGGTGCTATTCTCAAACAGTTAATAAATACAAACTATATAAAGTGCACCAAACTACTGAATACCTGAACCAACGCATTGCGTTGAAGCACAATGAATGAAGATGCTCACTCAGACATCCAAGGAAGAACTGGCCAACAAAAGGAAAAACCTTTCTGGTGGAAACTGCGAATGTCTGGCAATCAATCATCATAGTGAGCAATTCATGCGAAAATTAATTCAAACTCCTGGGAGTAGAGGTATGAAAGGAAAACTTACCTACTATCTTATTAAAGACAAGCAGCCACACCCATTCGATTATGTACTGCCTGTGGCTGTTTTCCCACTACCAGGCCAGAGCTCAAAGAGCAGTTAACCAAATAGCCCCCAAGGCCGAACATATTCACTACTAGGACTTTAACTACTGGCTGACTCCTATGCTTGATAACAACAACAACAACAAAAGAGTTGACACTTACTATTTCCAATTGGGAGGGAGGACTCGCTTGGTCTTATAATATCGAGCCAAACGGTGAATCCGGCTCTCTATCAGAATCAGACGGAATTTAGCATCCTTATCCTAAAAATAAAATTTGGTGCAATTCAAGAAAACCACCCAAAATGACCGAACATTATCAAACATTAATAAGACAATGTAGAGCTACTACGCACTTTCTCTAATGAAAATCTCTTTGGGTAGAATTTGAACTTCAAAGCAACACTACACTAGTTTGTGTACTAAGCCACCTTGAATAATTCAAACCAGATGCATGTACGAGCAGTCCTATTTAGCACCAGATTTTGTTTATTAGCTTACCTTTCTGTTCCTCTCAAGATGCTTTCGAACAGCAACTGCTTTCTTAATTAAATGGTAGAGATCTTCAGGAAGATCAGGAGCAAGTCCCTTAGACTTAAGAATTCTTAAGATTTTATTGCCTGTCACAAAACGTACTTGTGCAACACCATGTGAATCTCTCAGGATCACACCTGAAAAGGGAATCATGTTTTAACTTTCAACACGAAACACTAACTGGATGATGTCGAGGCTCAGAAATCAGGGCATAGTTCCTATCTGTAAGCTGGAGGTATACTTTTATACATCACAGAAACCAACATGGGAATGCACATAAAGCTCACTCAGACATCCAAGGAAGGTTTACCCAAGACTAAGGAAAACCTTTCTGGTGGAAACTAAGAATGCTGGAAAACTATCATCCCAGTGGGTTTGCTGGAATACAGATGACCAAAGGAATTGAGATTCCACAGCTAACATTTATTGAGAACTCTGGTCATTCTTCTAAAAACTTTACACGTTATTTCTTTTAAACCTCTAATGAGTTCTGATTACTTACAATCTATGGCACATTTTCTTTTGGTGTGTCATACCTCCAATTAGACTACAAGCTCCAAGAGTACAGATATTTTGCATCCCCCTTCCCCCTTTTAAGAGGTGGGATCAGGTGCTGTGGCTCACGCCTGTAATCCCAGCATTTTGGGAGGCCGAGGCGGTGGATCACCTGAGGTCAGGAGTCTGAGACCAGCCTGGCCAATATGGTGAAACCCCGTCTCTACTAAAAAATACAAAAATTAGCCGGGCGGGGTGGTGCTGCCTGTAGTCCCAGCTACTCCGGAGGCAGAGGCAGGAGAACTGCTTGCATGAACCCAGGAGGTAGAGGTTGCAGTGAGCCGAGATCGTGCCACTGCACTCCAGCCTGGGCGACAGAGTGAGAATCCGTCTCAAACAAAAACAAAAAAACACACAAATTCGCCAGGCCTGGTGGTGGGTGCGTGTAATCCCAGCTATGCGGGAGGCTGAGGCAGGAGAATCGCTTGAATCCAGGAGGTGGAGGTTGCAGTGAGCTGAGATCGTGCCACTGCACTCCAGGATGGGCGACAAGAGCAAGCCTCTGTCTCAAAAAAAAAAGAAGAAAAAAAAAAAGGTGGCGCCTCTCTGTCACCCAGGAGTGCAGTGGCTTCATCATAGCTCACTGCAGCCTAGGACTTCTGGGCTCAAGTGATCCTCCCACCTTTGCACCTGTATCTGGAAATACAGGCACATTGCCGCTGGCTTTTTTGGGCGGGGGAGTAGGAGGCTAGTATATTCTCAGGCCCCAGAACCATGTTCAGCACACAGAAGGCAAACATTTGCTGAATGAAGCCACTTGCACGAAGTCACATGCAACTGAGATTCAAACCACACCTAACTGTGAAGAACTGTATCAGGCACTCTGCTTAGCCAATTCCAACTCCTCCACTTGAGAGCTGTGTGATTTGGGGCTGGTTAGTATCCAGCTGCACTGTGCCTCTGGATCCTCAACTGTAAACTGGGGGGAAAGCCACGAAGATTTATTTCAAAGTATTGTGGTCAGAATTAAACGAGATCAGTACACGTAAAGTGCTTACAATGATGCCTGTAGCACGGTGCCGAGACCATAGTTTTTGCGATTTTTAAAATAACGTTACCACCTACTAGATCCTACAAGTCACACGAGGACAGGCGAAAGAGGCTACACAAACACTCACCGATTTGTGAAGGAGTCAGGCCCTTCTTGGCCAGTTTGTAAATCTGCTCCTTCACGTCGTCAGATGTCAACTTCAACCACTGTTATGGAATAGAAAGCAACCTTAAGATGAGAACCCAGGAATGCCGCCTAAGCACAGCGCCCTCTCCACCCGCAAAACCGCGCTCCTCATACACGCAAGTTCCTCACCCCGGCGTCGCTTCACCCGAGACAAATGCCACCCCCCTCCTCGGATTCTCCCCGGTCCCAGCGCGCTACTTACAGTGGGGACGCTGCGTCGATAGGGCAAAGCCGACTGGGACAGGCCCTTCCTGGGGAGAGAAGCAGTCTCTAAGTGAGGTGTCGGCTCGTGCCTGAGCAGCCCAGAACATCATCCCCTCGGCCCGCTGCCCACACTCCCTCTCTTCCTCCCACACCCGCCCAGCAATCCGGTTCGATGCCCCGAGCTCACCCGGGAGCATGCATGCGACCCATGATGGCGGCAGTCAGGCAGCGAAAGGAGAGCGAGGATGCAAACGCCGTAGGAAGCCACCCAACACGCAGGAAGTGACCTCACACGTCCACGCTTCCTCGCACGCAGGAGGCGGAGCTACGCTGCGCAGTCACCGTCGTCTGTGTGACTACATCTCCCGAAATGCATTTCAGCGTCGCAAGCGATTCGTCAGTCGGCCGGGCCTCATCCCGGCATGCATCGGTCTTTGATCAGCCTTGTGGCCAGAGCGGGAATTTGAGGCTGACAGCAGCTTGCGTTGAAATTCCCTACTTCGGACTCCGAGATCATAAAGATTCGAATGCTGCGCTGTGGGTGGGCATGGAGCAGGTAGGGCTAGAAGAATCAGCCATACACAGGTGTTTGCTCATTCACCAGTGCCTGGCTTTGCCCTGGAACTAGATACCTCAGAGTCGGCCCTGCGCCTAATGAAATAACAGATACAATAGCATGTGATGACCACACGGGAAGCCATGGCTGCAGCTACCCCCCAGCCGGCGCTTCCATTTCTCATTTCTAAATCCTACTCTTATCTGTCACGGGAGAGTCACTGACGGTGAAGAAACGGTCTAAGGAGTTGAACCAGGTCCCCGCGGATGCCTGCCGCCCTCCGCACTCGAATTCCCCTGCGCAGGGCTTTGGGGCGCTGGACTGTCTGGGGAGAAGGGTTGGGCAGAGGCTTACGGAGCCGTGTTCCCAAGTGAGACAGTTGGTGGGCAGGGAAGAGCCTTGGGAGCAAGATTGCAAAGGCCAAGAGGATGAGGGATAAAATGAGGCATTTGAATTTCCTGGGAAAAAGGAACCGTCAAGGAAATAGCTTTTTTTTTTTTTTTTTTGAGACGGAGTTTCGCTCTTGACTCCCAGGCTGTAGTGCAATGGCGCGATCTCGGCTTGCCATAACCTCCGCCTCCCGGGTTCAAGCGATTCTCCTGTCTCAACCTCCTGAGTAGCTGGGATCACAGGCATGCGCCACCACGCCCAGCTAATTTTGTATTTTTAGTAGAGATGGGTTTTTCCATGTTGGTCAGGCTGGCCTTGAACTCTTGACCTCAGGTGATCCGCCCGCCTCGGCCTTCCAAAGTGCTGGGATTACAGGCGTGAGCCACCGCGCCTGGCCGGAAGAAGCTCTTTTAAGACAGACCTAGCCTGGGCAACATGGCGAAACGCCGTCTCGATAAATACAAAAAATTAGCCGGGCGTGCTGGCTGGTGCCTTTGGTTCCAGCTACGAAGGAGGCTGAGGCTGGAGAATCGCTGGAGCCGTGAAGGAGATTGCGGTGAGCCGAGATAGCACCACGGCGCGCCAACCTGGGCAACAGAGCAACACTCTGTCTTAAAAAAAAAAAAAAAAAAAAAAAAAAAGGAAAGAAAAAGACTGACTCAGTGCTGGTACACAACCATGCGTTGAAAGAATGGGCAAATGAAGCAACTTTTAAAAATTTTTGAATGGTTAAATTTTTTTTATAAGCATAGCTCTAGGAAGGAGGGAGGTCAGTGAAATCAAACAGTCGACAAGTTTAAAGTAACTGGCGAGACATTGGGAAACTAGATAGTGAAGCATCCACTTTTAAACCTGTCACTATTTGAAATAAAGTTATCAGGGATAGCCGCGCGCGGTGGCTCACGCCTGTCATCCCAGCACTTTGGGAGGCCGAGGCGAGCGGATCCCGAGATCAAAAGATCTAGACCATCCTGGCTAACACGGTGAAACCCACTCTCTACTAAAAATACAAAAAATTAGCCGGGCGTGGTGCCAGGTGCCTTTAGTCCCAGCTACTCGGGAGGCTGAGGCAGGAGAATGGCGTGAACCCGGGCGGAGCTTGCAGTGAGCTGAGATCTGGCCACTGCACTCCAGCCTGGGCGACAGAGCGAGACTCCGTCTCAAAAAGAAAAAAAGAAAAAAAAGTAAACTTATCAGGGATAAAGAGAGAACCCTTTATAACAAAAAGGGGTCAATTCTCCAAGAAAACAACACCCCCCCCCCAAAAGAAAAGCCATAATCTATCACTATTTGATTAATAACTTTTCCCAAACCATCAGGAATTTTAGTCAAATTCGGTACCTATTTGGGTAACGTTTTTTTCCTAGCAAAGTTTATCATTAGCCAATATTACGTTTTTAGTTCAGATATGGAATAGGTATCTCAAATTTAATATGACTCCAGTTCCCAAACCTTGCCCCTTTGTTTCAGTTAAACATGATCCTGTTTGCTCAAACTTAATACAAACCTAGATGTCTCCATTTTTCTCTGATTTCTCTCTGTCATCCCTGGAATTTGAGACCAGCTTGGCCAACATAGTGAAACCCCGTCTCTACTAAAAATACAAAAATTAGTCAGGCGTGGTGGCCCATGCCTGTAATCCCAGCTACTTGGGAGGCTGAGGCAGATAATTGCTTGAACCCAGGAGGGTGGAGGTTGCGGTGAGCTGAGATGGCGCCACTGCACTCTAGCCTGGGTGTGACCCACCGCGCCGGGCCTTATGATTCTATTTATATGAAATGTCCAGAGACGGAGTTTCGTCATTTTTACCAGGGTGGTCTCAAACTCCTGACCTCAGGTGATCCACCCGCCTTGGCCTCCCAAAGTGCTGGGATTACAGATGTGAGCCACCGCGCCCGAACTTTTTTTTTTTTTTTTTTTTTAAGGAACAGGGTTCTCACTCTTTTGCTCAGGCTGGCCTTGAACTCCTGAGCTGATGCAACCCTCCAGCCTCAGCCTTCCAAAGTGCTGGAATTATAGGCAGGAGCCACTGCCCAGCTTCCTAAGCATGTTTTCAGGGTTCATTCATGTTGTAGCATGTATCAGTACTTTTCTCCTTTTTATGACTGAATAAAAGTCCATTGTATGGACTTTTTATTTTGAGACGATCAAGCGATTCTTCTGCCTCAACCTCCAGAGTAGCTGGGATTACAGGCATGTGCCACCATGCCCAGCTAATTTTGTATTTTTAGTAGAGACGGGGTTTCTCCATGTTGGTCAGGCTGGTCTGAAACTCCTGACCTCAGGTGATCCGCCCGCCTTGGCCTCCCAAAGTGCTGGCATTACCAGGCATGAGCCACCACGCCTGGCCCTTTGCCCATATTAATTTTTTTATTTTTTCTTGCTCTGTCAGTCATCCAGGCTGGAGTGCAGTGGCATGATCTTGGCTCACTGCAACCTCTGCCTTCTGGATTCAAGCGATCCCGTGCTTCATCCTCCTCAATAGCTGGGATCACAGGAGCGTGCCACCACACCTGGCTAATTTTTGTATGTGGTTTTTTTAGTAGAGTCAGGGTTTCGCCATGTTGGCCAGACTGGTCTCGAACTCCTGACCTCAGGTGATCCACCCGCCTCAGCCTCCCAAAGTGCTGGGATTACGGGGGTAAGCCACCATGCCTGGCCCTTTGCCCATTTTTAAATTGAACTGTCTTTTTGTTATTGAGTTGTAAGAATTCTTCGTATATGTCTGATTCCTTTTATTAGATACACTATTGGGAAATATTTTTTCCCATTCTACGGGTTGTCGTTTATTTCCTTAATAGTTTCCTTTGATGCACAAAAGTTAATTTTGATGAAGTCCCAAATAATCAATTTTTTTCTTTTGTGGCTCATGCTTTTAGTGTCACATCTAAGAATCATCAGATCAAAGGTCATAAAGATGTATGTACACCCAGGTTTTTGTTTTCTTCTAAGAGTTTTAGTTTTGGCTTTTTTTTTTTCCCCCAGAGACAAGGTCTCGCTCTGTCCCCCATGCTGGAGTGCATTGATGCGATCTGGCTCACTGCAGCCTCGAACTCTTGGGCTCAAGGAATCCTCCCACCTTGACCTCCCAAAGGAGTGGGATTGCAGGTGTGAGACACTGTGCCCAACCAGTTTTAGCTGTTATACTTAGGTCTTTGATCCATTTGAGTTAATTTTTATATGTGGTGTAAGAGTCCTACACATGCTTTTGCATGTGGTTATCCAGTTGTCCCAGCACCATTTACTGGAAAAATCTTTTCTTTTTTAAATGGTCAAAGAAACCCACAACTTTTTTCTTTGAATGGTCTTGACAGTGTTGTGTGTATCTTCCCTGGATCGTGATTCAAACAAATAAAAAGAACCAAATACTGATTACTGAAATGAAAAAATACAAGAATTGGCTGGGCGTGATGGCTCACACCTGTAGTACCAACACTTTGGGAAGCCAAGGTGGGCAGATTGCTTGAGCCCAGGTATTTGAGAGTTTGAGACCAGCCTGGGCAACATGGTAAAACCCCATTTCTACAAAAAATACGAAAATTAGCCAGGCATGGTGGCATGTGCCTGTAGTCCCAGCTGTTTGAGGCTGAAGTGAGAGGATCATTTGAACCCAGGGAGGTTGAGGCTGCAGTGACCCATGATTATGCCACTGCACTCTAACCTGGGCAACAGATTGAGACCCCCGTCTCAAAAAAAGAAAAGAAAAATACAACCACCAAAATTTAAAACCTAATGGATAGGTTAAACAGTTGGAAGTAGTGAATTAAAAAATAAGTCAGGGCCGGTCATAGTGGCTCATGCCTGTAATCCCAGCCCTTTGGGAGGCTGAGGCAGGTGGATCACAAGGTCAGGAGTTCAAGACCAGCCTGGCCAACATGGTGAAACCCTGTCTCTACTAAAAATACAAAAATTAGCCAGGCGTGGTGGTACATGCCTGTAATCCCAGCTACTCGGGAGGCTGAGGCAGATAAATTGCTTGAACCCAGGAGGCGGAGGTTGCAGTGAGTGGAGATCGTGCCACTTCATTCCAGCCTGGGCATCAGAGCAAGACTGTCTCAAAAATAAAAATAAATAAATAAATAAAAAATAAGTCAGAAAAAATTGAGAATGCAGGGACAAAAAAAAAAAAAAAAAAAAAGACGAGAAGACATAGAAGAGTGGAAATGTCTATTATACATTATGCATTTAATCAGAGTTCCAAAAGGTGGCAGACAAAACGTTTGAAACGATAATGGCTAGCAAGTATTCAGAAGTGAAGAAAGCTACTGATCCAGTTTTTTTTTTGTTTTGTTTTGTTTTTTTTTGAGACAGAGTCTCGCTTTGTTGCTCAGGCTGGAGTGCAATGGCGCAGTCTCAGCTCACTGCAACCTCTGCTTCCCGGGTTCAAGCGATTCTCCTGCCTCAGCCCCCCAAGTAGCTGGGACTACAGGTGCGTGCCACCATACCCAGCTGATTTTTGTATTTTTAGTAGAGATGGGGGTTCAGTATGTTGGCCAGTCTGGTCTTGAACTCCTGACTTTGCGATCTGCCTGCCTCAGCCTCCCAAAGTGCTGGGATTACAGGCGTGAATCACTGCGCCTGGCTTTTTGTTGTTGTTGTTGGAGACGGAGTCTCATTCTGTCGCCCAGGCTAGAATGCAGTGGCATGATCTCGGCTCACTGCCACCTCTGCTTCCCAGGTTCAAACAATTCTCCAGCCTCAGCTTTCTGAGTAGCTGGGATTACAGGCAGGCGCCTGTTATTTTTTAATTTTTTAGTAGAGGTGGGGGTTTCACCATATTGGCCAGGCTGGTCTGGAACTCCTGGCCTCGTGATCCGCCCGCCTCGGCCTCCCAAAGTGCTGCGATTATAGCGGTGAGCCACTGCGCCCAGCCCTGATCCACAGTTTTAAGAATCTTAAATAGGATAAATTCAGATACCCATACCTAGGAACATCTTAGTTAATACAGATGGAACAAGGTTAGCCTGAAGGTAGTAACTGTTGAAGCTGTGTGATGGATTCACTCATGGAGTTCATTAGGCTGTTATCTAATTTTGTAAATGATTACAGATTTGCATAATGAAGTTTTTCAAAAGAGTAAGGATGAAATAAAGATCCTTTTTTTCTGACAGAAACTGTCACCCCCAAAGCTGGCTGTAATTGAGTTATTGCTCTTCATTGGTCTCTGGGCCCTTTCACATGTCATCTTAGGGTCAGAGAACCACAGCTTCACACTTATCATTACAGGATGAAGGTACTGCTGCAGGACTACTTAGTACTGCTGCAGGACTACTTAATATCTTAAGTAAAGTACCAAACGCCAGGGACTATACTCACAGAAGCATTTCCCTTCTGAGAAACAGTGATGGGACTGTAGCAAAGTGGTTGCAATCCACACCTTCAAAGAGTAACACTCAGGCAGGGTGCGGTGGCTCCCGCCTGTAATCCTAGCACTTTGGGAGGCCGAGGTGGGTGGATCACTTGAGGTCAGGAATTCGAGACCAGCCTGGAAAACATGGCAAAACCCCATCTCTACTAAAAATACAAAAATTACTCGGGCTTGGTTGTGCATGTCTGTAGTTCCAGCTACTCAGGAGGCTGAGGCAGGAGAATTGCTTTGACCCAGGAGATGGAGGGTGCAGTGAGCTGAGATGTTGCCACTGCACTCCAGGCATGGGAGACAGAATGAAACTCTCTCAAAAAAAAAAAAAAAAAAGAGTAACAGAAGTCAGAATCTCTATTTGAACATGTTTAGAGGCAACCGACAGGTTAGTTCTGAAATTGAGGATTATTAAACCTAATAAACTCCTGGGTGAGATGGAAAGAACATCAAGATTGAGCTCATAGCAAAGTCTGGAACCAAAAATGTTAGTATATACTGTCAACAAGGAAAGAAATGATAGCAGAGTTCTTTTATTCCAGAAATATTTTAATACAATCGTAGTACAGTTATGAAGTCACATTCAATCCACTGAATATATTCAGGGTATTAATAAAAATATTATACATCTTTATTCACTACCTTAATATAATTAAAGTATTTGGTTCTTATAGATGAGACTAATTACCATATTCATTCATATATGCACTGCTAGTCAAACAACATGGCAATAAATTTATAGATTATGATAGTGGGGGTTCAGTCTTTTTTGATCTGAAGTCTAAGTTTCAAAAGTGAATGTTTTCTTTTTTAAATGCCACAATATTTGAATTCTAGAAATAGGCAACTAATTTAAGGCAAGATACTGAAACTTTTATACAACTTTAATTTGAAAAAAGAAATCAAAGATCATACATGCCTTAACATTTAGATACCTATAGATTCATATAAAGGCAGTAATAAAAATATCAGTGCAAGTTCTACATTGGGTTCCTCAGTAGAGAAAATAATAGGTTCTTTGAGTGAACCATTATCTTCAAATCCCAAAACACTGGCAAGAAGAAATAATTCTTCTGATGCAGGACAACATGCAGCATAATTATTTTTAGTCAATAAAGGTGAGTATAAAATATTGTGATTATACGTAAAAATTAGTGTCTTGGTCAGTTTGTTAAACTTTTGTTTTTCAGATTTACTTTAATGTCAGCTTTTAAAAAATGCTTAAAAATCCAACTAATTTAAAATTGATTGATAGTAGTAGTGCAAAGAGGCTCCCCTCTTTTTTTATTTTTTGGTATGGGCTGAAGATTAGCATTTCATAAAGAAATAAACTATATGTAAAATGTATGTGTGTTTGAATGAGTAAAGAAGGCACAAAATGAGTTAAATTAAGAGAAAACATTACCACTTATTCTGAACTCTTAACTGTACAGTATTATATATACTTTTAGATATGAATCCAGATTTCTTATAATGGAAGTGACAGGACATTTTTTAGCTCTATTATTTGTGCTAAAAGACACTGTCACAATAGACTGCAAAAAGGCAGTACATGTTGAGTCTAATTAACGATGACCTCTACCAAGACAGTTTTTGTTTGTTTTTAAATTACAGTGGCTAAGTGATAACTGGTGGAATGGAATTAAGTCTCAAAAGCTTAAGTGAAAATTACTAGCACATTTGCATTTGCAAAGGTACTTACACACTTTGAGGAAATGTTAATGATCTGTGGAAAAAGCAAATGGCGGTGCTTTGATCTGCATTTTAATTAACTTATTAAATAGACAACACATTTTAACATAAAAAAAAGACATTCGTATACCATACTCATGGGTTTAACTACATATGGACCATTAGTGTTAGGCACCAAAAATTTCAAGTTTTTCCCCCACCCCGTCCCACTGATATATTATCAACTTTTCTATTTCTTCCCTGTAGGTATCACCATTTACATTAAACATTTGTGCAGTTCATAAAAATTCTGTTCTGGGCAACTGAACTGGCGATTGTCCTTTTTCTCTTGGTATTCTTTATTGCATATTTTGTCAGTTTTCTCACAGCAACCTGACTGGTACAATTTCTATTACCATTTTTAAAGTATCTGAATTTCTACTCTAACCATGAGAGTTATTATTATATATATGTATATATCCAAATTCAAAATTGTGTCTGAAATTAGTAACTAATAAAAATAAATCTTACTCTTTTTTCTTTTTTTTTTAAGACGGAGTTTCGCTCTTGTCACCCAGGCAGTGACTGAGTTCAAGCGATTCTCCTGCCTTAGCCCTCCGAGTAGCTGGGATTACAGTTGCCCGCCACCACCCACGCCTGGCTAATTTTTGTGTGGAGATGGGGTTTCGCCACATTGGCCAGGCTGGTCTGAAACTCCTGACCTCAGGTGATCCGCCCACCTTGGCCTCCCAAAATGTTGGGATTACAGGCATGAGCCACCGCACCCGGCCGAATCTTATTCTTACTGGTTACTGTAGAATAATTTCAATCCTGTCCCTTATGATTCTGAATCCTATTATATAAAGGAAAATAACTTTTCACGTGAATGTAAAATGTTTACACATGTAAGTAAGACAGTTTACAAGACAAACTGGTCTACGTAGACAAAGGTCTATATTAAAGTTCAATCTGGACCCTAGAATTCTTGTCATGGGCCTCTTGTGAAGAGTCTGCCCTACTCAGGAATGGGCACATGGGTTAACAATTTTCACTTATTTACTGAGGGAGTGGAGTATAGATGTAGGGAGGTGAAATTACCACTCCTGGGAATAAATGTAGGATTTTAATGGAATGATGGAATTTACTGTACAATCACATTGGTGAGTCTTATTCAGGTATTCGGCAACAAAAACGTAAATGAATTAACCATTTAAATAACTAATTCATACATCAGAAGTAAAGGATATTTTGTGGGAAAAACATTAGTACATGTACATAATTTCTTGTCTTTAGTAAGCGGAAAGTGAGTGAAACCTATGTACTAATTATTTATCAAACCAGGAAAAAAATCAGAAATGAAGTGCCAGGGAAGCATATAAAGTTAAGGCACCATTATTTACAACATCAATGATTGGCACTTATTCTGAAAAAGGCTTTAAAGACATGAATAAAAAGCAGTATTATGTTTTTCCCTACTTCTATAAACTACTTAGTAGTTCTTAACATAGCTATCTATTATTTGTGCTTTGTTTTTCAGCTCCATGAATAGCAGCTGGATTTTATGGTAACATCCTGCATTTTTCCTTTACTTTGGTGTTTGTGAACATTACACAGTGGTAAAGGCTATAAAAGGTGCATAACAGGAAAACACATATGCTCTGTCTCCTTATAGAAAACAATGCAAAATAGGTGGCTGAACTGACACAGTACTGTCTCAAAGTCTTTTTCAGGGATTAGTATATATTAAGTTTAGGGTTTGTAGCATTCTGTATAATGACTTTAAAACAGCAACGGCTTCCAAAAATTCAAAAAGGTTAGTTATGTGACTGTTGGTCCAACAGATGTGTTGAAATGCAGCAAGTATATTTAATTTTATAAGTTCTGTCCAAGTATAAAAATACTGTACAAAATTAACAAGTGTGTGTGTGTCTGTGTGTGCATGTATGCATGCACATTTATAACTGTTCTTGCTTCCAAAGCTCAGCCATTCACTAGTTTACAAGTATGTTGCTGCAGTCAGCTGATACCATTTAACCGTCTCTTTGCTCAAGTTGAAATCTTTCAAAGGCAGGGTTACTCCACCCAAGAAAAAATTTTCCCGCAGAGATTCTGCACTGAGTACACTTAGTTGAAGTTCTCGCTGTCTTAGGGTTTCTTTGCTATATCCACTGTATACAAGCTACAACAAAGGAAAAAAGAAACAGTAAATCACAAATTAAAGTTTGTTTGGTTTCTTGGAACATTTCAAGTGAAAACATGTGACAATATTAGCCAAAGAGTGACCATAATTTTGTAGAGATGGAATTTCATCATGTTGCCCAGGCTGGTCTCAAACTCCTGAGCTCAAGTGATGCACCCACCTCGGCCTCCCAAACTGCTAGAATTATAGGCAGAAGCCACTGCGCCTGGCCTTAAAATGTTTTAAAATTTAAAATCTCAAAACAATGGACACAGAGAGGGGAACAACACACACTGGGGCCTGTTGGGGGATGGGATGGGGGGAAGGAAAGCATTAGGAAAAATAGCTAATGCATGCTGGGCTTAGTACCTAGGTGATGGGTTGACAGGTGTGCAAACCACGATGGTACATTTAACTATGTAACAAACTTGCATATCCTGCTCATGTACCTCAGAACTTAAAAATTAAAATTAAAAAAAAACTCAATAAACCAAGGTAACTTCTAGAAATGATTTTAACTTACCATTTCATTGAATGTCGGATTCCTCGTTTTTCGTGAAATTTTGGTTTTACGTTTGGATGTTTTGTGGTTATCTGGAAGTAGGTATGTTTTGACATATGGATTTGGGTCAGCTCCATCTTCAGTAACCTAAAAAGAAAAACAGTCCCTTAATAGTAATGCTTCCTACCAAGGTAAGGGTTTCCTCTATAACCATCATTCTTTGTAATCACTCACAAGATCTTTGATGTGCATCACCATGATGAAAAGAGTACCATTTCGGTAAGAGATGGATAATTTCACAGCTCCTCCTATTTGGCCTGGAGTAGGACTGAAGGAACCTGCATCTGAAAATACAAATATTTTCATCTTTATTTGTTGTAGTGGTTCAAGCTGCAATAAAAGGATTTTTGCTGTATTTTCAAGACTGTCACATGTGGGGCGGATAGAAGGGAGGGGAAAAAGGAGTAAACAACCTGGTAGGTCATTGATTTATACTTCTTTAGTAATCACATCTATTAGGAAAGTTATATTTATTCAGAAATAGACTGGCTTAGAAAGAATACTCTCCTCCCATTCTCAGACTACAGCTAGTAAGCCTGCTGTCATTCTACCACATTCATTGAGCAGTTACAGACTTGCAGATCATGAGTTACCAATAAAGAGAAAAAAAATAATCTCACCTGCAGACCTAGCTATTCCTTCAGCTTTCTCATCACGAAGTAAAGGGTGGAAGAAAGTACAAACAAGATCACACTAAGAATAAAGAGAAAACAATTCATTAGTTTAAATATTATGTAACACAAAAGGTATAAGATGTTATTACTTCTCATTTAGTAAGGTTACCTCTGCTACATCCGTTGAAGCATTCATCAAACTCTGTAAGTAACTGTTTAACTCAATTTTCCTTTTGGCTGCTACATCTTTTATGTGTGTTCTTCCTAGAACCATCCTATTAGGAAAGCTACAAAAGAACAACAAAAACAAGTGGGATTTGAATAAGTACAATATTTCTTTAGAAATATACTTTTTCTATATATACTTAAAGACAAAGTAGTCTTAATCCATTACAAAGTAATATTTTGTGGCTGGGCATGGTGACTCATGGCGTTTGGGAGGCCAAGGCAGGTGGATCACTTGAGGTCAGGAGTGTAAAACCAGGTTGGCCAACATGATGAAACCCTATCTCTACTAAAAATACAAAAATTAGCGTGCTGATGCCTATAATCAGATGCCAATAATCCCAGCTACTCGGGAGGCTGAGGCAGAAGAATCACTTGAACCTGGGAAGTAGAAGTTGCAGTGAGCCGAGATTGCTTACACTCCAGCCTGGGTGACAGAGCAAGACTCCATCTCAAAATAAAATAAAATAAGTAATTTTTTGTGATTTCTCTTCAAAGTATTGGAGATGACATAGTTTAGTTACCCATTATCCTTTGATGAGCATTGGTTGAAAAGGTATGTGTTGATTTCCTATACTTATTATTATTAGCTTGGTGCAAAAGTAACTGTGGTTTTTGACATTAAAAGTAATGGCAAAAAACGCAATTACTTTTGCACCTATCTAATACTTATTTTCTACTATTTCTTCTCAAGTTATAATCACTCAAATATTTTATCCAGATCTGATCCCTAAAAAAAAAAAAAAATCACTACTCAATCAGCCATAACTATTATATATACACTAGTAAAATCCACAAATAATAACGTAAGGCCTAAGTAAGGTGCTGAAAGGATAATCTTAATTCCACTTATTTTGGTAGCAGTGGAAAAATGAAACTGTACATGGAAACAAACTCTAATACTCACTTCACCTCCTCCTCACTTTTGAAATCTAGTCTGAAGAAAATATGAACAACTTGACACAGGAAATCTACTGGTCATTGAGCTACATTAAAACTGAAGACTCCCAAAGGGTATCTGATACAAAACTAAGATTTTGATTGACAGTCTTGATGGTGTTTGCTACAGTTACTTATTTTTTTTGAGACGGAGTCTCACTCTGTTGCCCAGGCTGGAGTGCAGTGGCAAGATCTCAGCTCACTGCAAGCTCCACCTCCTGGGTTCACGTCATTCTCCTGCCTCAGTCTCCTGAGTAGCTGGCATTACAGGCGCCTGCCACCACGCCCGGCTAATTTTTTGTATTTTTTAGGAGAAACGGTGTTCATCATGTTAGCCAGAATGGTCTTGATCTCCTGACCTCATGATCTGCCCACCTCAGCCTCCCAAAATGCTGGGATTACAGGCTTGAGCCACTGCACATGGCCATGCTTCAGTTTTTTTTATCAGAGGAGCTCAGTATGGCCCATGATAGATTATTTCTGCACTGATTTAGCATATGACTTTTTTTTTTCTTTTTTTTGGGACAGGGTCTCACTCTGTTGCCCAGGCTGTAGTGCAGTGATGTGATCTTGGCTCACTGCAACCTCAACATCCTGGTATCTATCAATCCTCTCACTTCAGCCTCCCGAGTAGCTGGGACTTCAGACATGTGCCACCAGCCCAGCTAATTTTTGTGTTTTTTATAGAGATGGGGTTTCGCCATGGTGCCCAGGCCAGTCTCGAACTCCTGGACTCAAGCTATCTCCCCACCTCTAACTCCCAAAGTGCTGGGATTATAAGTGTGTGAGCCACTATGCGTGGCCGCATATGACTTTTTTCAAAACCAAGATACCAAATTACTATCTTGTGTTGCTTACTATGGTAGAGACAGCAAAGTTAAAGCTCAACAAAAGTTAGAAGTCTAGAAAATCTCATATTTTAACATCCTGATCATTTATTCATTCAACAAAAACTTATAGTTCCTTGTTTATGTCTACTTTTGTATTAGGTCCTTGTGATACAAAGGAAAATAAGCCACACATGGCTGATAATATCTTACTAAGTATTAACACAAAGCTTTCCACCTACATTTGATAACAAGTTGTTTCCTACAAAAAGGATTAATGTACAAGGATGGATACATACCCTGGTAACTTCCAAAGTGGAAAAATAATACTGAGCTTATTGTGAAGTTCCTGAAATTCGTCAAATGTTCGGAAGACAAATGATGGTTCAATCTGCCCTTCCCTCAAAATTCGGACTACATAAATCTGAAAAGAAATCACACCATAAACACATAAAATTTATATTTAAAACCTTTCTAGGCCGGGCACGGTGGCTCATGCCTGTAATCCCAGCACTTTGGGAGGCCAAGGTGGGTGGATCAGCTGAGGTCAGGAGTTTGAGACCAGCCTGGCCAACATAGTAAAAGCACGCATGTCTCTACTAAAAATACAAAAATTAGCTGGGCATGGTGGTGCGTGCCTGTAATCCCAGCTACTTGGGAGGCTGAGGCAGGCAAATCGCTTGAACCTAGGAGGGAGAGGTTGCAGTGAACCGAGATGGCACCACTGTACTCTAGCCTGAGCAACAGAGCGAGACTCCGTGTCAAAAAAACAAAAAAAAACCACTTCTTTCCTATATTGATCTTAACTAAAAGACCAAGAAGCAATAAAACCTCCTTTCCTGACAGAAAAGAAATTTATAGCTTAATTTTTCTATGTAGTTCAAGTACTTTTATCTTGGTAATATATATGTCAACAATAGGAAAAAGCAAATACAAGTCATTGTATTTATAGCACATCTAACTACATTTTAAGAGTGATCATAACCATCCTAAGATATATAAACTAGAACTTAAAAGTGTAAGCTAGGCACAGTTGCTCATGCCTATAATCCTAGCACTTTGAGGGGCCAAGGTGAGAGGATCACTTCAGCCCTGGAGTTAGAGACCAGCCTGTGCAACATAGTAAGGTTCTGTTTCTATAAAAAAAATATAAAAATTAGCCAGCTGTGGTGGCACATGCCTGTAGCCCCAGCTACTTGTATAGCTAACGTGGGAGGATCAACTCAGCCCAGGTGTCAAGGCTACAGTGAGCCAAGCCAGCCAAATGAGCCAAGATTGCATCACTGCACTCCAGCAAGGGTAACGGATCGAGACCGTTTCTCAAAAAGTAAAAATAAAAATAGTCCAGGTGGCCAGGCACAGTGGTTCATGCCTGTAATCCCAGCACTCTGGGAGGCCGAGGCGGGTGGATCATGAGGTCAGGAGATTGAGACCATCCTGGCTAACACGGTGAAACTCCGTTTCTACTAAAAAAAAAAAAAAAAAAAAAAAAGTCGGGGCGTGGTGACGGGCGCCTGTAGTCCCAGCTAGTTGGGAGGCTGAGGCAGGAGAATAGCATGAACCCGGGAGGCAGAGCTTGCAGTTAGCTGAGATCGCACCTCTGCACTCAAGCCTGGGCGACAGAGTAAGACTCCGTTGCAAAAATAAATAAATAAATAAATAATAAATAAATAAAAAAAATAGTCCAGGCATGGTGGCTCACGCCTGTAATCTCAGAACTTTGGGAGGCTGAAATGAGTGGATCACTTAGGGCCAGGAATTCACCTGGCCATGTGCCTGGGCAACATGGCGAAACCCCACCTCTACTAAAAATACAAAAATTAGCTGGGTAGCCTGTAGTCCCAGCTAGCTACTCAGGAGCTGAGGCATGAGAATTGCTTCAACCTGGGAGGCACCAGTTTCAGGAGCCGAGATCGTGCCATTGCACGCCAGCCTGGGCAACAGAGTGAGACTCTGTCTCAAAATAAAATAAAATATAAATAAATAAAAAGTTTTTAAAAAAGGCAAAAGGTTTACGGGGGGGAGCGGTGGTGAAGGAAAACTTATTTTGCTGGCTATTTCAACTTTTTTTATTTTTGATACAGCGTCTTGCTCTGTTACCCAGGCTGGAGTACAATGGCATAATATTGGCTCACTGCAACCTCTGTCTCCCGGGTTCAAGCGATTCTCCTGCCTCAGCCTCCCAAGTAGCTGGGACTACAGGCACATGCCACCACACCCAGCTAATTTTCATATTTTTAGTAGAGATGGGGTTTCACCATGTTGGCCAGACTGCTCTCGAACTCCTGACCTAAGGTATTCACCTGCCTCGGGCTCCTAAAGTGCTGGGATTATAGGCGTGAGCCATTGCACCCGGACTTTTATAAAGTTACAGTACTTTAAAGAATATAATACTGGTGCCAAGTAGGATCTATCTATAGAAGGCCAGAAACAAATTTGGAGATACATATATATAAACTTAAAGGTAGTAGTATATATTGGGGAGAGAATGGATTATGCAATAAAATGGTGTTAAGATAACTTAATAAACATACAAAAAGATACTAAAATTTATTAACAGAATAGATGAAAATTAAAACAGTAAAATACCTTTTTAAGATTATCAATTTGCCAAAAAGTTTAAAACTGGCAGTTCTGGAAAGTATTGTCTAACAAAAAAGTTAGCACAAGGGTGAAAAGTGACAAAAAAGATAACGCTTATAGTCTCGAAGGGGAAAAAGCACGCTGAAGTTCCTGTTTCTGTTCAAAGACAACGTGTGTGTGTTTTGTATCAGAGACTGGCAAAGGAACTTTGACTTTTTACTTTGTATACTTCTGTATTGATTGAATTTGTACAACAAGCACACTTTACCTTTGAAATGTAAAAAAAACTGAAGAATGAACAAAAAAACCAAATAAATAAAAATTTAAAAATTGAAGAATGAGAAAAAACAGAATTGCATCATTCTTATAGCCTTGTCTCTAAAAGACAGAATATCACTCCATCCTTATTGTTTGAAGTAAATATAGCAAGAATTAAATACAAAAAAGTTAGGGATGCTTCAAGTACATTTACTTATTTATGGACCATTCATGGAAGAAAGCAGCATGAATAGAACAAATGCTTGGAACTTTAGCAGAGTCAGCAAAGGAAGTAGAAAGGACAACAATAATACATGCATGATTGTTTATAAATATTGAAATCAAACTTACATAATGTTTATCTGGGTTGTATTTCTTATGATATGTGAAAACAGAGACTTCCTTGATTCGACCATCTTGTCTAAAGGAGTATGTTTTAGGTGAAAATGAAAGGATGGGCTCATCATTAGAAGGAAGACCAGAAAAACGAAGCTGAGCAAGGTTATGAATGAAGAAGTTAAACTTTGTGGCAATGCTTCCCAAACTTGATTCAATAAGCCTACAAAGTAATCAGAAAATTTGTTAACAGTAAATGAGAACACATGGTAAATTCTTTCAACGTAATAAATGACAAAAACCACTTTCGTTTCTTTAAAAATATTAAGCAGATTGTCACTTTGCCAAGGATTCCCTTTGTTCTATAGGCCAAACATTTGTTAAAATACATCTCACCCCAACAAAATAATTTAGCCCAAGAAAGAATTCATGCTTGGTTTTCTTGAACCCTGTAGGATCCCCAAGACTAATTAAAGAGCTATTATTGATAGATGACGATTGGTATAATGCTAAAAATATGTCTTTATTAATTTATTCCCTTTTAATAAAGGAGAAAGATGACAAATAGGTGGGAAAGAAAGTAATCCAAGGGCCGGGAACGGTGGCTCACGCCTATAATCCCAGCACTTTGGGAGGCCGAGGGGAGCGGATCACTTGAGGCCAGAAGTTCGCGACCAGCCTGGCCAACATGGCAAAACCCTGTCTCTACTAAAAATAGAAAAATTAGCCAGGTGTGGTGGTGCGCGCCTACAATCCCAGCTACTCGAGAGGCTGAGGCAGGAGAATTGCTTGAACCCAAGAGGCAAGAGGTTGCAGTGGGCTAAGATTGCGCCACTGTACTCCAGACTGGGTGGTGGAATGAGATTGTCTCCAAAAAAAAAAAAAAACCCACAAAAACAAAGTAATCCAAATTTTAAAAATCCTCTCCTATCGAACAGTAGAATTGTAGAATTCCATGTCAGACTCCTTCAGGTAATCATATTTTCATTCAGTTGGAAAAAGAAGTTTTGACAGGATGGAGAGTTTGGAAAGTAGGTCTGGAAAGAACATTTTAGGCAAGCAAAGGAAACAAGTCTCAAAAACAAGGTTAAGGAAGCTAGAAAGAAGAAGGATATTCAAAAAGAGAAGTGAGAGAATCTCAAACACCGGCTTTTACCCCACTATGGACTGAATGTTTGTGTTCCCTCAAATTCATATATTGAAGCCCCAACCAACACTGCAACTGTATTTAGAGATAGGGCCTTTATGGAAGTAATTAAGGTTAAATGAGGTCATAAACAGTAGAGCCCTAATCCAATAGGAGTGTCCTTCTAAGAAAAGATGAGAGAGCTAGCTCTCCCTACCATGTGAGGACACATTGCGAAGGTGGCCATCTGCAATCTGGCAAGGAAGCCCTCAACAGTAATGTAATCAGCTGGCACCTTGATTTTAGACCTCCTAGACTCCAGAACTGTGAGAAAATAAATATCTGTTGTTTAAGCCACCAGTCTATAGTATTTTGTTATGGAAGTCTGAGCAGGCAGGCGAATACACGCCTGCTTTGTAGTTTTGCCCAGGGGAGCCAATGAATCTCTTTTAAAAAACAAAGCAAAAGAAAACCCATCAATACCGAAATTGTCAGGATTAGTTTAGAAGGCTATACAAAAATCAGCTTCCTTCAATTCATTTCAGCCCAGACTCTTGAGACTAGGGAAGTCCAGTCAGTGTTTTATACCTCTTCTCCACTGAGAGGAAGAAGGCAAGAGAAAAAGGAGAGAAAAGAACATGAGCTCAGGTACCCCTCCTTGCTAAGGTATTGTGATGATGTGGCAGCAGTAGTCAGTAACCAGCCTGATCACCAGACCTTTAGAACATATTTGTCAAGAAGATCTGTTTTTGTTTTTGTTTTTGTTTTGAGACAGAGTTTCGCTTTTGTTGCCCAGGCTAGAGTGCAATGGCGCAATCTCTGCTCACCACAACCTCCATCTCCCAGGTTCAAGCGATTCTCCTGCCTCAGTCTCCTGAGTAGCTGGGATTACAGGCATGCAACACTATGCCCAGCTAATTTTGTATTTTTAGTACAGACTAGATTTCTCCATGTTGGTCAGGATGGTCCTGAACTCCCAACCTCAGGTGATCAGCCCGCTTAGACCTCCCAAAGTGCTGGGATTACAGGCATGAGCCACTGCGCCTGGCCGGAAGATCTGTTTTTAAAGCAATAACAAATTCAAATACCAGTCATTGGTATATGTGTTTCAAGTACTATGCCATATAATAGTTTACTTGGAGCAGTGACCAGGGTTTGCTGGATTAAAAACACCAAAGGTCTCCATGGAAATTGTTAAGACAAAATCCTGAAAAATAGATTAGTACAGATAACATTTTAGAAACAGACTTTAATTAGCTGGGCTTAGTGGTATGTGCCTGTAGTCCCAGGTATTCAGGAGGCTGAGGCAGGAGAATTGCTTGAACCCAGGAAGCAGAGGTTGCAGTGAACTGAGATTGCGCCACTGCACTCTAGCCTGGATGAAACAGCAAGACTCAGTCTCAAAATAAAAAATTAAAAAAGATGGTATATGGCACTGTAGAAAAATGTTTTTATCATTGAAATTACATATTAAATAAACCTTGAGATATTTTGAGACAAATAAGTATATTTTTAAAATTATTGCAAATCCTTTGCATTTATTAGCAAATAAACTTTTGACAGCCTACTATGTGCAATTACTGTGAATCAGAATTTGTTCCTATAAATCCGAATTTTGATAAATAGCATTTGTTTAAACTAAGATAAAACAAATCAAAGCAAAATTTTATGTTCCTTCTGCAATACACTTAAATATGCTTTACCTAGTAAAGAAAATTGTAGCTTCTGCATCTGTAGTTTGGGGTTGAAGTGCATCTCTAACATATTTCAAATCCTGAATACTTGTAAGTTCTGGTAACCCTGAAGGAATCATCTGTAGAAGAAAACAAAAATAAGAAAACAAAAAGTTCTGTGAGTTAAATTTTTTAAAAAATGTGTTCCTCACTCCTTCCTGTGGGCTGCTCAAGTAATCAGAACTGAAGCAAACAAAAACAATCAGTCTTGAGGGGTTCATTAGTGTATTGGGGACCTAGGTGATTATCTTACGAATAAGGAAATGGATGCCAAGGAAGTCAAGCAATTTGTTGGTGGTCACACACCCAGTTTATAGAATTAAACCTGTGAGATCCAGATCTCCTTTTGTCTAGGCTCTTTCTTTGGGGAAGGGGGGAGGAAGGGAGCAGGGTCTCACTCTGTCGCCCAGACTAGAGTGCAGTGATGCGATCTTGGCTCACTGCATCCTCTGCCTCCCAGGTTTAAGCAATTCTCATGCCTCAGCCTCCTGAGTAGCTGGATCACAGGTATGCACCACCATGCCCGGCAAACTTTTTTTTTTTTTTTTTTTTTTGATAGAGATGGGGTTTTGCCATGTTGGCCAAGCTGGTCTCGAACTCCTGACCTCAAGCAATCCGCCTGCCTTAGCCTCCCAAAGTGCTGGGATTACAGGCATGAGCCACTATGCCCGGCCTAGGCCACTGTTTTTACTTTTATAGATTTAGGGTGTACAAGTACAATTTTGGTACATATATGTATCACATAGTGGTAAAGTCTGGGCTTTTAGTGCATCACTTGAATAGTATACATTGTACCCACTAAGTAACTTCTCATCTCCCATCCGCCATCCCCCTTCCTATCCTCCCAAGTCTCCAAGTGTCTATTATTCTACTCTTTATGTCCATGTATACATATCATTTAACTTCCACTTATAAGTGAGAACACACAATATTTAACTTTCTGAGTTATTTCACTTAAGATAATTGTAGCCTTCTGTTTATTACTGTATCAATTTAGTCACAATAATCATAGTGGGTTTGTGTTTTTTACTTTTTACTTAACTATAATATATACCGAGGAAAGTACAGAAATCTTCATTGTACAGCTGAGTGAATGTTCACAATTCATACCCATATTAATACACAAAACATTCATTAGCATCTCAGATGCCTGTCTTGGGGTCCAGTTACTAATACTTCCCATCCCAAGGGGAGCCACTCTACTGACTTATTTTTTGTATTTTATACAAACGGAGTCAGACAGTAGGTCCTCTTGTGTCTGGCTTATTTCACATGGCAGTAAGTTTAAAATATCTGAGCAATAATGTATCTGGCATTTGTGACTACAGCAAATTTTATTCCAAAAAATCACAAAATAATCTTTTTTAGGTATTGAAACATAGATGCATTAATATAAAACTAATTAAGTGCTTATAAAGAATAGTTACCAGTGAAAGGAGGTTAAGAAAAAGGTTTGTCTGCTTTCTTATCAAGTTGTAGGCCTGACAGCAGAGGTCCACAAACAACTGAAAACGAATGGTGGGCTTTTCACCCCCATTAATGACATATGCCATATCAGAGGTCAGCACAAAAGGAGCCCGATCCCTATTTAAAATGAAAGTACATATAAAATATTATTTACAGCAGATACTCCAATAGTGCTATTACATGATTATTAAACTAAGCTATCTGAGGTACAGCCACTTCTAACTAGGAAACTTAATACCACACTTTTGAATTTCTATAATTCTTTAAAATAACATTTTCAAGAAAGCTATCACATAATAATCTCATTATTTAGAGAGAACTTATGTATGAAATTTCCTTATATATGAAAATAAGGTGATATTTATAAATCCACATACCCAAAGAGAGAACAAACAGTAGTTACAAACATAGAAAACTACTTACTGCTGTTATATACACACGAAACCATTTCTTTCTAAGAGTTACTGCTAACTAGATAAAAAAAATATATATGTACCTTAATTCATTTCAACAAAGTTTAGCTGGGCGTGGTGGCTCAGGCCTGTAATCTCAGCACTTTAGGAGGCTAAGGCGGGTGGATCACGAGGTCAGGAGATCAAGACCATCCTGGCTAACACAGTGAAACCCCATCTCTACTAAAAATACAAAAAAAGAAGCCGGGCATGGTGGCGGGCGCCTGTAGTCCCAGCTACTCCTGCAGGCAGAAGAATGGCGTGAACCCGGGAGGCGGAGCTTGCAGTGAGCTGAGATCGCGCCATTGCACTCCAGCCTGGGCAACAGAGCAAGACTCCTTCTCAAAAAAAACCAAAAAAACAAACAACAACAACGACGAAAAAAAAAAAAAAAGTTTATACACACTTACACACATTCTTGTCTACCAGGTAAGGTCACATCTTTGGGCCTTTTTCATCCCCAGTTATGTTCAAATGGAGCCACAAGGCAAAACGCAGAAGGCAAAAGGCAAAGCTTGAGACAAACATTAATTTGTGAAACAAGAAGTGTCTCATTTCTTTGGCAACAGCAATAATAACATTATACCTTTTGAAGCTGCCAAACATCTGTGCATGTCCCAAAAACTTTCCAAAGTCAATGTGAAACATGTGTCCCGTGCTTCGAAGCATTATATTGTCATTGTGTCGATCACAGATGCCTAAAACATAGGTGGCTACACAGCATCCAGCACAGGAATAGATAAAGTTCTCTGAAGCCTATAAAAAACATATACAATTATTTTAGAAAATGAATTATTTTTAAAGGAGGCAGAATTTATAAGTATTAAAGTAATTTATCACTCTTTAAAAACACTATTGTAATCCACTCTCTCAATAGCATACAAATTGGGATATAGTAATAAAAGCCAATCTTTTCATATTTCAAAAACAAAAACACTCTTCTAAGGCTGGTTACTGCCCCTTCTCTAGCTTTTCTCTTTTAAAAGTCTGGGATCCCTACCAGTCCCTACTTAAGTACATGCTGCCTTCGAACAGTTTTTAAGCATCATGTTTGTGGAATCCTGCACCTCACTGACTCTGCTGCTTAGAATCGGGGAGGTGCAGGATTCCACAAACATAATGGATAGAATATTTTTGCTTTTTTTCCTCTGCCTGCAGGGAAGACATGTGTAAGGAAAATCAGCTTATATCTGAAAACATCCAAGAATACAAGTAATGTGTTTGTTTCCCATGTGGTGATTCCCTGTGTGTCATCTTAAGTACTCCCTCTCCTGGGGATTATTAAAATTACTAATATAATATCACATAGAAGAATACAGCAAGACACACATACAACGAGCTTTTTCTTTAATATAAAGAATGTGTATTTAGTTTAGTTGTACAAAATAATGTATTTCTGAGTGGTAAATTCATTTGGTCTGACTTGCCCATGTAGTTAATTTCCCAGAAATCATTACCAATGATGATAACAGCAAATGTTTATACAGCATTTAGCACAAACCAGGCACTTCTCTGTATGTGTATATATGTATGTGTGTGTATATACATTAACATATTTAGAAGAATCTCACATCAATCAATGACTTCGGTACTATCATCATAACCATTGTACAGATGGAAAACTGAAACAGAGAGGTTGTTTGCCCAAGATTATTAAGTAGCAGAGTGAGGATTCAAATCCAGGCAATATGACTTCACTAAGTTATATTCCCTTTTACTAATTAAATCACATTAAAAAGCCAAATTCATAAAAGATGCTTAATGTATGCTACTTGGCAATTATTTCCTTACCAGGAATCACAAAAGGGCCAACATTACTAAAACACGTACTGGCTTCTGCTGCACTGCTTTTTTTCCCCAGACCACAAAGAAGTATGAAAAGGGAGTGATCTCACAGTTTAAAAGATCTAACAAAGGTCAAAATTCCCCTGCATTAGCTTTGTAGGTCAACAGATGGCACGTGTATGTCTATAAAGGTGATCCATTAATGAAACATAAAATAGGCAGCTCCATGACATTAAAACAGGAGTCTTCCTACATCATCACTCAGTTTTCTTGGGTCTTCCTTAGGCCAAGTTAGGATCATTAGAGGGCTTATGTCCTGAAAAATTGCCCTTTCCTCATATGTAACTCTAAATAATAGCAAAACAGAAAATTGATGTTTCCAATAATAAGAGCTATCAATTATACAACTTTCATTATGCAGTACTTCATATACATTAAGTCATTTAATTTTCACAAAAATCTCAATGCTTATGTTTACAGCCATAGTATATGCTATAATACCATAATATATACAATACTTTATAGCAGAGGTCACTGAGTCACAAAGATGGTAAAAAATTTGCATAGGTTGGGTGCAGTGGCTCACGCCTGTAATCCCAGCACTTTGGGAGACGAGGCAGGCGGATCACGAAGTCTGGAGATTGAGACCATCCTGGCTAACACAGTGAAACCTCGTCTCTACTAAAAATACAAAAAATTGGCTGGGCGTGGTGGCGGGTGCCTGTAGTCCCAGCTACTCGGGAGGCTGAGGCAGGAGAATGGTATGAACCCGGAAGGCGGAGCTTGCAGTGAGCCGAGATCGCGCCACTGCACTCCAGCCTGGGCGACAAAGCGAGACTCCATCTCAAAAAAAAAATAAATAAATAAATAATACTAATAATAATTTGCATAAGGCCCTGCTGCTGCTGAGTGACTTGGGATCTGAAGTCAAACCCAGAGAGTTTGGCCCCTAATTTATGTTCTTAAATACCACATGATGCAGCCCGTTTTACTTATTTCCCTAACTTCTTCCAAGATCTTTGGGAAATATAACATTCTGGGTTAGAAAAATGCCTGTTTTGCTAGCCTCTAAGTATGTGTTTAGAATTTTTGGGGGGCGTAATTTAGCATTGGTTTCACTCAGATTCCTGCCATTAAATGCATTCTGTTTTATATTCTTCCCTATACTTAGAAAAAGACGCTCTTTTCCTGACTTAATGATTATTTAGTCACCAGAGCTGGAAAATGAAAGCACTTAAAACCTTTGTAATACATTTTTTTTTTTGAGACGGAGTCTCGCTCTGTCACCCAGGCTGGAGTGCAGTGGCAGGATCTCAGCTCACTGCAAGCTCCGCCTCCCGAGTTCACGCCATTCTCCTGCCTCAGCCTCCTAGCTGGGACTACAGGCGCCCACCACCTCACCCGGCTGGTTTTTCATATTTTTTTAGTAGAGACGGGGTTTCACCGTGTTATTAGCCAGGATGGTCTCAATCTCCTGACCTCGTGATCCGCCCATCTCGGCCTCCCAAAGTGTTGGGATTACAGGCTTGAGCCACCACACCCGGCCTGTAATACATTTTTGACAAAGCTTTTTGGAATGAGGAGACATGCTAATTACCTTTTCATATTCTTCTTCAGAGGGATTGTATTTCCTTAGCCACTCTGCAAGTGGTTTATCTTTAAAGGATCCTGTCACACCATATTCCACTTGGATTTTCCTGAGGGTATCGGAAGCAGGAACCAGCTCCACCATGCCTTTAACAATAAAATATTAAGCTAAGTAAAACTGTCTCCCCAAAGTAAGCCTTTAAACATTTTTTAAAATTATTACTTTTTAAATTTTACTTTAAGTTCTGGGATACACGTGCATAATGTGCAGGTTTGTTACATAGGTAAAGATGTGCCATGGTGGTTTGCTATACCTATCAACCCGTCATCTAGGTTTTAAGCCCCGCATACATTAGGTATTTGTCCTCCCTCCCCTTGCCTCCAACCTGCCAACAGGCCCCAGTGTGTGATGTTCCCCTCCCTGTGTCCACGTGTGCTCAATGTTCAACTCCCACATGAGTGGGAATATGAGGTGTTTGGTTTTCTGTTCCTGTGTTAGTTTGCTGAGAATGATGGCTTCCAGCTTCATTCACGACCCTGCAAAGGACATGAACTCATTCTTTTTTATAGCTGCATGCCTTTTAAAAAGTTAGTTTTCAATCTTTGACATAAGAAACCAACTAGCAATTGTTACTTTCAAAAAAATTCAAGTCTGGCTGGGTGCAGTGATTCACGCCTGCAATCCCAGCACTCTGGGAGGCCGAGGCGGGTGGATCACTTAAGGTCAGGAGTTTGAGACCAGCCTGGTCAACATGGCAAAACCCTGTCTCTACTAAAAATACAAAAATTAGCTGGGCATGGTGGTGGGCACCTGTAATCCCAGCTACTCAGGAGGCTGAGGCAGGAGAATTGCTTGAACCCGGGAGGCAGAGGTTGCACTGAGCCAAGATAGAGCTACTGGAGTGCAGTAGCTCTATCCTGGGCAACAGAGCCATACTCTATCTCAAAAAAAAAAAAAAAAATCAAGTCTGGCCAGGCATGGTGGCTCATGCCTATAATCCCAGAACTTTTGGAAGCTGAGGTGGGTGGATCACTTGAGCTCAGGAGTTTGAGACCAGCCTGGCCAACACAGCAAAACCCCACCACTACTAAAAATACAAACATTAACCAGGCATGGTGACACAAACCTGCAGTCCCAGCTACTTGGGAGGCTGATGCATGAGAATTACTTGAACCCAGGAGGCAGAGGTTGCAGTAAGTCAAGATGACACCACTGCACTCCAGCCTGGGTGACAGCAAGACCGTGTCGTCAAAAAAAAAATCAAGTCTGGCCACCAATCAAAATTATTTTTTTTATTTATTTATTTTTTTTTTTGAGACGGAGTCTTGCTCTGTAGCCCGGGCTGGAGTGCAGTGGCCAGATCTCAGCTCACTGCAAGCTCCGCCTCCCGGGTTTACGCCATTCTCCTGCCTCAGCCTCCCGAGTAGCTGGGACTACAGGCGCCCGCCACCTCACCTGGCTAGTTTTTGTATTTTTAGTAGAGACGGGGTTTCACCGTGTTAGCCAGGATGGTCTCGATCTCCTGACCTCGTGATCCGCCCGTCTCGGCCTCCCAAAGTGCTCGGATTACAGGCTTGAGCCACCGCGCCCGGCCTCAAAATTATTCTTTATTTTCAAAAGTATCTAACATGTAAACATCAATTTTGACTATTTGAGACTCTCTAGTTTGTATATCCATGTACTAATCCCTTATTCTTTATTTTCAAAAGTATCTAACATGTAAACATCAATTTTGACTATTTGAGACTCTCTAGTCTATACATCCATGTACTAATCCCCAAAGGAAAACTAGCTGAGATCACAGGTGCCCAACACCATGCCCGGCTAATTTTTGTATTTTTTTTTTTTTAGTTGAGATGGGGTTTCACCATGTTGGCCAGGCTGGTCTTGAACTTCCAACTTTCAGTGATCTGCCTGTCTTGGCTTCCTAAAGTGCTGGGATTACAGGCATGAGCCACCGTGCCCAGCGAGGAAAACTATTTTAATTACAAACAAGAAGACACTGACCTAGCTGGTCAAGTTACATATAAGATACACACTATCCCACTTCAGCACAAAAAAATTTCTTTAATTATATATTTGGGCAAGATAAGAATCTTCCAGAATACACTAGTACTTTCAAAGGAAGAACAGATGAAGACTGACCTTGTGATATGATTAAATCTCAAGTATATGTTTTGGCCTCCTAATTGAAATATAAATGCCTGGCTGAACAAATTGTTTTTTATTTTCTCTCTGACTCCTTTAAAACAAGTATCTGCCAGGCACGGTGGCTCATGCCTGTAATCCCAGCACTTTGGGAGGCTAAGGCAGGCAGATCACGAGGTCAGGAGACCCAGATCATCCTGGCTAACACAGTGAAACCCCAACTCTACTAAAAGTACAAAAAATTAGCCAGGCATGGTAGCAGGCACCTGTAGTCCCACCTACTCAGGAGGCTGAGGCAGGAGAATGGCGTGAACCCAGGAGGCAGAGCTTGCAGTGAGCTGAGATCACGCCACTGCACTCCAGCCTGGGCAACAGTGCAAGGCTCCGTCTCAAAAAATAAAAAAAAAAAAGCAAACAAGTATCAAACAAATAAATTATGTGATATTTACACACAAAAAAAAAAACAGTAAGGGAGGAATTATGTGCTTTGATAGAAAGATCTCAAAAATAATGTTAAAGACAAAATCCAGATGGAGAACTGTACTTTTGTGTTTGAAAAGAAAGATGGTTGTGCATATTAGAATATACACAACATTTCCAGAAGGCTACACAAGTAGTTATATCGTGGAAAGAGGGTACCTAGAGTTGAGGATGAAGGTATGAGAGAAAATGAACACTTTTCAATTTATTCTGTTATACACTACCTGGGTATTCTACTATATGCAAATATTATTTATACAATTAAAAAATTAACTGATATATTTTTAAAATTAAGGAGATGCATTTTTGTGTTAAAATAAAATACATGAAAACAGAGCTCTGCTTTGGACAAAGGACTGGAGGAAACAGAAGTTGACCAAGGCTGCCAGGGTACCCGGATAGAAAGTATGTGGGGCCAGATTCTAATTCTAGTAGTCTAGTTACATATGGCAGAATGAATTCATTTGGTTCCTTTTTTTCTGGTTGTTTTCTGAGACAGAGTCTCACTCTGTTTTCCAGGCTGGAGTGCAGTGGTGCCACCTGGGCTCACTGCAACCTCTGCCTCCCAGGTTCAAGTGATTCTCGTGCCTTAGCCTCCCAGCAGCCAGGACTACGGACGTGCACCAACACGCCTGGCTGATTTTTTGTATTTTTAGTAGAGGTGGGGTTTCACCATGTTGGCTAGGCTGGTCTCAAACTTATGGCCTCAAGGGATCCAACCGCCTCGGCCTCCCAAAGTGCTGGGATTACAGGCATGAGCCACTGTGCCCGGCCTCTGCTATGTGAATTCTAAAAGAGCTGTAACACTCAAAAATCAGGTTTTAAAACGAACTCAACGAATAGAAAAGTAGTGTATCAAATATAACAAAGTTAACAGCTAACATCCTACACATGGTTCTAAGATACAAAAATGTACAAGTACATAGCTGGGCACAGTGGTGCATGCCTACATTCCCTGCTACTTGGGAGGCTGAGGTGGTAGGACTGCTTGAGCCTAGTTTGAGGCCGGCCTGGACAACATAGTGAGACCCCTGTCTTTATGAAAAACTTTTAAAAGTTAGCTGGGTGTGGTGGCATGTCACAGGTGCATGCCATCATATCCAGCTAATTTTGGGAGGCTGAGGCAAGTGGATTTCTTGAGCCCAGGAGTTTGAGGCTGCAGTGAGCTATGATCACACCACTGCACTCCAGCCTGGGTGACAGACAGAGTAAGATCCCATCTCTGAAAAAAGAAAGAAAAGAAAAAGAAAATGTACAAGTTACAGGATGGCCAAGACATGGCTTAGCAGGAGCTGGTACGATGATGACTTACTGATTTTATTTATGAATAGTTTCACATGTGTGACACTATGGTCACCCTTTTGTATTCTACAAAATCCAGGTGCCATTCTTAGAGACAACAGATTACCTGAATCATTTGCAAGGAGAAAAATAAGGTGATAAGGTAATGTAATCTTTCATAAATGGCTGAAGAATTTGGAATTCAGAATCTGAGGCCACAATACTGGTAGGGGTGAAGAAGGATTTAATTTAATTATATGATAGTCTCTGAACAGAACTGTAACCAATGGGTAAAAGACACCAGGACTCAGTCCCCATTAATCACCTGAATATGAAAAAGAAATCTATAGCTATCAGAGCTGCACAGGATAGAATGAACTGCCTTGAAATGCAGTGAATTCCCCTTCATTATAGGCATTTCAGCATACGTTGAATGGCAAATATTGGAAGGATGATTATCTTTCTGGTGACTTCCTAGTGTCTATGCACAGAATTTGTGAAGTGTTTCTCATTTCCACCAACAGCAGATGATCTTTCCTTTAAAACCTGACAGTATTGCCTTTACAACTTTTAGAGCTTTCAGCTTATTAAAGCATACTCTGATTACTTGTACGTATTATTGCTTCCTTCTAAAATATAAGTACCACATATTCTTACCATTATAGATGGTAAACAACAAACATTTGTTGAATAAGAATAATGATGGCATATCAGATATTAGGATGTTTTACATTCATTATTTCAAAATGGTTCAATAAATAATAAGATAGAAATCTGCTATTAGTAGAAAAGAACTTCGTATGATTTTATTTTACAAAAATAAAATCAGACCGGGCGCGGTGGCTCAAGCCTGTAATCCCAGCACTTTGGGAGGCCAAGACGGGCGGATCACAAGGTCAGGAGATCAAGACCATCCTGGCTAACACGGTGAAACTCCGTCTCTACTAAAAAATACAAAAAACTAGCCGGGCGAGGTGGCGGGCGCCTGTAGTCCCAGCTACTCGGGAGGCTGAGGCAGGAGAATGGCGTAAACCCAGGAGGCGGAGCTTGCAGTGAGCCAAGATCGCGCCACTGCACTCCAGCCTGGGTGACAGAGCCAGACTCCGTCTCAAAAAAAAAATAATAAAATAAATAAATAAATAAATAAATAAATAAATAAATAAAATAAAATAAAATCAAAGTTGATTTAACTTAGATATGGCCTTATTTATTTATTTGGTTTTGAGACAAGGTCTCACTGTGTTACCCGGGTTGGAGTGCAGTAGCATGATCACGGTTCACTGAAGCCTTAACCTCCCAGGCTCAAGTAATCCTTTCACCCCATCCTCCAGAGTAGCTAAGACTATTTATTTCTTTTTGTAGAGACAGGATCTCCCTGTGTTGCCCGGGCTGGTCTCAAACTCCTAGACTCAAGTGATCCTCCTGCCCTTGGCCTCCTAAAACGCTGGGATTACAGGTGAGAACCACTGCACCCAGAGATATGGCATTATTTTTAAGTTTAAAAGCTAAAGACCATAAAATCCTCACTGGGTCAATTAATGGACACCTCTGGCTACTGCAAAGCATTTATTTAGGCTACACTAAGTTTAAAAAAAATTTTTTTAAATTTATTTTGAGATAGAGTCTCACTGTCACCAAGGCTGGAGTACAGTAACACAATCTCGGCTCACTGCAGTCTCCACCTCCCATGTTCAAGCTATTCTCCCATCTCAGCCTCCCGAGCAGCTGGGATTACAGGGGCACGCCACCACACCCGGCTGATTTTTGCATTTTTAGTAGAAATAGGATTTCCTCATGTTGCCCAGGCTGGTCTCAAACTCCTGACTTCATGTGATCCACCCACCTCGGCCTCCCAAAGTGCTGGGATTACAGGCATGAGCCACTATGCCCGGCCACTAAGTTATTTTTAAAAGAGACTTAATAATGAGCAACAATCAATAAAGTAACACTAGATTAAAATAAGAAACAACTGTGATACCAGGGTATCTGCATCAGAGCCTTTAGGGCAGGTACACTTTAAGCTAAGTTTAAGGAAAAAAATAAGACATCTAGACACAGCTAATAAACTTACCTCGATCTCTGCCAGTTGAGAGACATTTGAATATTACCATCCTCAGATCTAGTCCTTCTTTAAGCCAGATCTTATCCATAATCTTTATCATCTGTAAAGCTAACATATCTTGCCGAAGATCTTCACCAACCTTGATATCAAGGAAACAAAACAAAACTTGTACATCTCCGAAAGACTTAACAGATTACATGCTATGAAAGCTGTAATCCCAGCACTTTGGGAGGCCAAAGTGGGCCGACCACCTGAGGTCAGGAGTTCGAGATCAGCCTGGCCGACACGATGGAAACTCCGCCTCTACTAAAAACACAAAAATTAGGTGGGCATGGTTGCACACACCGATGAGAAAAACAGAACTGCCTTTTTATCTTTCTGCAGCATTCTAGGGAAAGATACTTAACCTCTTCATATCTCAGTTCCCTGAACGGTACACTTTGAAAGTTTTAGTTTTATGGTATGTGAATTATACTCAATTACTTACTTACTTAATTAATTAATTAATTTAATTTATTTATTGAGACTGAGTCTTGCTCTTTCACCCAGGCTGGAGTGCAGAGGGGTGTTCTCGGCTCACTGCAACCTCCCCCTCCTAGGTTCAAGTGATTCTCCTGCCTCAGCCTCCTGAGTAGCTGGGATTATAGGCGCCTGCCACCATGCCTGGCTAATTTTTGTATTTTTAGTAGAGATGGGATTTCACCATGTTGGCCAGGCTGGTCTCGAACTTCTGACCTCAGGTGATCTGCCCACGTCGGCCTCCCAAAGTGATGGGATTACAGGTGTGAACCACTGCAACTGGCCTATATTCAATTTTCTAAAAAGGCAACATGGAGAATCTATGGGATAATGAAATGCTCTATATTTTGACTGTATCAATGCCAATATCCTGATAGTGATACTGCACTACAGTTATACAAGATGTTACTATGAGGAAGAGTACACAGGATTCCTCTGTACAGTTTGTTACAATTGCCTATGAATCTATAATTATCTCAAAATGAAAAGTTTACTTAAAAAAATTAACCCTCCCAAAATGAATTACTTTTTAACTAAAACCTGAACAAGTTTTCATTTTCTTTTTTAAACTGGATAAAATAATTTAAAAACACATAATAATGAATACATTCTGAGACTAGCCAAGAAAATTATGGAAAAGAATAAGGAGAATTTGCCTTAAAAAATATTAAAACTTGGCTGGGCGCGGTGGCTAATGCCTGTAATCCCAGCACTTTGGGAGGCCAAGGCGAGCAGATCACCTGAGGTCAGGAGTTCGAGACCAGCCTGGCCAACATGGAGAAACGCCGTCTGTACTGAAAATACAAAAAATTAGTTGGATGTGGTGGCACATGTCTGTAATCTCAGCTACTTGGGAGGCTGAGGCAGGAGAATTGCATGAACTCGGGAGGTGAAGGTTGCGGTGAGCTGAGATCGCGCCATTGCACTCTAGCCCGGGCAACAAGAGCAAACTCCATCTCAAAAAAAAAAAAAAAATTAAATTAAAAAAATAAAACTTAACACATACAATTCTTGTATTCAAAACAGATGTTACTGGTTTAGAAAAAGGCACCTACATCGATAAAACAAAATATAGAGTTCAAAACCAGATCTGAGTACAAAGGAATTTATTATATATATCAAAGGTGGTTCAGTAGAAGCAATCTTTATGAACCTCCACATGTCCAACTCACTGAATTAACTAAAATTCTTCGTCCTTTCTTCAAACTATACAAATCATGATCAAAACACGTAAAATTTTTGGCTGGGCATGATGGCTCACACCTGTAATTCCAGCACTCTGGGAGGCTGAGGTGGGTGGATCACCTGAGGTCAGGAGTTTGAGACCAGCCTGGCCAACATGGTGAAACCCCGTCTCTACTAAAATATACAAAAATTAGCAGGCCATGGTGGCAGGTGCCTGTAATCTCAGCTACTTGGGAGGCTGAGGCAGGAGAATCACTTGAACCCAGGATGTGGAGGTTGCAGTAAGCCGAGATTGCACCACTGCACTCCAGCCTGAGTGTCAGAGCAAGACTGTGTAAAAATAAATAAATAAAAGAATTAAAAAATATATTAAATAAAATCACCTTTGCAATTTTGGGAAAGTAATTTGATAAAAAAATTTCTAAATTGCCATTAAAAAATAGTAACATTATTTACTCACCTTAAACATGACATTAATTTCTTCTCCCATAGGGTCAGCATTCACCATTGTGACTTTTAGGGGGACAGCATTGGAACTGAAGAAGGAACACGACTGCAAATACAACATGTTAAGCATTAGAAAGATAAATAAAAATGGATGGCCGGGCACGGTGGCTCAAGCCTGTAATCCCAGCACTTTGGGAGGCCGAGACAGGCGGATCACAAGGTCAGGAGATCGAGACCATCCTGGCTAACACAGTGAAATCCCGTCTCTACTAAAAAATACAAAAAACTAGCCGGGCGAGGTGGCGGGCGCCTGTAGTCCCAGCTACTTGGGAGGCTGCGGCAGGAGAATGGCACAAACCCGGGAGGCGGAGCTTGCAGTGAGCCGAGATCCGGCCACTGCACTCCAGTCTGGGCGACAGCACGAGACTCTGCCTCAAAAAAAAATAAAATAAAAAATAAAAAATAAAAATGGATTTAGATTTCTTTTTTTGTCCTACGCATTTCCCCTTTCACTTCTTCCTTTGTGTCTTCTTTTTAGATTTATTTTTTATTTTTATTCCTGTTAGAGACAGCGTTTTGCTTTGTTACCCAGGCTGGAATGCAGTGATGCAACCATAGCTTCCCGCAACCTCTAACTCCTGGGCTCAAGCTATCCTCCTGCCTCAGCCTCCTGAGTAGATGGGACTACAGGCCCAGCTAAACACTTGTTCTTTTGAATTGCAGCAAATGAAGTTAACACATGAGAATTGCTTTTTCATTTTATTTATTTTTTTGAGATAGAGTTTGCTTTTGTTGCCTGGGCTGGAGTGCAGTGGTGCAATCTCAGCTCACTGCCTCCCAGGTTCAAGGTCGAACCTCTGCCTCCTGGCTTCAAGCAATTCTTCTGCCTCAGCCTCCCGAGTAGCTGGGATTACAGGTGCCTGCCACTACGCCCGGCTAATTTAGAATTGCTTTTCTAGACTCTCTGGAAGATAACAGATATGTAAAAATACTTTTTGAAACTTAAACATAGCATATCTGACTAAAACATCTTCTTGCTAGGCAGAGAAGCAAAAACTTGAGACACAAACTTTTAAAGTTTGAGCTTTGTAAATGTCTTAATCCATCAACAGAACACAACATCTTGTGATATCCTTTTCCTTCATCTAAATCACTGTGATCTTAGATGAGACCTCCATTCTTCTGTTTATGGTACTATTTTAATTAATTATCCATGGAAGTATTCATAAAAACTAAAAATTTTATTAGCAATGATCAAATCTTACTTTTAAAATGAAACTGACTAAAAAGCTAATTTAAGACAGTGAGACTGGCCGGGCATGGTGGCTCATGCCTGTAATCCCCGCACTTTGGAGGCCAAGGCGGGTGGATCATCTGAGGTCAGGAGTTCAAGACCAGCCTGGCCAACATGGCAAAACCTCGTCTCTACTAAACAAAAAAAATTAGCCAGGCATGGTGGCAGGTACCTGTAATCCCAGCTACTCGGGAGGCTGGGGCAGCAGAATTGTTTGAACCTGGGAGGCGGAGGTTGCAGTGAGCTGAGATCACGCCATTGCATTCCAGCCTGGGTGACAGAGCAAGACTCCGTCTCAAAAAAAAAAAAAAAAAAAAAAAAAAGGCTGGGCATGTTGGCTCATGCCTGTAATCTCAGCCCTTTGGGAGGCCAAGGCAGGCGAATCACGAGGTCAGGAGTTCGAGACCAGCCTGGTCAAGAAAGTGAAACCTCATCTCTACTAAAAATACAAAAATTAGCTGGGCATGGTGGCGTGTGCCTGTGGTCCCAGCTACTCAGGAGGCTAAGGCAGGAGAATTGCTTGAACCCGGGAGGTGGAGGTTGCAGTGAGCCGAGATCGCACCACTGCACTCCAGCTTGGGCAACAGAGTGAGACACTGTCTCAACAAAAAAAAAAAGACGGTGAGACCAATTTAAAAAAATGAAGCCCAAGGCAGTAAATAATTGTATACTTTTTTTTTTTTTTTCCAGGAATGGTGGTTAGGTAAAAAATATGCTAAGATAAATATGGATCCTAATCACAACCATCCACGCTTATAACCAACCTATGCAGGTTTTACCTTCGTTTGCCTTAAGCATACCTGCCCATTTGCCTTCTTCCTATTATTTTCAAATGTAATATGAACTTATAAGTATTGTATGTGTCACCTTAATATTTAATTCTTTTGCCACTAGACTTGGCTTGAGAGGGAGACGGCATTTATTTTTCTGAAAAAAGGACTGTACTCGTTCCATACTTCTTTGGAGAACAACCTATAGAAAGAGATGTGATACTGTAAGTACATAATGCAAATGAAGATCTATTTTTCAGACAAGTTATGCTGTGGATATAATTCATAAAATGCCCAGTCGTCAAATGGTCAAAAAAAGGTTGTTACTAAAGAGACTTATTTTTACTATAAAACTAGAATGGCCAAAGGCTATAAATATAGCGAGCAAAGGTACATTTGGCCAACCAATGTATACAAAAACGTTAAAGCTCACTAATAGTCAAAGAAATAGAAACCAAACAAAAATGAGCGCAATTTTTCACCTATCAAATGAAAATTTAAAACAAAATCCTGTGTCAGAAAACAATTTCATAATTTATTGGTAGGGAGAGAGGTGTACACAGGTGCAGCTTCTTTTGTAGAGCAATGTAACAACTATTAGAACTAAAAATATATGTTGCTCTTGACTCAGCTATTTCACCTGTAGGAATTTTCTGAAAGAAATACTAGCAAAGAAGTAAAAATGTACACACCAACCAAAGTTCGTCGCAGTATTGTTTAGTAAAGAGAAAATAGGTAAACAATGTACATAGAGGTAATAGTTTATAATTAAGATTGTATGTAATACTTCCCCAAATTAATCTATAGTTCTTATCAAAATTCCAACTGCCTTTTTGCAGCAATGGATACATGGTTCCTAAAATTAATATGAAATTGCAAGTGTCCCCTGAATAGCCAAAATAATAATGAAAAAGAACAAAGTAGGAGGACTCACATTGTCCAATTTCAAAACTTACTATAAAACTATGGTAATTAAAAAAAGGATAGCTGGGTGGATGGCTCACACCTGTAATCCTACGACTTTGGGAGGCCAAAATAGGAGGACTGCTTCAGCCCAGGAGTTCAAGACCAGCCTGGGCAACATGGCAAAACCCTGTCCCTACAAGAAAAAAAAAAAAAAAAGCCAGCAAACACCTGTGATCCCAGCTACTTGGGAGGCTGAAGCGGGAAAATCACTTGAGCCCAGGAGTTTGAGGCTGTCGTGAATAGTGATCACACCACTGCACTGCAGCCTGGGCAACAGAGACCTTGTCTCAAGGAAAAAGGAAAAAAAAAAAAAAAAAAACCAAATATAGCATATGGATAGACATATAGATGAATGAAATAGAATTGAGAGTCTAGAAATAAACCCATATATGTGGTCAACTTTTTTTTTATTTAAAAAATTTTAACAGAACACTTCGTGAATTTGCATGTAATCCTTGTGTAAAGGCCATGCTAATCTTCTCTGTATCATTCCAATTTTAGTGTATGTGTTGCCGAAGCAAGCACAGGGTCAACTGATTTTTGACATGTATGCCAAAACCATTCAAGAGGAAGGAGGGGGGGTCTCTTTAACAAATGGTGCTAAGACAACTGGATAACCTCAGTCAAAAGAATAAAGTTGGGCCTCTACTTCATACCACATACCAAAATTAACTCAAAATGGACCAAAGATCTAACCATAAGAGCTAAAACTAGAAAAGCTTAGAAAAAAACACAGGTGAACATCTTTATGGCATTAGATTTGATGATGGATTCTTAGATATGACACTAAAACCATGAGCCACAAAAGAAAAAAACAGATAAAATGGACTTCATTAAAGTTAAACATTTCTGTATTAATATATTAAAGGACACTATTAAGGAAGTAAAACGACAACTGCAGAATGAAAAAAATATTTGCAAATAGTGTATGTGATAAAGGTCTAGTATCCGAAATATATAAATAACGCTTACAACTCAACAACAAAAAGACAGTCTAATTTAAAATGGACAAAGGACTTTGAATAGATATTTCTCCAAAGAAGAAATACGAATGGCCAACAAACATATGAGAATGTGCTCAATATTATTAGTCACTAGGGAAATTCAAATCAAAACCACAACAAAACACTGCTTCACACCCACTAGAATGGCTATAATCAAAAACCAGGAAAAAAAACAATGTTGGTGAGGATGTGGTGAAACTGGAACCCTTCTATATTGCTGGTGGGAATGTAAAATGATATAGCTGCTACAGACAATAATTCTAATGATTCCCCCAAAAATTAAGTAGAGAACTACCACATGACCTAGCTATGCCATTCTTAAGTGAAAACAATTGTTTAAACAAAAATTTATACGTGAATATTCATAGCAGTATTATTCTTTTTTTTTTTTTTTTGAGACGGAGTCTCACTCTGTCGCCTAGGCCGGAGTGCAGTGGCGCAATCTCGGCTCACTGCAAGCTCCGCCTCCTGGGTTCACACCATTCTCCTGCCTCAGCCTCCCGAGTAGCTGGGACTACAGGTGCCCGCCACCATGCCTGGCTAATTTTTTGTATTTTTAGTAGAGATGGGGTTTCACCTTGTTAACCAGGATGGTCTTGATCTCCTGACCTCGTGATCTGCCTGCCTGGGCCTCCCAAAGTGCTGAGATTACAGGTGTGAGCCACCGTGCCCAGCCAGCAGTATTATTATTAATAGTCAAAAAGTGGAAACAACCCAAATGTCCACCAACTGATGAATGTTTAAACAAAATGTGGTATATCCACACAATGGAATATTATTCAACCAAAAACGGCATGTAGTAAACATACTGGAACATAGATGAACTCTGAAAACTTCATGCTAAGTGAAAGAAACTAGATAGAAAAGGCCATGAAGTGTCCAGAATATTCATATAGAAGTATAGACGTATCCATATTGACAGAAAACAGTTTAGCAGCTGGGAGGGGAAAATGGGGACATGCTTTCTTTCTGGTGTGATGAAAATACTGTGGACTTTGATAATGGAGATAAAGGAATTCAAGAAAACAATTTTCATCAGAAAGGAATAAATAAGCATGGAAATAAATAAGCATGGGAAAATCACTGATTTTAACAGGTTGTGAAATATGTTCCTATATATTTTAAACAATCTTTGAATTTATCTGCCCCAAATAGCATGGGTATAGTTAGAGTTCTACTGGGAGTCTACCAACAAAGAGTAGCAACTTAATCAGTCAGCACCATAAAGATCCTTCCTTTAACATCAACACATTTATATTACCTTTTATGGGTACATACCTGTCTGGCTGATCCACTTGCCTGCCTTACTTTTTCTGCTACTCCTCCTAAAAGCTGTACAAGTTTCGTCTGTTTTAGAAGTTCTTCTCTAAGTCGTTTTCCTCCTACTGACAGGAGAGCACCCAAAACATGTTCGTATCGGGTACTAAACTGTACATCATGCAGGGCATCTTTGAGAAGCCTAATACAGCAAAATATTTATGTTAGTCACTTCTAAGAACTAGGTGAACCTCTTGGAAAAATAAGTTCAATTTTTTTTTTTTTTGAGACCAGGTCTGGCTCTGTTGCCCAGGCTGGAGTCCAGTGGTGTGATCTTGCCTCACTGCAACCTCCACCTCCCAGGCTCAAGCAATCCTCCCACCTCAGCATCCCAACTAGCTGGGACTACAGGCACACACCACCATGTTCGGCTAATTTTTTTTGTATGTTTGGTAGAGATGAGGTTTCACCATGTTGCTCAGGCTGATCTCAATCTGCTGAGATCAAGCGATCCACTAGCTTCAGCCTCCCAAAGTGCTGGGATTACAGGCATAAGCCATCACGCTTGGCCTCAATTTTTGATAACCAGAAATTTATTTTAAGCTACATAAGCAAGTCAAAACCCATTCATTATTATAGAGCTGTAAGATACCAAATTTTTGCAATGAGGGTTTTCAAATTTTTGCATTAGAGGGTAAATTTAGCTCCTTTAAAAATAATAACTTCAATAAAATATCTGGTATCCACAATAAGTAGTGTGGCATGCCATTTAGACTTACAGAGTATGGCATTTCTATAAATTCTAGGAATGGAAATACTGTAATTAATAGAATTTAAATCTTACCAATATAAATTGTGTGCTATCTGGATATTTCCCAATGCCCTGGACAGAAGGAATTGCACTAATGGACTATTCAAGTAAATTTCGTATTTCAAAGCCTACACGTAAAAGAAAGTAAGAATTATTAGTGGTCCGTCCCCATGCTAAATTGTTCCAATAAAACTATCAAAAGAGAAACTATATAAAGCAAGTATTACTCTTACTGATGAAAGATGATACTTATAAAAATTAGATAGATGAATTAACCTATGCCAAATGAATAAATCAAGCACAAAAGTATAGAATAACATTCGTTAGCTATGTTCAACTCACCAGTAAAGAAAAATCAAGGAAAAGCTCAAGTCAGGTTTGTTCTAAAAAGTCTGAAAACTAAAAATACAGGTACCTGTATACAATATTCAAATATGGCAGATGACAATAGTGGGAAAAAAATTCACACTAAATCCAAATGCAATGCCCCTCAGTGTTCCCACACTACAAAACTACCTTTAACCTAAACAGAAGGGGGATCCCTTAGCAAGTTCCCAACAAAAACTAGAGTGAAAGTATAAAGGGAGGTAATCTAGTAAAAAAACTCACTTGTACAAACTGTGGAAGAAGATCTGTTAGCTCATCATCACTAATAGCCTCAATCCAGGTCACAGCTAGGGATCTTACTTCCTGATCAGCAAATCTAGAAGATTACCATAAAATCAAGATTGGACAGTGATTTCTTTCCAGTGAAGCTCTATTTCCTGAAAACACAATCTCAATCTGGTCCTGACAAAGAACACTAAGATATCTCTTTTATACAAAAGCAATGTATGCCTTCTCTTTGTAAGAAGACAATCTTATTGTGCTATACAAATTCAATTTAGGGATTATTTAGGAGTCTTTTTTTTGGGGGGAGGATGGAGTCCCGCTCTGTCGCCCAGGCTGGAGTGCAGTGGCGCGATCTCAGCTCACTGCAAGCTCCGCCTCCCGGGTTCACGCCATTCTCCTGCCTCAGCCTCCCTAGTAGCTGGGACTACAGGCGCCCACCATGCCAGGCTAATTTTTTCTATTTTTTAGTAGAGATGGGGTTTCACTGTGTTAGCCAGGATGGTCTCGATCTCCTGACCTTGTGATCCGCCTGCCTCGGCCTCCCAAAGTCCTGGGATTACAGGCATGAGCCACTGCGCCTGGCCTATTTAGGAATCTTAAGTTTACAAAAATTAATTTTGGCCCACATCATAAAAATATAAATTATTCAAAATTTACAACCTAACCCTTTCTTTAGGCTAGTTCTAAAGGACATGAAATGCTTTACTGACAACTTCAATGCAGAAGATATGTTTTTACAAATATACATTTACACATTTGCATTATATTGAATTGCTTTCATGTTAAAAGGAAAGGAAATACTTCTGGCAACATACCTTAATGGAAAAACTGACAATAAAACAATAGCAAATAAATGTATTTGACTTACTTTGAATCAAGAAGTTCCAATGCAATTAGTGGGTACAATGGAGGCCACTGGTGAAGTAATGAGTAAGTTTTGGCAAGATTAACCCACTTCCAGTTTGGGGCACTTGCTAATATTTTAGGAAGACAATTTGGGTGTTTGAAGCAATAATAACGTTTCTCCCATAAAAAAGCTTTATCTTCTTTAGAAAGTCTGCAGATATAATAGAATTAAATTACTTCTCAGTGATAGCATGATGATATAATCTCAATGATTAAAAATATAAAGAAGAAATTTATTTATTTGGGACAGCTACTTCTTCATAAAATCATTAATACTAATTTGGAATAGAAAAATGCAATGTACGGCAAATGCCAGTAATTAATGCTAATCTGGGAACTGAAAGAAATGACTATGTCTTGATAAAAGAGCCTTAGTTATGAAAATGAAGGATAATTCAGTATAATAAAAATTTATTGAGCTCTAATGAGATGCCAGGCACTAGAAATCAGGCTGAAAAAGCAGATCCCACCCTAAGAGACAGCAAGGATTTCATCCATTTCATACAAATAAAATCGAATGCTATGGAAAAAAAAATACTACTATAAAAATTTTGGAACATATTTATACAGTTCAATTGAGAAATTCTCAAAATGAAAAGGACTTGAAGATCCTAATTGTTTTAAGCTTAATCACAAATGTTTACATGAATGAAATGTTTCACTATTTTACTATCCATCTATATATATATATATATATATATAGCCTCCCAAGTAGCTGGGATTACAGGTGTGTGCCACCATCTCAGCCTCCCAAAGTGCTGGGATTATAGGCATCAGCCACCACGTTCAGTCTATAATCTCATTTTTAATAGTTACATGGTTCTGTACCAGATAAATGTGTCTTAATTTTTATATATATATATATATATATACACATATATATATATATATTCATTTCATGTGGAGTAATGAAAAAATTCAAATACTGAAAAAGGTACATAGTGAAATTTCTCTCCTTCTAATTCCCCTCCCAAGAGGCAAACATCTAAGCTTGTATGATCTTCCAGAGATAGTTTATTCATACAAAGGCACAAATGTGGATATATGTAGATCCTCTTTTTTCCTTTATTTTCATGGTAATAACACTATATACACGATTCTACTCCTGGTTTTCTTCAGCTAACCTATTTTAAACAGTACATACAACTATAATCTCATTTTTATTTATTTTTATTTTATTTATTTTTGAGACGGAGTCTCACTCTGTCACCCAAGCTGGAGTGCAGTGGCGCGATCTCGGCTCACTTCAACCTCTGCCTCCCGGGTTCAAGCGATTCTCCTGCCTCAGCCTCCCAAGTAGCTGGGATTACAGGTGTGTGCCACCATCTCAGCCTCCCAAAGTGCTGGGATTATAAGCGTCAGCCACCACGTTCAGTCTATAATCTCATTTTTAATAGTTACATGGTTCTGTACCAGATAAATGTGTCTTAATTTAATCCCTATTGATGGACATTTCCAATCAATTTTTCTTTTCTTTTTTTTTTGAGACAGGGTGTTCTCTGTTGCCCAGGCTGCAGTGCAGTGATGAGATCACGGATCACTGCAGCCTCGACCTCCTGTGGTCAAGCAATTCTCCCACCTCAGACTCCTGAGTAGCTGGGACTATAGATGCACAACACTATGCCTGGCTACTTTTAATTTTTTTGTAGAGACAGGGTCTCACTATATTGTCAGGGTTGGTCTCCAACTTCTGGGCTCAGGTAATCCTCCCATCTCAGCCTCCCAAAGTGTCAAGAGTACAGGCATGAGCCACCACGCCCAGTCTCCAAACAGTTTTTCAATAATCCAAATAAATATTGCAGTGAATATTCTTGTCTCCATAAGAAAATATAAAAGAGTTTTATATAACTGGAAATGGCATTGCTGGGTCACAGAATATACACATTATAACTTTGTAGATTTTGCCAAATTGCTCTCCAAAGGAGACGTAGCTTTTTGTACTTCTGCAAATATGTAATTCCCATTTTATATATCCTTATCAACACTTTTAACAAAGTATTTTAATTTTTGCCACTCTGATGTGTTAGATGGTATCTTGAATTAATTTATATTTCCTTGATTACTGAGAAATTGAACATCTTTTCAGATTGTTTAAAAGCATTGTATTTTTCTAAAAAAATTGCTTGTTCATACTTAGTCTCCTTGACTACTGAGTTGTTGGTTTTAATCTTATTAATAAGAAGTTCTTTACGGTTAAAAAAACTCTTGATATTTATTGTAAATATAGTTGCCAGTCTATTGTTTGCTTTTTGTTTAAGTAAAAAGGTTTGACTTGACAAATTTCTAAACTTTTATGCAGTTATATAGTCTTTTTATATAATTTTAAAAATAAGTTAAATACTAGCTGGCCCTCGAGACAAAAATTTTGTAGATTATTAAAAAAAAAAAAGGAAAAAAAGTAAATAGAAAACTTTCCACACCAAGAAAGCTGATAAATCATGAACAGAATCAGGATATTTAATGTAAGCCTTAACTTGACCTTTACATTATAGGAGATACTTAGCCCAAAACAGAATAAACAGAGCATACCCAAGTGATGAGTCTTTATGAAGAATATCAAGAAGTTTCCCTTTTATATCATTCTCTAGTGTTTCTAAGTTATGTTGCTGTATAATGCTTCTGTCAACTTGAGGAGTTGTATAAATTACATCAAATGCAGGAGAAGGAAAATCAACCTTTAAAATTTAACAGAAATTGATCAAATTAGAGTCTACATATTTGTCACATTAACCTCTTTGTCTTTAAGACAATAGATTTTTTCTTAGCAATCAGGGTGTATTTACATTGAATATTAAATTAATGCTTCTTGTTGCAATTGATTACCATTGTTGGTAATTCTCAATAGCACATACATATTTCTTGGGATGAGTACAGTGCATGTTTTACTGCTTCTCAGAAATATTGATATTAAAATAGAAGATAGATCCTGAGATTAAAACAAGATCAGTTAGGTTTCTTTAACAACCCAAGTCATGGTATACGCACACACATTTTATGAAGAAATTTCAATTTACACTTCTCTACATGTCAAGAAGTAACCATTACCTGTAGCACTATTCTTTCCATGACATATCCTTTTTTGGTAACTGTTCCAGGAACAGAATTTGTATGTGATGAAGTCCAAAGGTATAGAAGTTTAGTTCCACATGTTAAAAACCTTCATAGATGTAAAAAGAATAATGTGATTTTCATTTTAAAAATTAATTCAAAATTCACAACACATGTAATGAATTTGAAAAGTTAGTATTAGATCAACTAAATAAAAAGGATACTTTTAAGAACATATCAGAAGGATTCACTCTCCACATTGTACCGAAACTTTTTAGGTGTAGGGTAAATATTGAAGTGTAGGGTGAGAACAAAGAGAGGGATAATTAAAGGACATTATCTTGGGGAAAATGGTGTTGAGGACAGAACACAAAAAATGTTAAGGACTCAGAAAACAACTTCTATAAATAGGAAGGTTAAGAATAGTCTTTGAAGATTTTCTACAAAGAAATACATCATCAAGGTGGTGGTCTGGATTACAGAACTGCTTGCTGACTTTAATCATTAGATCAAAAATACATGCCAAAGAAAACAAAACAAGTTTTTTTGTTTTGTTTTGAGACAGGGTCTTGCTGTCACCCAGGCTGGAGTGTAGTAGCAAAACTATGGCTCAGTGCAGCCTTGACCTCCCTGGGCTCAGATGATTCTTCCACCGCAGCCTCCCAAGTAGCTAGGACTACAGGCACATGCCACCATGCTCAGCTAATTCTTGTTTTTTGTTTTTTTTTTTTTTGTAGAGAAGGGGTTTCACCATGTTGCCCAAGCTCATTTTGAACTCCTAAGGCTCATGTGATCTGCCTGCCCCAGCCTCCCAAAGTTCTGGGATTACAGGCATGAACCACCACACCTGGCCAGATATGAGAAGTTTTATCTGTTTCTAAACTAGGGGTCTGCCAACTTTTTCTATAAAGAGCCAGAGAGTAAATATTTTGGGCTTTGTGGACCATACAGTCTCTGCTGCAAGACTAAATTCTGCTATTGTAGTTCAAATTTGCCATGAACAACACATAAATGTATATGCATGCTATGCTCTAACAAACTGTATTTGTATCTATAAAAAGAAGCAATGGGCTCAAGTATGCTGACCCCTGCCCTAGACTACTAATTTGTGGCCTACTCAATCAAAACATTCTTTCAAAGATATTGACATATCTTTACACAGATGAAATTTCTGAAAAACAACATAAGATATACGAAAGCAGAAAACTATAAAGTTTGTCAAATATTTGTTCATTTTATTCAAACAGCAAATATCTTTACCAAAACTAGACTCCAGTTTTAAGATTTTCACGTGACAAACAGGCTTTGAATCTTTGATACATTGTAATCCATTTCATATATATGGGGACAGGGTCTCACTCTGCCGCCCTGCTTGGAATGCAGTGGTGTGATCACAGCTCACTGCAGCCTTGAACTCCTGAGCTGCTGGAATTACAAGTGTGAGCCACCACACCGGGCTATAGTCCATTATGTCTAAGAACCACACTTACTTCCAACTAGACTTAAGGCAAATCCTGATATTATTTCATCTATAAATACTGTTACATATGGCTAAAAAATAAAGTTTCCTGTAATAAGTACAATACCATTATCCCTCCTAAAAGAATTAACAATAATTACTTAAGACCATAAAATACCTAGTCACTATTCAAATTTCCCTGATTGTCCCATAAATGATGTTTTTAAAAAACAGTTGATTTGCTTAAAACAAGATCCAAGCAAGGCCTAACACTTGCATTTGGATGTCTCTTTTTTTTTTTTTTGAGACGGAGTCTTGCTCTGTCGCCCAGAGTGGAGTACAGTGAGTGGCACAATACATTTGGATGTCTTTTTAAACATCTTTTAATTCAGGGTCAGCAAACTCCAACCTGCCTTTACAAAGTTTATTTATAGCCACGTGTAAACTGGCCTTTACACCTGGCTTTGTAAGTAAACTTTTACCAGACACAGCCATGCTCATTAGTTTATGTACTGTCTATGACTGCTTTTGCATTTGTGACAAGAGTCTATAAGGTCTGCAAAGCCTAAACTACTTTTATCTGGCACCCTTTACAGAAAAAGTTCGTTAACTCTTGTCTAGTCTCCTCTTTTTTTCTCCACTTGCTATTTATTTGTTGATGATACCAGGCCTTTTGTTCTGTAGAATTTTCCATATCCTGAATTTTGCTGGTTATACTCCTCCAGTGTCATTTAACATGTCCTCCTGTATTTTCCACACAGAAGAAGTTAGACCTAGAGGCCTGATTTGATTCAGATTTAGTTCTTTGGCAAGAATACTTACTATTTCGCAGTTGGTATTGTATACCACTTCTTATCCTATCAAATTAAAAGGTACACATTGTTTGTGTTATCTCTCTGTGATGTTACTATTGATCAGTTTAGTTCAAGTGCTATCAGTTTAAGCCATCAATTATGAAGTTGCAGAAAAACTATGTAATGGTTTCAGGAAGGCATTTTCACAAACTGTAAGGTTTTAAAACAAAAAAGGCGGTACTGATGATCACTGCTTAGATCAACAGTTCTCAATTGGGAGTGATTTTCCTTCCAGCAGACATTTGGTAATTTGCAAATAATTTTGGTTGTAAACTGAGGGGGACAACTGGCATTTAGTGGGTAGAATCTAGGGATGCCGCTGAACATCCTACAATGCACAAAACAGTCTTCCACAACAAAAAATTATTTGGCCTGAAATGTCAATATTGCCAAGATTGAGAAACCCTAGCCAAAATCTATTATTTCAGCATGGGTTGCAAAATTATAATATTCTAGATCTATCATTCCTTCTGCATCTATTATCTAAAGATTTTCTTTTTTTCTTTTTTTTTGAGAGGGAGTCTTGCTCTGTCACCCAGGCTGGAGCATAGTGGCGCAATCTTGGCTCACTGCAACCTCCGTCTCCCGGGTTCAAGCGACTCTCCTGTCTCAGCCTCCCAAGTAGCTGGGCCTACAGTCACGAGCCACCATACCTGGCTAACTTTTTTGTATTTTTAGTACAGACAGGGTTTCGTCATATTGGCTAGAGTTGTCTCAAACTCCCGCCTCGGCTTCCCAAAGTGTTGAGCTTACAGGACTGAGCCACCATAACAGGCTAAAGATTTTCTATAAAAAAAAGTTGTCATATCAATTACTGCTAGGCGCGGTGGCTCACGCCTGTAATCCCAGCACTTGGGAGGCCGAGGAAGGTGGATCACTCGAGGCCAGGAGTTTGTGACCAACCTGGCCAACATGGCAAAACCCTGTCTCTACCCAAAATACAAAAATTAGCCAGGCGTGATAGCACACACCTGTAATCTCGGTTACTCTGGAGGCTGAGGCATGAGAATCACTTGAACCCAGGAGGCAGAGGTTGCAGTGAGCCGAGATCATGCCACTGCACTCCAGCCTGAGTGACAGAGTGAGACTCCATCTCAAAAAACAAAAACAAAAACAAAAACAAAAAAAACTTCGCTACATAAATTATTTGGTAACCCTCAGAAACAACTGTAAAGGAAAGACAGGTTACCCGCTTAATTCTGTTTATATGCCAGTTTTCAGAAAAATTAGTTAAGAACTCATTTGTGCTGGACATGGTAGCTCACGCCTATAATCTGGGATCAGATGGTGGGAAGATAGATCACTTGAGGCCAGGAGTTTGAGACCAGCCTGGGCAACATAGTGAGACTCCATCTCAAAAAAAAAAAAAAAAGAAAAGAAAAGTTTTTTAAAAAAGAACTCATTTGTTATTAAGGCTGCATGAAATGCCTTTGAGTCATTTGGCTTCAATAATAGTGACCATTAGGTCATATAAGATTGTACCTTCAACAGAAATTATTTCATAAAGAATTTCAAGACTAGGATTACTAATCATTATAACACAGTGGTTAACTCGACTATATTATACACTTTGTTTCTCTACATGTACTAATGTAGAGAAACATGTGCTAATGTAGAGAAACAAAGTATAATAATCATCATCATCTCTCTTAATCATCTTCTCTCTTAATTTCTGAGTATTCCTTGAATGCGAAGTCCTAACATTACCTAGGTCGCCTGCACTACTTGGCAGTCTCAAGCTTAATACAATCTATTCACTATTTTAACAGCAGAGTGTTGGATGCAAAGTATTTAAATGTCTAGCAGAAGTCAACTGCCCTTCGCTTGACAGTCTCCTGAATTATGAAAGAATATTATATCATTTATCTAACAAAACCATTTATTACTAGACAATAAAAGTGGCAAAATGTAGATAGTTCTCTATGCAAAGACTCCTGGTGCTTTCAAGAGCAGGAAGGTTTTCAGAATTTATTTATAAAAATTAATGATAATGATGAAATTATATTTAACTTTCACATAACTGCTCTCTGACACTAATTTATCAGACAGTGGAGAACACAATTCTTCACAGTATTATCAGCATATTCTATTTTAGAGTAGTAATGTATTATATTTAGCAAAAGGTTCCTAATACACACCATTAATAGTAATCCCTTCAACTGCCTTTCTTTAGCCTTTGGTAGTTCAAAATTATGTCAGATATTAAAATCTGAACCCACCAAAATGTAGAGAACAAAAAATCTTATACTGCCTCCTCGAATATAGGGGAAGTGATTAAAAGAAAGAAAAATATTTTTTAAATAAATGTGTGGTTTTTTTTTTCTTTTGGAGACGGAGTCTTGCTCTGTCACCCAGGCTGGAGTCCAGTGGCACAGTCTTGACTCACAGCAACCTCTGCCTCCCAGGCTCAAGCTATTCTCTTGCCTCAGCATCCCAAGTAGCTGGGATTACAGACGTGCGCCACCACATCAGGCTAATTTTTGTATTTTTAGTAGAGATGGGGTTTCCCCATGTTGGCCAGGCTGGTCTCGAACTCCTGACCTCAAGTGATCCACCCACCTCAGCCTCCCAAAATGCTGGGATTACAGGTGTGAGCCACTGTGCCCAGTCAATAAATGTTATTTTTAAGCACATGGGAAAAGAATATTTCAAGAACAAATTTGTAAAGTCAGTGTTTTGAACATCCTATTATTGTCAACAGATGATTACTGGCAAATCAAATGGGGTATTTGCCATTTAAGAAGAAAAAGTATTAGAGTAGCAGAAATTTTCATTCTCAGTATTTGTTTTATCTTAAGTTAAATAGATTTATTATTAAACCATTTCCCAAATGGTTCCCTTGGAACACATGGTTTCAAAAGATATATTCTAGAACAACAAAAAAGTGTCATGGTATCAACTAAGTTTGAGTATGTTAATATAGGGTAATAGTTAAGAATGTAGACCCTGTAGCTAAATTGCCTGGTTCAAATCCCAATTCTACCACGTGTTAGCTAAGTGCCCTGGGGAAAGTCACTTAATCTCTGTACTTTGATATCCCCCCCCTGTAAAAAGGGATAAGAACACCACTTATTTCATAGAGCAGTTGTGAGAAATACAAGGATACCTGTGTAGCACTCAGATGAATACCTAGCATATAGTAAGTGCTATATAAGTGTTTGTTATTATAGTAAATATATTGTCCTAAGACGCAGTTAAATAGGCTTCTTGACTACAAAGCTTTAGGGATGCTTTTTTCTCCTTTTTAAAAAATTTTTCTTTTAGAACTTTAGAGATTTTTTTTTTTTTTTTGCGGCAGGAGGGGAGGGGCTCACTGAAACCTCTGCCTCTGGGTTCAAGTGATTCTTATGCCTCAGCCTACAGAGTAGCTGGGATTATAGGGGTGTGCCTCTAGGCCCAGCTAGCTAATTTTTATATTTTTGGCAGAGATGGGATTTCACCATGTTGCCCAGGCTGGTCTCAAACTCCTGACCTCAAGTGATCTGCCTACCTTGGACACCCAAATTGCTGGGGTTACAAGCATGAGCCACGGAGCCCTGCCTAGAGATGCTTTAATATGCCAGTGTGCATCATCTATTCTCCAGAATGCACCCATGTACTGAATGTAACATATCCCAAACTTACCCAATTTTTTTTTTCCTTTGGAAAACTCTTGATCATCTCATGAAACATTATTCCTTAAAACATAATTAAAATATTCAGCTAAAAGGCCAGATAGATTATGCTATCCCAGTGGCTATTAACAGACACCAAGCTCAAAAGAAATTCCTTTACCCCTAAAGATAAGGGAAAGAATCCCTAATAGAGTTTTGCATACTTGTGGGATGTATGGCAATTAAAGACTAGGGACATTTGGCAGTAAGGGATAGATTACTAAAGAGAATTAAGGAAAGGAATAATGTACACCTATAGATTCTCTGAAACTGGAGAAGAGTAGGAAAGAAACAGGAAAAGGGAAAACCAAGTTCTTTGGTTAGTATCAACGGAATTTATAAGACTGTGGTATTATGTCAACAATATAGTGCTTTATATAAATGACAGTCATTGGCTGCTGCTTTTCTCCATGGAACAGTGAGTGGCAAACAAAGCTGTGCATACCTAGTCAGATATGTTCAGACTACAGCAGACTAACTTTTATTTCCTCTAATCCGTGTCTCTGAACTGACCTCCTTTTATCACATTAGAAAAACTGAAGAGGCTCATTCACTCATCTATGTTCCTCCCCTCACCTCCTTGTCATCTAGCCAATTCTGATGTGCAGATGTGTCCATAGTGACTCATCATTACAACTCAGTAATACTTACCGTTTAAAGTCAAAAAGAGGTAAAGAAACTTTGCCCAAAGCTTCTGGTCCCTTTCTCTGCTTATTAGAATCAGGGGAACTTCCACTGCTCTGATTTAAAATTCCAAAAAGAGTAAGGTGAAGAAGTGATTCTAATGGCAATTGTGATATCTGGATGGGAAAAATGATTCTATGGGGGGAAAAATGTATTAATAGAACAAATTAGATTGAATGTGAAATTTAACACTTTAACGAGACTGACAATTTTAGGTATTGTATATAACCTTTCAAATAATGTTTATTTTGGTATTTTTATTTTATTTTATTGAGACGGCGTTTTTGCTCTGTTGCCCAGGCTGGAGTGCAATGGCACGATCTTGGCTGACGGCAACCCCTGCCTCCTGGGTTCAAGTGATCTCCTGCCTCCAACTCTTGAGTAGCTGGGATTATAGGCACCCGCCACTACGCCTGGCTAATTTTTGTATTTTTAGTAGAGATGGGGTTTCACCACGTTGGCCAGGCTGGTCTCAAACTCCTGACCTCAGGTCATCCACTCGGCCTCCCAAAGTGCTAGGATTACAGGTGTGAGCCACCACACCAGCCTCAAATAATCTTTAATACTGAGTAAACTTTAGCTAAACAGAAGTCTGGCTAACTTGTCCTATTAAAAATTTTAAATAAACAAATTTTATTAACAGTATAAAATTTCAAAATATAACGTTTCTTTCTTTAAAGACTTGCAGATGCCTTTGAGATTTCTAGTGTTAATTTCCAGGCAAAATAATATTAGTCATTTTTATTTCCTTTTGGAAAAACCAGATGAATGTTTATGAGAATTTCTGTTTTGGGATATAAGAATGCACACAAACATATATAATAAGTATACACACAAACAGCTTTCCTTCCTCCTTCCTTTCCTCCCGCTCTTCTTTCCCATGAAAAAAAAAAGTATATACACCAACAGACATATGTTTACCAATGCATTATTTTTTTTAAGTCTGAAAGAACACTTGAAGTCAAGAGCAGGCACTCTGAGATAGCAAATGTTGAAAACAGAGTGACACTTTCTACTTATATGCATTTTTGTGTTATTTGATTGCTTTCACAGACATGTATTATTTTATAATATAAAAGAAAATATGACAATAGGAAAACATTTAATAAATGTGGAACAAATAGTAAAAAGTTCTGCAACTGTCTATCTGCCTAAATAATGAGAGTTCCCTTAGTTTAAAAACACTATTTTAGGCCGGGCACAGTGGCTCACACCTGTAATCCCAGCACTTTGGGAGGCCAAGGTGGGCAGATCACCTGAGGTCAGGAGTTCAAGACTAGCCTGGCCAACAAGGCAAAACCCCTTCTCTACTAAAAATACAAAAAAAAATTAGCCAGGCATGGTGGCACACACCTGTAATCTCAGCTACTTGGGAGGCTGAGGCAGGAGAATCGCTTGAACCCGGGAAGCTGAGGTTACAGTGGGCTGAGATCGTGCCACTGAACTCCAGCCTGGGTGACAGAGTAAGACTCCATCTCAAAAAGAAAAAAAAAAAGAAAAACACTATTTAAAAAATATAAATAGTATAAAACATCATCTTGTACATGGATTTAAGATAACTTTTTTCGGCTGGATGCGGTGGCTCACGTCTGTAATCCCTGTACTTTGGGGGGCTGAGGTGGGCAGATCACCTGAGGTCAGGAGTTCAACACCAGCCTGGCCAACATGGTGAAACCCCAACTCTACTAAAAATACAAAAAATTAGCCAGGCGTGGTGGCGCATGCCTGTAATCCCAGCTACTCAGCAGGTTGAGACAGGAGAATTGCTTGAACCCGGGAGGCAGAGCTTGCAGTGAGCTGAGATTGCACCACTACACTCTAACCTGGGCAACAAGGGCAAAACTCATCTCAAAAAAAAAATAATAAAAATAACTTTTTTGGTTAAGTGTTGATTAATCTAAGAGCCAGAATTGTTATATAGTGTTACAGAATAAATACTGAAGCAATGCTATAAAATACTGTCTTTCTAGAACTTTGATTCCTTTCTATAACTTTCCTTCCTTTCTATAACTATAAATTTATATCTTTAACTTGACAAAGTCTAAAAAGAATGATATGTTTTTGCAATTTAATAATATGAAGGCTTAAAAGGATATTTCATTTTTTTTTTTTTTTTTTTTTTTTTTTGAGACGGAGTCTTGCTCTGTAGCCCGGGCTGGAGTACAGTGGCCGGATCTCAGCTCACTGCAAGCTCCGCCTCCCGGGTTTACGCCATTCTCCTGCCTCAGCCTCCGGAGTAGCTGGGACTACAGGCGCCCGCCACCTCGCCCGGCTAGTTTTTTGTATTTTTAGTAGAGACGGGGTTTCACGGTGTTAGCCAGGATGGTCTCGATCTCCTGACCTCGTGATCCGCCCGTCTCGGCCTCCCAAAGTGCTGGGATTACAGGCTTGAGCCACTGCGCCCGGCCAGGATATTTCATATTTTTTAATGAGAATTTCAGTCTGTTCTACAAAATCATATCTAGAAGAGATCTTAAGACATAAGTAAGAAGTTAATGAATTTCAATGAAAATTACAATAAAAATTAAAGTTAGGATAACAGGACACACTGAAAGAATAAAAAGCCAGAAATTTCACTTACAGTTCATCCCATTTAATAAGATAGAAGAAATTCTTGTAAGTGCCAACCTTCTTTGATTGAATAGGTTTAAAAAGATCCTTTCCATTGTGAGACAGTGAACATATCAAGTAGTATTTTTCATAACTGAGAAAAGAAAGTTTAACTTGATTTCTATCTTGACAATACAAATTAGTTAACTAATACAAATACATTAGCAGTTCTGCCTCCAAAGAGACTAATATCTGAAATAATCTGGTCACCTTTCACTTGAATTTTTAGAAATCCATCTGAAATTCGACCACTGCAAATTCTATGAAAATAGAAAAGAGGTTTGGTAAAGGGGATAAAAAGGGGAATGTATGTTCCTAGGTCCCAGTTTAAAGCATGGTCATAATAACACCGGCTGGATAATTTAATTTTGTGCCCAGTTATTAGCTTCAGATTTTAGTTGAACGACACTGAATAATGTATTTATTCATTTCTAGGTAGAAAGAGTACAAACATTACCTTCCCTTGGTGCATTTTCCTTTGCTAAGCTACTGAAATAGTCAGCTAAGCATGTGCCTGACTTGCATTGAGCCAATCTTCCTAGTCTATTGGGAGTCTTCCATTTATGGGGACAGATGCTATTGTATTCTCTCATTAGATTGCAGTGACTCAGCCACTAATTGCCAAGTACACAGCTGGTTGGATACAGTCAGGTAATCTTGTAAAGCAGGAGTCTTAGATTCAATAAAATTGTATTTTACTTAATCTAACTTACTGCTAGCCTTACATGTTAACCACTTTGTTCATATATACAATTTATTTATCATTCTAAATTTATTTCAAATCAAATTTTATTGGTTCACACAATAACCCTAAGCTAACTACTTGGTTATTTTTCTCAACTTTATTCCACTTACTCCTATTTACGTCAGCATTTTATTCACTTACTTTCTATCTTTATCACTGTTTTCTGTATTGTCTTCTACCGAGTATTTGTTCACCTCATTAGTGTCCCTATGTATATTTGTGCGTGTCTATGTACAAATGTGTGTGTGTGTGTGTGTGTGTGTGTGTGTGTGTGTGTGCGTGTGCCTATGGAGAATGTGGAGATTATTATCCCTGTAATGAAATACCTCCAGATACTGTCAATATCCATTTAAATGCAAGTTCCAGAATAGTACAGGTTTTTTGCTGCCTTGTACTACCGAATCCCCGGTACTAAGAATACTGCCCACAGATGGTGCTCAATAAATATTTATTGAATAAATTAAAACACCACATTTAAGTCACTAAATTACTATATTTTAATCTAAAGCCCAGTTTAAGCAAAACTTGTTTGATATTTCTTCAGTAGACTTTTTTACAGCATTAAGCTACTATAAAACTATTTCACTAAAAATATTTCTGACTTTTCAGTTCATACATTGATTTTCAAATACACTAAAACTGGTGGCCAGGTGTGGTGGCTCACGCCTGTAATCCCAGAACTTTGGGAGGCTGAGGTGGGCAGATCACTTGAAGTCAGGAGTTTGAGACCTGCCTGGCCAACAAGGTGAAATCTCATCTCTACTAAAAATACAAAAATTAGCCAGGCATGATGGTACGTACCTGTAATCCTAGCTACTCAGGGGGCTGAGGTACAAGAATTGCTTGAACCCTGGAAGCAGAGGTTGCAGGGAGCAACAATGCAAGACTCCATCTCCAAAAAAAAAAAAAAAGAATGAACGAACACCTGTCTTAAACTGCCTATATTTATTAATTTACAATTGCTCTGTTTTCCTGCTATATTTTCCTGCTTTTGGCATGCAAAAATTACATTTTCTTTACTGGAAGTGCTTCAAACACCTCTGTAATTTTTAAGAAAATCACAAAGGTTAGTCATTTAAACACCAAGATAACAGTGGTTGCTGACATTTTACAAGATCAGAATAGTTGCCAGATAAAGCTGCACGTATTTTCTTTTATGTTTTATTTTTATTTTTTTGAGACAGGGTCTTGCTCTGTCACCCAGGCTGGAGTGCAGTGGCATGATTATAGCGCACTGCAGTCTTCATCTCCTGGCTCGAGCAATACTCCTGCCTCAGCCTTCTGAGTAGCTGGGACTACAGGTGCACACCACCACTGGCTATTTCTTTTTTTTAGATGGAGTTTACCTCTTGTTGCCAAGGCTGGAGTGCCATGGTGCAATCTCGGCTCACCGCAACCTCCACCTCCTGGGTTTAAGCGATTCTCCTGCCTCAGCCTCCCAAGTAGCTGAGATTACAGGCACATGCCACCACACCCAGCTAATTTTGTATTTTTAGTAGAGACAGGGTTTTTCCATGTTTGTCAGGCTGGTCTCAAACTCCTGACCTCAGGTGATTCACCTGCCTCAGCCTCCCAAAGTGCTGGGATTACAGGCATAAGCCACCGTGCCTGGCCAGCTAATTTTTTAAGAATTCTTTTTAGTAGAGATGAGGTCTCGCTACATTGCCCAGGCTGGTCTCCAATGCTTCGGCTCAAGCAATCCTCCCACTGTGGCCTCACAAAGCACGGGGATTACAGGTGCAAGCCACCATGCCCAGCTGTTTAAATAGTTACTTACTTTGATACCCAATTACTTGAAATTCCATGAGCAGCAAAAATAGTAAACTGGAGCTGCTCTGTTGTAGTCCATGCTTCCTTGGCACTCTTGCTACTTTGGGCACAGTCTGTAGGACTCCTACCAGAATTTGCATGGAGTCTGAGAAGATCATAAATTGCTGCAGTTAATTGGTTTATGCTTACTTGAACAGGATTTTCAGGATTAAGTGAGCCTAGATTTAAAAAAAAAAAAGAAAACTTTAATAGATTCTCTGAAAAGGTGATGATTATTGCTAACATTTAAAGATTTAAACACATACCCCTAGTTGACTTCTTGCTAGTGTCTTCTTCTCCAAACAAAGAAGTCACCTACACAGGCACACACACACAATAGTCAGAAAATTGCCTATGACATAATATAAAATGTCAAATACTATGTCGAAGAAACTTTTTCCAGGGGAAACCTCCCAAGTATCTACAGAATTAATAAAACAATAAATAAATAATGCAAAAAGAAAGGGAAAACCACAAACCAAGATTATTTTTAGTATTAAGAAAATCAGAATCACTAAAAACTACTGTAAAATATCACTGAAACACAACAAAAGCTGCTTGGTTAATATTAATTTGAAATCTAGAAGTGATAAGTACAGTATTTTATTTTCCATTAGTAGCTCTAAAACAACATAAGAATATCCTTAAAGAAAAAAATCTAGATCTCTATTTATTACCACTTGGCTGGTGACCCAAAAAAGTGCTTATATATATCTAAACTGACTCCCCTCCCATCTGCTGTCTGCTCCTTTATCCAGCAAATGGGTAAAATAAATAGAAGCCTCAGACAAAATTAGGTCCATGGTAGTTGATCACCTCCAAGTAATTTCATGTGTGTGTGTGTGTATATATATGTGTGTGTGTATATATATACACGTATATATGTGTATATATATGTATATATGTGTGTGTGTGTATAAGTTTCTAAAAAGCAGCAAATAAAAAAAGTAGAAAAAAAGAAACCCGCATTGCTACATACCATACGGACACGATCTGTCTGAGAATGCATGGACTATGTTCCTCTTCTAGATATCGAGGGGCACACCATCAACATAACTTTTCTATCCTTTATATTTATTGTGGCCTGTGAGATGCACCCCTTCTTTCATCCTTGCAATTAAAGATAAAATGTCCCTATGAAGCAAGTTAATTAAATCTCCTGGGAAATACCATGAGGGACAGCTTTTATTAAAACCAACAGTATAATCTAAAGGCAAGGCCCCTAAATTGGCTGCTTCTGAGGCATTATAGCTGAGGCCCTTGGTCTTTTCAACAGGGAGAGTATTAGCCAAAGTAGAACTTCCCCCACTAATAATCAGGACGCTTCCACCCCAAGGGAGAAGTGAGAGTTACTGTCCTCCAGGTCTTCCAAGCTCAATACCTATCCTTAAACCCCAAACCAACTCATTTATGCCAGAGGTCCTCCTCTATACACAAAGGGTTCACAGTTTGACATCCACCTGTTGAATGTCAACTCTCATAAAGCTCTTCCAAGGCAACCCAACTTCTTACCAAGGAATCCCCACCTAACCAAGTAAGTGATTCAACCCAAAAGTAAAAGCCAAAGTTAAAATGACAATATTTTGTCTAGGAGAAGGCAAAAATCTCCTGTTTAAGTACATATTTGCATGTAATAAAATCCTAGTTACCAAAAATACTCACATCAGCAGTTTTACTCCTTGGAAGATTAACTGCTCTCTTTAGCTTCTTTACTGATTCTGTAATGGCAAGAGTCTCGACACCATCTAAAGCACTACAGATTTTTCTTACAGCTTTAATTACTTGATCTACTGCTCGGTGCTGGTTCTTTAAAAACACAAAATAAAATAAAAATAGGTAGGTGAAATTTAAAGGACCAATTCCAGAGACGAAGTCAGAAACTAGATATCTTAGATATCCCTAACAGACATTCTCTACTCTCTTGTGATGAAAAAGAAAAGAAATGAGATAGCTTTTCAATTGCATAGTTTATTTCAAAGTAGGAAAAGGCAAGGCCTGGTTAATTTTCACTTCATCTGACACAATTATTCATATGCAAATTGCTATTAATTTTCCATTAGAATCAGAAGTAGAAGCGTAAATTAGTAACAAATCACTAAAACTAGAGCTTTTATTTTTCTTATTCTCATTTGGAAATAATTTCCACATTGAAAATAATCCTTCTCTTCCTCCTGCAAAAATTTGGTATCAAAACCAAGTTCTTTAGAGGTCAGTCACATATTAATAACACTGGGCAACGTTTACCTGAGAAGTACATACCTCATTAAGAAACATTCTTATATAATGTATTAATTCATAAAACATTTACGCCAAACTTTTATGCCAAGTACTGTTAGAATGGGCTGAAACTCAGTACTATACCACCCCTTTAAAATTTAAATTTTTCCACCCTTGAGGCTTGGCTACTATAAACCTTCACCTTCAAGCTTAAATGAAACCACCTAATTTTCTCAAATACCCAATTACCCTGCAGTCCTCAGGGCCTGTTTTCTAGCTCCTCATTTTTGCTTATTTGACTTATACTTCCTGCTTCCTTTTACTTCACCTTCACGCAAAACCCTTTCCAGTTTTGAAGGTCATGCCATTCTCCTATATTACTTCATATTACTTTGATTTTTATTTTTTGAGATGGACTCTCATTCTGTTGCCCAGGCTAGAGTGCAGTGGTAGGATCTTAGCTCACTGCAACCTCTGCCTCCCAGGTTCAAGTGATTCTCCTGCTTCAGCCTCCCGAGTAGCTGGGATTACAAGTGTCTGTCACCATGCCTGGCTAATTTTTGTATTTTTAGTAGAGATGGGGTTTCGCCATGTTGGTCAGGTTGGTCTCAAACTCCTGACCTTGGGTGATCCGCCTGCCTCAGCCTCCCAAAGTGCTAGGATGACATGCGTGAGCCACTGCGCCCAGCCTACATTACTCTTTAAGTGCCAATTATCAATATATTGTCTATTAGTTCCAAATCCACCCTTCCTCTGCTCTCCTTTCTGATACTAGAGCTAGACACCGACCTTAAAAAAGTGTTGAGCCATGAAAATGTCTCAGGGAAAAGCATTTAGAGGGGAACAACAGGCACAAGGGTCCCCAGTGCGGAACATAACTGGCAGATAATCAACCAGAGAAAAAAGACAGGGAAGTGATAAGAAGTCAGATCAGAGAGATAGTGAGTCATACTGTGTAGAACCTTGAAGCTACAATTAGGGCTTTAAATTTTACTAAGTAAGATAGTAAACAGGATTCTCAGCAAAGGAGTGACATGATCTAACATTTTTTAAAGGATTTACAAACTTTATCTTTTCAAAGCCCCACCTTCTGCCTTTGATTTTCTCTTATTTTGCTTCCTGCTCTTCTTTTCTTTTCTTTTTTTTTTTTAAGACAGGTCTCATTCACCCAGACTGGACTGCAGCGGTGTGATCTCAGCTCACTGTAACCTCTGCCTCCCGGTTTCAAGCAATTCTCCTACCTCAGCCCCCTGAGTAGCTGAGATTACAGGTATACGCCACCATACCCAGCTAATTTTCCTATTTTCATTTTTAAAATCTTTACCTTTCAATAATTTTAAATTTACAGACAGTTATAAAAATAATACAAAGTTCCCATATAACGCTGGAAAACTAGACTAAGTAAATCTTACATAAACCATGTTACATTTGTCAAAGCTAGACATTAACACTGGTATATTGCTATTAAGTAAATGTTAAACTTTATTCAGATTTTACCAACTTTTCCACTAATGAGCTTTTTATCTCCCAGAATATAATCCAGGATATCACATTCCATTTAGTGACTTATTTTCAAAAGATCATTTTGGTTGCCTGTTGAAGACATACTGTAGGGGTAGACACTGGGAGATTAGTAAGAAACTACTGTAATTGACTAGAGTACAGCTTTGGTAGTGATGAAAGCACTCACATTCTAAATGTATTTTCAAGGTAGAGCTAACCAGAATTAGACTGAATGTGAAATGTATAAGATCTTTTTCTTGGGACGTCAAGGATGACTCCAGGGTTTTGGCCTGAGCAAATGGAAGACAAAGTTGCCATTTATTAAAAAGAGAAATAATGAGGTCAGGCTATGCATGTGTAGGGAAGAGGGTATACGAGATATCTCTGCACCTTCCTCTCAGCTTGCTCTGAATCTAATCCGCGGTGGCTCAAGCCTGTAATTCCAGCACTTTGGGAGGCCGAGACGGGTGGATCGCGAGGTCAGGAGATCGAGACCATCCTGGCTAACACGGTGAAACCCCGTCTCTACTAAAAATACAAAAAACTAGCCGGGCAACGTGGCGGGCGCCTGTAGTCCCAGCTACTTGGGAGGCTGAGGCAGGAGAATGGCGTAAACCCAGGAGGCGGAGCTTCCAGTGAGCTGAGATCCGGCCACTGCACTCCAGCCTGGGCGGCAGAGCGAGACTCCGTCTCAAAGAAAAAAAACTCTTAAAAAGAGAAAGGGAAGGCCGATGGGTGAATAGACACAAAGGTACTATAAAAAATTCAGTTTTGTACATCTTAAATTTGAGATGTCAATTAATTAGATATTCACATAAAGATGTCAAGTAACAGATAATTTGAGTCTGGAGTTGGGGAAAAGGTTAAGGTTAGATATATAAATTTCAGAGTCAATCAGTATAGGGATATACCAAGATCACCTAGGATGTGAATACAGAGAGAAGAGGTTCTAGAACTGAGCCCTGGGGATATGCAGGAAGATAAGGAAGAAGCCACAAGTAAGAGTGAGACAGAGCAGCTAATGGAAATAAGGAAAGCAAGAAGGTGGTATCCCACAGGCCAACTAAGTATTTCAAAAAGAAAGACATGATCAACTGTATCAAAAAATACAGACAGGTTGAAAAGAATAAAGATTTGGTGGGCACGGTGGCTCACACCTGTAATCCTAACACTTTGGGAGGCTGAAGCAAGAAGATCATTTGAGTCCAGGAGTTCAAGACCGGCCCAGACAACATAGGGAAACCGTGTCTCTACAAAAAACATAAAAATTAGCTGGGCATGGAATGTAGTCTCAGCTACCCAGGAGGCTGAGGTGGGAGGATTACCTGAGACCAGGGGGTTGCAGCTGCAGTGATCTGTGATCACACCACTGCACTCCAGCTTGGGCGACAGAGTGACACCCTGTCATCCATCCATCCATCAATCGATCAACAGATTAGGAACTGACTACTGAATTCAGGATCATGGAAGTCCTTGATGACCTTAATAAGCACAGTTTCGGGGAAGTACTAAACTGATTGGAGTGGGCATGTAAGAGAATTGGAAGAAAGGAAATGGAAGCAGCAAAACCACTTAACTTTCAGAAGTTTTGTGGCAAGGAGAATAGAGAAATGGTGTGGCTCCTGCGGCAGGGGGCGGGGTGGGGATTTTTTTTTTTTCTTAGGATGGGTAACTCTTTTCCTCTTCATCTACAAGGATTTTCCTGGTGACCTCATCCTGTCTTATGGCTGCAAAATACAATTTATATTCTGATGATTCCCAATTTTATTATCTCTAGCCTGGACACTCCATACGAAACTCCAGATTCTAGTAAACTCCAGTTTACCAGAGATATTCAGTAAATATTTTTGAATAAATATATTTATATGTTGATAAGAACATACTAGTAGATAAAAATATGGAAGCCATCCTACACTTATACTATTTCCCCTTCACTCACATCTCATCACCTATTAAAATCTTTCCAATTTTATCTCCTAAATATTGTTTTTTTTTTTTTTTTTTTTTTTTTTTTTTTTTTTTTTTGAGACGGAGTCTCACGCTGTTGCCCAGGCTGGAGTGCAGTGGCGCGATCTCGGCTCACTGCAAGCTCCGCCTCCCGGGTTCCCGCCATTCTCCTGCCTCAGCCTCCTGAGTAGCTGGGACTACAGGCGCCAGCCACCGCGCCCGGCTAATTTTTTGTATTTTTAGTAGAGACGGGGTTTCACTGTGGTCTCGATCTCCTGACCTTGTGATCCGCCCAGTTAATCAGTTCTTTCCTTTTAAACTTTTCCATGCTCTTCATCTTTCACCTGGACTACTATAAAAACCTTTCTAAATATTCGCTCTGAAACCAATCCCAACCTGAAATCTAACTTCCACAATACAGCCAGAGTGATTTCAGATCACAGGACTAAACAATTCACCCAAACCACTCTAGGCTAAAAACACCTTAAGTGGCTAGAACAGGAGTCGGCCAACTTTTTCTGTACAGGGCCAAACAGTAACAGGTTAGGTTTTGCAGGATATACAATCTCTGTTCCAACTACTCAACTCTACTGTTGGAGCATAAATGTAAATGACAAGAGACAATATGTTAAAAAAAAAAAAAAAAAAAAGGTATAGGGCCAGGCACAGTGGCTCATGCCTGTAATTCCAACACTATGGGAGGCCAAGGCGAGTGGATCACTTGAGGTCAGGAGTTCGAAACCAGCCTGACCAACATGGTGAAACCCTGTCTGTACCAAAAATACAAAAATTAGCCAGACATGGTGGCACACACCTGTAATCCCAGCTACTAGGGGGGCTGAGGTGGGAGAATCACTTGAACCCGGAAGGCAGAGATTACAGTGAGCCAAGATCATATCACTGAACTCCAGCCTGGGTGACAAAGTGAGACTGTCTCAAACAATGACAACAACAACAACAACAATAACAACAACAACCAGGTGTGTGGTTTTGTTAAATTTTTGTTTTTTAATTTACAAATTAGAAGGTAGACTGGATATGGTCTCCTGACCTAGAAGATAAAGTAAAATTCCTTAACACGGATTATAATCACATAGCTAATCTCCCATGTCATCTGCCAATTTTCATTTTATACTTTGTACTCTATCACAGAATTGCTTATACTTCCATGTAAATATCACACCTATCTGCTTTTGTTTATATACCCTTCCCAATTTTTTTCTTGCTAACTTGTACTGTATAAGACAGTTCAGGCAACATCCCTTCTAAGAGGCCTTCCTTGAACCCTCAATTTAGGTAAGGTGCCCTTCCTTAATCTCCTTAACTCCAAGGCATACCTCTATAATACATTTTACTACACTATATTGAAGTTTTGTTTAAATCCCTCACCACTAGTTTTTAAGTTCCTGATAGGTGGGGACTAGGTCATTCATTTTCAAAACTCTAGCATTCAGCATATAGTAAGCATCCAATAACTGCTTTTAGAGTTGAACTGAAGGTTCTTCTTAGCAATAGAGCTGAAGTGAGAATAAACATGTTAATTTAAGCATTACTGAAAACTTTTGACGTAACTTAGGTCCGAAAACAAGACATGAAACATCAATGTCAAGAATATAGTCTTGGCTGGGCACGGTGGCTCACGCCTGTAACCTCAGCACTTTAGATGGCTGAGGTGGGAGGATCACTTGAGGTCAGGAGTTTGAGACCAGCCTGGCCAACATGGTGAAACCCCATCACTACTAAAAACATAAAAATTAGCCAGGCATGGTGATGCATGCCTCCAATCCCAGCTACTCAGGAGGCTGAGGCAGGAGAATCACTTGAACCCAGGAGGCAGAGGTTGCAGAGAGCCAAGATTGCCCCACTGCACTCCAGCCTGAGCAACACATGGAGACTCAGTCTCAAAAAAAAAAGAAAAAAAAAAAAAAAAAAAAAGAAAGTCTTTAAGCTTTAACGACTGCCCTATTAGATTTTGGACTTGCATGGGACCTCTAGCCCCTTTGTTTTGGAAAATCTCTCCCATTTGGAACGGCTGTCTCTACCCCACACCTGTACCTTCATTGTATCCAGGAAGTAACTAACTTGCTTTTGGTTTTACAGTCTCATAGGTGGAAGGGATTTGCCTTGTCTCAGATGAGACTTTGGACTTAAACTTTTGGGTTAATGCTGGAAAGAGTTAAGACCTTGGGAGACTATTGGAAGGGCATGATTGTGTTTTGAAATGTGAGGACATGACATTTGGGAGGGGCCAGGGGCACAATGATGTGGTTTGGCTCTATGTCCCCCCAAAATCTCACCTTGAAATGTAATAATCTCCACGTGTCAAGGGCGGGACCAGGTGGAGATAACTGAATCATGGGAGTGGTTTCCCCCATGCTGTTCTCATGATAGTGAGTTTTCATGAGATCTGATGGTTTTATAATGGACCCCGTTCGCTCGACACTCATTCTTTCTCGCTGCCCTGTGAAGAGGTGCCTTCTTCCATGATTTAAGTTTCCTGAGGCCTCCCCAGTCATGCTGAACTGTAAGTCAATTAAACCTATTTTCTTTATAAATTAAAAATAATATAGTCTTTAAAGTCCTAAAATATTTACTCTAATGCCAACACTACCATTTAAGAGAAAGAAGAATCAAGAATCTTTAAGTCATTATGCCAAAATGTGAATTAAGACTTACTTCAATTTGAAGAGCCACTTCTACTTGGTTGTGATAAGAATCTAAGAGTTCTTCAACCGGGTGTCTGAAAGAAACAGCAGTTATTGTGGCTGAAGGATGCTATACACAAAATGATTGTTTTAATCACCAAAATAAGTGTATTTGCATCCAAAAACAAAGTCTGAAAACCTGCAATTAATGCTTTAGATTATATACCTTGTCATGGCTTCTTTGTAAGGTTTTTCTATTTGATGCAGGTGTTTGTTTAAATCCACGGGTGTTTCATCATCTTCTGCCTAAACAAACACATTTACACAAAAAAATCAAATCCACTCTTTGGTCTTTCTATTGTCAAATTAAATATAGTTAAGTGTATGATAAAATCTTGAAACCAAAGTGTTTTTCCAAGAACTGAAAATAAAATTCTATCAGAATTAAATATTATTTATAACTGACTCAGAAAAAAAGTGAGTCAACATCCTGAAAAAAAACTTGTTTGTTAAATGGAAAACATAAATGCTTTCAAGTCTACTTTCAGATATATAAATAGCTTTTGGAACAAAAACTATTTCTGTTGTATATATAGTGAATAGAGAGCTAAAAATACTTTAAAGATGGCTGATAGCCAAATGAATATGGGGTAGAAAACAGATGGGGAAGAGGTCATTTAAATTTCTGCATTATTTTTTCTAATGATAATCAATTTTCCTCCCACTCCCCGTCATGAACAAGGTACTCGTCTCTTCTACCCTAGGTCTACATTATGCAAATGTAGTCAAGAACATCATTCCTGGCAGGGCACGGTGGCTCATGCCTGTAATCCCAGCACTTTGGGAGGCTGAGGTAGGCGAATCATTTGCGGCCAGGAGTTTGAGACCAGCCTGGCCAACACACCAAAACCCTGTCTCTACTAAAAATACAAAAAAAAAAAAAAAAAATTTGCTGGGTGGGTTGGTGCATGCCCACAGTTCCAGCTATTCCAGAGGCTGAGGCACGAGAATTGCTTGAGCATAGGTGGCAGAAGTGCAATGAGCTGAGATCACGCCATTGCACTCCAGCCTGGATGACAGAGGGAAACTCTGTCTCCAAAAGAAAAAAAAAAAAAAAGACATCATTCCTTAAGAAACTGAAAAGAAAAGTTACCAATGACTGCCAAAATGTACTAAATTTTATGAAAGTCTTTACCCGATTGAAATGAATTCTACCCCTAACATAAAAGCAAAACTCAAGAAAACCAAGAAAAAAAGAAAACAGACATCACTGATATTTTTCCATCCAAAATTCTACCAAATGAAGAATAACTCTCTTTAGAGATTAAAAATTCAATCATAAGTTCACCAAAGGTTCATGCAGTAAAACAAAATGGTTACATTTCCTGCATTCTATTTTGCTTTAACCTCAAAAGAAAGCATTGAAAGTTTTTTTTTTTTTTTTTTTTTTAAAAAGAACATCCACCTACTGAAGTAGTGAACTTTTAAAACAGGGAATTAGTTTTCATTTTGTGATGAATAATTTATTTTTCTCAGTTTGGTACAAAGGTCAACGTGGATTTTCTTTTCATCCCCAACCAATATTTAGTATTCAAAATTTTTCCTTCTTCCTCATTTTTCCCTGACTCACCCTGATGTTTTCACTCATGTATAAAGCTATTACCAACCAAATGTTTAATTTCTCCACTTTGATTTTCAAATATGCCTCTACCTCTAAGGACTATGTTACCTAAACCTCCATGATTGAAGATCCTCCCTCATTTGCTAAGAAGATTACTGTTGAGGATGAGTTCATCACCCCATTCCAACTATGAAATCATATAAAATGTACAAGTTGAAAATTGGCAAATTAGCAGAATTATTCAGATTCAAATAAATGAAATTCAGTTATAAGGTACACACTTACTGTTCGGGCCAGATTTTGACACATTGCACTGAAGGTCAAGAGTTGTAGTCTAATTTCTGTGTCCCATTTTCGACAGTTTTGAATATGCTCATGACTTCCAAGGCAATGATTACTGTTAAGATATATTAATTATTCACTATTATTCTATTCAAATTAGAAACTATAAAGGTGAGGGTAAAATTTAAATTGCACCTGCATCAGAAATTGAAGAGAATGGTAAAACACAGAGACAGTTTTTAAATCAAATCTGAGCATTTAAACAGAGAAATTATTCTGTAGGAGAAGAGTCAACGTAAAAAAAAAGAAGAGGAAGACAAAGATGAAGAAGGAAATAAGAAAAGACTAAATGCTAGATATAATAAATTACAAGGCTGGGCATGGTGGCTCACACCTATAATCCCAGCACTTTAGGAGGCCAAGGCAGGTGGATCACCTGAGGTCGAGAGTTCGAGACCAGCCTGACCAAAGGGCTGTATTTTGCAAAAACACAAAATTAGCTGGGCATGGTGGCACATGCCTGTAATCCCAGCTACTTGGGAGGCTGAGGCAGGAGAATCGCTTGAACCCGGGAGGTGGAGGTTGTGGTGAGCCGAGATCGTGCCATTGCACTCCAGCCTGGGCAACAAGAGTGAAACTCTGTCTCAAAAAAAGATATAATAAATACCTGGGTAAGAAAAAGATTCATATAACGATTATTTCAGGCAACTAAAAGGAAATCACAGCTGACTACTGTGCATAAAGTAACAGTGCATGTTGCAAAAGGAAAACAGAGTCTATAATGATGTGACTATCAACTCTTTACAGTAAGAAAGACCCATTATATCACTTATTAACCAGCTGCCTGAAATTCTTCCTGTAAAGACTACAAGCTCCTTAAGGGAATACAATGTCTCACTTATCTCTGAACCCCCACCACTGTCTTAGACATGACATCTTAGACATCATATATTTGAATAAAAGTTTACTAATTCGATAAATCAATTCAATAGGACCCAACGTATTTCTGCATTATAAATTCAACTTGAAATTTTTCTAGATTAAACCATTAAAAATGAAATTGTCAAAGATGTTGCTCAGTAGTTAAATAAACTTACTTCTGCAGCACTTCCTCTTGACCGCAAACTTTCAGAACATAGCTGCCAACATCTACTTGATTCAAGTCATCATGTACCCAGCAAAGGGCTTGCATTATAATGATTTCTACAGTAGAACTCACTGTAAAAGAGTTAGTCATCATTTGCACTTTGCTCATTCATACTTATTCAAGACTGTATTACTTATAATTTAAGACAGCAGTATACAATAGAAATATAATGCAGTCCACAAATGTAGACCACACATATAATTTCAAATTTTCTAGTTGCCACAGTGAAACAAGTAAATCGAAAGAGGTGAAACTAATTTTAATAACATGTTTTATTTAACTTAACACAGTTGACCTTCTATATATGTTGGTTCTGCATCTGTGGATTCACCAATCATGGAACAAAAATATTTGAAAAGAAAAAAATTGCATCTGTACCGAATATGTACACACTTTTTCCTTGTCATTATTCATATACAATACAGTATAGCAAATATTTACATAGCATTTACATTGCATTAGGTAATATAACTAATCTAGAGGTGATTTAAAGTATACGGTAGTATTATACATTGTATGCCTGTATCAAAACATCATTTTACCCCTTCCCTTTGATGCTTTAAAAAAAGATCATATGTACCCCATAAATATATATATACCTACTATGTACCCATGCAAGTTAAAAATTTAAAAATTAAACCAAAAATAAATAAGGTATACAGAAGGATGTGTATCAGTTATACGATAATACTATGTCATATCAGGGATTTGAGCATCCTAGGATTTTGGTATCTGAAGGGGGTCCTGGAACCAATCCCCCACAGATGATATTTAGCAGTATCTAGCAAACAATGATTTAAAATGAATTACAAGAAAATGATTCACCATTTTAAATGTTTGACATTTGCCTGGTATATTTTCCAACGAAAAATAAAAATACAGCAGGTAGGTTATACTTTTGAGATGGGGTCTAACTCTCACCCTCACTGCAGTGAGCCAAGATCATGCCACTGCACTCTAGCCTGGGTGGCAGAGTGAGACTGTCTCTCAAACAACAACAACAACAACAACAACAAAAACCACAAAACTTTTCCTTTAACAACTAAAAGAATAATTGTTACAGTAGCTGATGGTTTTCGGTTTCAGATTTATATTTTTTCAAAGGGCCTTCAAAAGTACAAAGCTAGAAAGAATGTATCTGAATATTAGACACAATCCTAGTCATAACCATTAAAGAATAAAAATTGCATAATTCTTAGGCCAAAGTACTGTAGAAATAAAGGATCTCATTCCTTGGTTGGAATCCTGTTAAGATAATATATATTATGAAATGCAATAAACTCTGCAAGGAAATAAAATTAGTTTTTAAAACTAAAAGAAAAAAATTCCTACAGACATCTCTAGAGAGGACACCCATACCAAGTTTGGAAGAAAGGATTAAAATAAAAGAGAATTATCTTCTCCATAGAAGAACTTAGCAAGATATCTGGAATTTCAATTTCACTGACAGCTCTTTATAAGCAAGCATGCTGCCTGTCATAAAATGAAGGATAAAAATAAAGAATTAGATTATAATTAGCTTTTCTATCCAATGCTTTTGGGCCTTGGCCAAGAGCCACTGATTAACAAAAAGTTACTCAGCACTTTTCAGATAATTATCTATTTATAAAGGTAACCTGATTCCCCACTAGTTCTAACCAGAAAAGTATCCATATGAATGACAAAAAGACACATGATAACAAAATTGGTTTATTAAAAGAATGATAATATTGATATTTTATTTATTTATTTATTTATTTGAGACGGAGTCTCCTCTGTCGCCCAGGCTGGAGTGCAGTGGCCAGATCTCAGCTCACTGCAAGCTCCGCCTCCCGGGTTCACACCATTCTCCTGCCTCAGCCTCCCGAGTAGCTGGGACTACAGGCGCCCGCCACCTCGCCCGGCTAGTTTTTTGTAGTTTTTAGTAGAGAAGGGGTTTCACCGTGTTAGCCAGGATGGTCTCGATCTCCTGACCTCGTGATCCGCCCGTCTCGGCCTCCCAAAGTGCTGGGATTACAGGCTTGAGCCACCGCGCCCGGCCAATATTGATATTTTAAACATTTCCCCCTTACAGAACAAAACAAGAGGCTTGAGGAACCATAAACCTACCATCGCATGTAAAAGTAACTGGTAGCTGAAATCCTTCAATTTCAATGGAGACCTTCACACTAGCATTTTCTCCGCATATATTTCTTTGTGCTGTGACTGGACTTAACAAATAGCCTGGGTTTGTGCGGTGATTGGTATACGGAAATTTGGTCTTCAATCTGTTCACAAGAAAGAAGAAATTAAATTCTTTTTTAAAAAACTTCATCTAAGGGCTCTGAACAAGGTTTTACATGTTTATAGCCACTCAGTTCTGTGTCATTGTCCAACTCAAGCAGCTCATGAAACTGCAATGAATGAACTCCTGTTGAAACTCCAAATACCAGCATTTTCCTTTTAAATAAAAGAAACCCAAGGAAAAGGAAGAGACGACCTACTGCCAGGATAGCTTTGGTAACATTATCAACACTACCCAAGCACATGCTTGGATAAATGGCATTTTAAATGAGGTCCTCTGCTTAAAAATCTTTTGCTACACAGTACAAGTACACAAAATGGTACCTTTTAAATGATTCTATAGGCAATGTAGTCCTAAAACTGTGATGGCCAAAAGGATAAAATGTTTGTTGTCTTGAAAATTTTTTTTCTTCTAAGGACCTTTTTCCTACAAACGTTGTTTTTGGCTGCTAGATAACGAACAAAATACAGACAATGGTTTTTTACAGTGCTCCAAGGCCTTTCTTCCCTCAAAGTGATTTCTAAAACTTAGGGAATCGAAAGAACTGCCTGTGAAGGTATTCATAGGAGCAACACAGTTTAAAATTAAATATATGAATGTGGTGTATGGCTCGTCTCCAGCCAGCACTGCTGTTATCATAAGACAAAGACAGATTTGATAACTTCTTTACACTTGTGAGCTCTTTTAAACTGATTTTTTTCTAGAGGTTAAAAGACAGGGACCAGTTCTCCTACCTGCTTTTCATAGGGTTATGAATGGAATGAATGCTAGAAGTATATACTTGCTTCTGTAGAGATTAAAATAATCAGGTCACGGAAGTAGAATAAAACAGCTTGAGTTGACAGAAAAAGGTTCTGGAGAAGTAGCACATGTAAGCATTAGTGCATATCCTCTAGAGCCAAATTACCTTATATTGAATCCTGATTATACTACTTATTAGCTGTGTGAACTTACGCAAGTTATTAAATCTCCTTGTTGCTTCAGTTTTTTCTTCTATAAACTGGGGGTAATACTACTACTTACCTGATAGGGTTGTTGTGAGAATTACGTGAATTTAGTTTATAAAGCATTTAGAACAGTGCCTAGTACATGGTAAGTGCTTTAACCTTCTTGTCAAATAAATGAGTTAGTGAAGGAATAAATCTAGTTTTTGCACTGAACTGTTAAGCAACACAAAGGATCCAATATTAAAAATATAATACACCCTTTCTTTATAAATTACTCAGTCTCAAGTATTTCTTTATAGTAATACAAACACTAAGACAGATGCTCACATCAAATCATGAAATTAATGTATGAAATGTTAGAGAATTTTTTCTACATCTAAGCAAGCTTTCAATTTTCAGAAACCGTTAAGGATGACAAAAGTAAAAGCAGAAATTCTTGATAGCTAAGAAAAGAATTTATTAGACAAAAATTCCAGTGATAAAACTTAGCTTTGTTTGAGAGGAGGAAACCTGCATTTCCCTTTCTTAAAATAAGTCCTTTCTTTTACACAACAATGTGAATGTAACTATGTCACTGAAATGTATACTTAAAACCAGTTAAAATGGTAAATTTTGTTACACATATTTTATCACAATTTAAGAAATGTTTTTATAATGGGTCCTTTTTGTATTTACTTGGTACCATGGAAGATACCAGATCCAGAAAATACACTAATTTCCTTTTTCTGTAAAATTGATTTCTTCTAATCCATGGTTTGTTTGCTTTATAAAAATTGCCAAAAACCACAAAACACGTAAGATGTAAGATTCCTTACAATTGAGGTTTTTTTTGTGGGTTTTTTTGTAACTAAATGTTTAAACATTTAAACATACAAAATCAAATTAAACTACTAAATGAATAACTGCTGTCTGAGTAAATTATTCACTTTAAATATAGACCAGATAAGGTATTTTTATGGATACTCTAAGCCACACATCACAGTTTGATGTTCTTAAGTAACTACCTATAAAGAGTATTTAACTCTAATTTTTATTTTTTCTAAAATTTCTACTCCCCTATCACCCAAATAAAAGGCTTTGTCTGTTTAGTGTAGATCTACAGTTTAGGAAATTCAGTATCTCTATGCAGAAACAAAAATCCTTTATGGTTTATTTTTCTACTTTTGTGTGCTCAATCAGACTAAAATTCTGCACAGATAACCAAATCATACAAAATCAGAATATAAAGAGGAGAAGAGATAAAAATGAGGGTTTTGAAAGATTTCAAATGAATTAACATTATTCTATAGGAAAGTATATCAGCACTACTTAGAATAAAATTAACCAAATGCAGAGTTGAAGTCCTTGAAAACACATAGCAAGTTTTTGGGGTCAAGATACTAGTATAGGATATAAATAGTATATATATTAATATTATATGACCATAAAGCTATTCAGAAAGACAGGTGTAGAGTGTGGTTTCTCATCTTATCCTAAAGGACCACAAATAAAGTGGCACTAACTTCTACTGGTATTTAACACTATTAGAAAACTTTCTTGACCGGGTGCGGTAGCTCACGCCTGTAATGCCAGCACTTTGAGAGGCCGAGGTGGGCAGATCACCTGAGGTCAGGAGTTCAAGACTAGCCTGGCCAACATGGTAAAATCTTGTCTCTATTAAAAATACAAAAAAATTAGCTGAGCATGGTGACACATGCCTATAGTCCTAGCTACTCAGGAGGCTGAGGCAGGAGAATAGCTTGAACCCAGGAGGCAGTGAACCGAGATCGCACCACTGCACTCCACCCTGGGCAACAAGAGTGAAAACTCCGTCTCAAAAAAAAAAAAAAACAAAAAAAACAAAAAAAATAAAACAAAAAAAAAACCATTTTCAGCACCTGTAACTAGTAGATATAGCAAGCTTTGTCAATTACGATAGGTGTAAAATGAAAAAAATAAAGAAATAAGACAAAAACTCAATAATAATGAAAAGTAGTCCTGAATCAATGTATTACAGAACCTTAAACTGAAAGAGATCTTTGAAATCACTAGTCCAACTCTTTAATTTCACAGATGAGAAACAACAACAAGAACCAATACCTAGAACTGCTAATAAATTCCAAGTCTGTTTTATATTTTATCTTAACTATAAACAAATATCATTCTGACAGCCTGACACTAATTTCACAGCTGAATTTAAACGAATAATTTTTGGAGATCTCAAAAAGCAAAGAACTGGCTCTCTAATTAAAAGCCTAAAATTTGTTTTAAAAATCCGCTGCAAAATGAGCATACGGGAAAAAATAGAGCCACTAATTTCAAAGTACATCTCCTCACCTCAATCTCCATGGTCACCACAGGGGAACAAGAGAAGTTCCTAGAACATGGCTTCAAAAACACCAGTACTTCTTACTGCTCTAATATTTGTTACAATCATAGTCTACTAATGAAAATAAAATTACAAAAAGAACTCATTCTCTCTTTAGTCCATTTGCAGTTTTGTACCACATAAATGTGTGTGTGTGTGTGTGTGTAAACAAAAACAATCATTTTCAATTAGTGGCAGAGTTTGTATAAATAGCTCTATGATTCAAATGGGAGAAAAAAGGTAGGTCTCAGCTACCTAACTTCTCAACTTGCAAAGCTTAAATGTAGTAGTTACTTAACATGGCCTAACAGAAAAATACAAGGCCTGTTTGGGGAGAGTAACCTTTGCCAAGAAAAAGTGACTCTACTGATAATATTTTTTTTCCTAAGGTATTCTGAAGAAAAGAAATGCTGGTTAAAAGGTAACATAAAGGAAGACAAAGTTTTAATAAAATATCACCAATTGTCCAGAAAATCTCATTAAATATTAAGTTCTTTAACATTAAAATAATGTACATATTCAAAAATGTTCTGGGAACCCCAAATCCTGCTATGCTTAAAGCAGACCACACTGAAGACAATGCTGGATTCAGAAAAAAATCTCTCATTGGTGATCTACTTCCCTTTTTTAGATAACAGATCTCTCATCCTCTTGGCCACAAGGATTGTTGTTCCACTCTTTCCTCCTGTGGGATTTTCCTATCTGGCTAGCGCTAAGAGGACTCCTTTTTCTTCTCTGCTACTGAGACCATTCAATTGCATGGAGGAAAGGCAGAGGAAGAAAAGTGAGGAAGGAGAAGGAAAGGAAAGGGAGTGGACAAGGAGAATCGAAGGAAGGAGGGATGATTTATAGTAATGAATTCCTGAATCTTGCTATTAATGAACTCTGCCCCATCCTTCCTCTATCTGCTATTTGGGTTGTGAACATGACCCTTTTTAAGTTCAAGATGGGTTTTAGCACTTGTAACAGAAGTCATGACTAATATAGTGATATAATGGGAAGAAAACATGCTTAACCAGAAGCAAAAGAGACTTGGTTCTATTATTGATATTACTGACTAGCCAAGTAAACTTTGTTAGGATACTTCTCTGAGTCTCAGTTTCCTCACCTACAATGAATATTAGACACATTTAAGATTGAGAGAACATTCTATAAATGTGTTTCTCTAAACTTCAGAAATATATTTGCTCTTCTAAACTTGCCTGTTATAATATCATCTCTTAAATGTGTAAGACAGTATTTTGAATGCTAGAAAGTTTACAGCAAAATTAAGTCTAAGACAAAAGTAGGTATTTTTTAAGTGTACTGAAATTTACAGGTAAGTCATATTTTTTACTGGTTATTATAGTATCAGAAGTCTACTGTCTGACCTCAACTTTTTCTTCCAAAGATTAAGAAATCTAACAGGTGAAGACATAAGTTCAACTGTAGTTTGTGGTAACATGCCAATTAACTGACTTGAAATTTTAGCCACAAGAAGAAAATAATTAAAATTTTTAAAATTTTATCATTATTAGCACTAAACTGGTTTTCAAGTCAATTTTTCAAACGAACATTTATAAAGAAAAATTCCTTACTTTGTAATGGATCGACAAAAAGCTGCCATCTCCTCATTCTGTACTTCAACTTCTTGAAGAAGAGAACTTCCAGTTGGCAAATTACTGGTCCCATTTGGGTCTTTCTGTAACTAAAAGAGTGTTTTTATCTTAACAGTGGAAGATCCACAAAATGCTACATAGCAGCACAGCACAAACACATTTTTAGGAAAATATGTACAAAGCTATGGAAGTAAATCATATCAATAACAAATTTTTAAATTATATATTTCTATCTTTGTAAAAGTAATGTCAACTAAGCCTGATTTTAGTTCATTGGTTTTACTTGATCAGTAGTAGAAACAGGATGTACTAGAGTAAGAATGGAAAGATAAAGACCTTTCCATTCCAAATATTCCTAAAATAGACACTTTAGAAATTTTACAACTAAATGAAATTAAAGGACTCTCTGTTTTAAGAAAATGAAGAGATCAAGCCCATTTACGACTCTTCTAATCAGTCAGAAATTCTATATATTCAACTAGGCCCCAAATTCCAAGAAAGAAGACGGTTTTTTATGTAAGAGAATGGGCATTTTCTAGGTTAATAAACTTATACAAACATCCTCACAATCCCTCAAAAGTTAAGTTTACGTCTGGTCAAAAACTGTTTACAGCTTTCAGGGAGATCAATTCACCACCCAAGCATAGCCCAACAGCAGAGTCCATTTAGAGTGTTTTGACATTACATAAAAACACTTGATTTGGGGCAAATTTCAAATATAAATTCTCTTTAAAATTAGAATTGGAACATTCTCAATTCAAAATTCAGTGAGAACAAAGTGCATACATTTCAAGAGCTATAACACTTTTCAGTGACTATGGCACACAAAAAGATTCTTCTTTTTTTTTTGAGACAAGGACTCATTCTGTCGCCTAGGCTACAGTGCAGTTGCTCAACAATGGCTCACTGCAGCTTTGACCTCCTGAGGTCATGTGATCCACCTCAGCCTCCCAAATAGCTGGGACTACAGGCATAGGCCACCCCACCTGGCTAATTTTTGTATTTTTTGTAGAGTCGGGGTTTTACCATGTTGCCCAGGATGATCTCAATCTCCTGGGCTCAAGCAAGCAATCTGCCTGCCTCAGCACACAAGATGATTCTGTGTGAGAAAATTAAACTGAAAATTTAGGTCAACAATTCCTTTATGAGTTTCCTTCCTTTAAAACATGTCAGAGCCCTTTCTGCTAGAATGTGATATACACACTTGGAGAAAAAAATAAATACTTCGAGTTCTACAAAAGCACAACTAAAAAGTAACAAGTCTCCTGGGGAAAAGAGAGTTAAGGTGGACTACTGAATATCGATGTAGCCAGGTGTGGTATTGCACACTTGCAGTCCCAGGTACCCAGGAGGCTAAATTAAGAGGGTCAGTTGCGTCCAGAAGTTTGAAGCCAGTGCAAGCAATACAGTGAAACTCCATCTCTCTAAAAATAAAAATAATTTTTTTATATCAGACAATATCAAACAATAACAGGTTCTTATAAAAACAATTGCACAGTTAAATGTCTGCTCCCATTTGCATCTAGCATTACATCCTTTGAAGCCTAAAACTCTGGGGCTCTTGTTTCCTCATTTGAGATATGAATTCTTCAGGACATATGCTTCTAGTCAACAATAATTGCAATGAAGTTAAAAGCACAGTACCACTGTGGGAGGCCGAGGCATGTGGATCACCTGAGGTCAGGAGTTCAAGACCAGCCTGGCCAACATGGTGAAACCTTGTCTCTACTAAAAATACAAAAATTAGCCAGGCGTGGTGGCAGGCACTTGTAATTCAAACTATTCAGGAGGCTGAAGCGGGAGAACTGATTGAACCTGGGAGGCAGAGGTTGCAGTGAGCCGAGATCGCGCCACTGCACTCCAGCCTGGGTGACAAAGTGAGACTCTCTGTCTCAAAAAAAAAATTCAAAGAGAAATGTTTTTGCAGCTTCTTGGTCTGCAAACATTGTTACAGCTGAAAGATTAATACTGTGGAATGTGAAACTGTTCCTGAAGCCACTCATTTTCACTAATAAGAGGACACTTCTGCAGAATTCTCAGTGTTTTCCGTATATCTTCATAGTGCTAAAGCTTTCTCTTAGGTTGTGAGAAGTTTGTTTCTGATTATTTCAAAAATTTAATATGCTGGGAAAGATTACGTCTGAACTAATGCTATTTCCCCATTATACTGACATCAGTCTCATAGCTACCTATCACACATCAATCAGTTTGTATTACAGAAGCAACCACTATGAGAGACTATATTACTCTAAAGAATGGGATTTGATATTTCCTAGCAAATCCTCTGGTTTCACACTCCAAATCTGCCACAATCTAATCCAATCTTATTTCCCAGAACTTCCCTAAAGATTTCTATGTTCCAGTTAGCTTGAATCATATCCTGTTCCTATAAAACACAGATCAAGCTATCTTGCCTCTGGACCTTTCCCTTCACCTTCCTCTTAAACTTCCTTCACCACATTCGTCAAAAATCTATTAATTTTTAAAGGTCCAACTGAATGCAACTTCATCGGCAATGCCCTTCATGATTACTCAGTATGAAGGAATTCTTCCCCCCATACTTCTAAGTACTTAGTCTGAACCAAACACCGTATTATTAAATCCTGTTTTATATTTGTCCTAATGTGAAAGCTCCTTGAGAACACAAATAGCATTTTGTTGAATTTTGTATTTTTGTATCCAGTTTAGAAGCAGTCATTAGTTCAATGTGAACTTTTGCTCCCCCCAAAACAAGTTAAAATTCACTTACATATAACCAATGAATCTATCATAGAAATCATAAAACATTTAAAAATATAAGACAATATGTAGTTCCTTCAATAACCTTCCGAAAAGAGTAGCAGTCACTTTCATTAGTATTTGATTCTATAAAATCAGCCTTTTCTAGGCTGGGCACAATGGTTCACACCTATAATCCCAGCACTTTGGGAAGCCAAGGCAGGAGGATCACTTGAGCACAGGTCCTTGACCAGCCTGGGCATCATAGTGAGACCCTGTCTCTATAAAAGTTTCTTCAAAAAATAGCTGGGTGTGGTGGCATGTGCCTTTAGTCCCAGCTACTAGGGAGGCTGAAGTGGGAAAATCACTTGAATCCTGGAGTTTGAGGCTGCAGTAAGCCATGACTGCATTCTGTACTCCAGCCTGGGTGGCAGAATGAGACCCTGTCTCAAAAAAAAAAAAAAGAAAAAAAAAAAACCAAACAAACAAAAAAATCTAAAACTAAAAAGTTAAAAAATATATATTTTTAAATATTTAATTTATATTTTTAAATATATACATTTGGGCCAGGAGCGGTGGCTCATGCCTGTAAGCCCAGAATTTTGGGAGGCTGAAGCGGACAGATCACCTGAGGTTAGGAGTTCCAGACCAGCCTGACGCACATGGAGAAAGCCTGTCTCTACTAAAAATGCAAAATAAGCCAGGCCTGGTGGCACATGCCTGTAATCCCAGCTACTTGGGAGGCAGAGGCAGGAGAATCGCTTGAACCCAGGAGGCAGAGGCTACGGTGAGCTGAGATCGCGCCATTGCACTCCAGCCTGGGCAACAAAACCGAGACTCCATCTCAAAAAAAATATATATATATATACACACACACACACACTATATATATATAAAATACGTATGTATATATAATATATACTTTATATATAATATAAATATATCTAGGGGCACTCATTCATTTATAAACTTATTTATCAAAAAAAGCTCTATTAGGTGGGAACTATTATTACTCCCATTTTATGAAAAAAATGAGGCACAGATAAGTTAATTAACTCACAAGGTCATACAGATAATACAGGCAGAGTGTGAATTTCAACCCAGGCAGTCTGGCTTCAATGTCACATGCTTAATCACCATGCTAATCTGTCTCTCAAAAGAATATCCTTAAAAATCCCTAGAAACACAATGTGAAAAACAACATTGTGACCTTTGCGGGAGCAGTGCTGGGAAAACCTAAAGCTTTGCTGCACCTAAGAATCATCTTTCCCTGAAGAACTGTTCTTCATGTTTTACTTATTTTAAAAACAGATTCTGAATCTCCTTAGGTGGCATTTTAAGATTTTAAAAAAATAATAATTGTTGTATTTTTTGCTGTGTATCTCATGAATTAGGTCCTTCCTTTTATTCAAGTTATGAGTTTGAATTAACAAAAACTAAATATAATAATTATCTAGTCACATATCAAGGTAATAATAGAATCCGGAAAGTTAACTCAAATGTTTTGTCTGTAAAGGGTAAAAAATAGCTAGGCTGCCAATATTTCACCTCAAACATTAACATTAACAGTTTTGGATTTTTCCCTCTGCTCTCTCTGGAATAAAAAATACATATATTTTACACATATTCCCTTAACCCATACTCCCACCCCACCTCCAAACTCCACACAAACAAACCAAAGCATCAAATCATCTCTTTTCTCCATTGATCTTGCACAGACTTTTCTTCTGTGGCACTCAAGACTTTCTATTTCGTACTGCATTTACACACATTCACATCTTGTCTCCCCTTTCTAGCTCAAGTTCTTTAATGGTGAAGTCTATAAATGATTAATGTGTGCAGTCCTCACATTGCATAACCATACACACTTTTTAATAAATGAAAGAGATATATGATAATCAATAAGAAAACACTGCCAATGCATTAGCCAATACATGGAACAAAGAAAGAAGTTTGCACGGGAAGATACAAAGTTCTCTAGTAAATATGTTGTTTTAGAAAACCCATGTAGATGATAGGTCATCGTCTAGAAATGTTCTACTCCAGAAATATTCTATTCCAGAGCTAGAGACAAAGATTTAGGGATCATCCAATTTCTGTAATTTTTTACAGGGAACTCTGTCTCTCTCTCTCTGTTAACTGCTGTCAGCATCCATCAGGATCACTGAGAGAGCAAATTCTCAGTCAGCAGTCTTTGGGTCAAGCTCCATTAAGAGGAAACAGTCTCTCTGGGAAGCTAAGGGAGACATAAGGGCCCGTATCTGTGAGGCACTGAACTGGGACATCTCTTTATTTTCATATATATGGAAAGGCTTATGCAATTATGAGCTGACAAGTCTCCAGATCTGCAGTTGGCAAGCTGGAGACAAAGGAGAGCAATGGTATAGTTGCAAAACCCAGGAAGGGCCAATGCTTCCATTTTAGTCCAAAGGCAGGAAAAAAATCGATGTTCCAGCTTGAAGGCAGTCAGGCAGGAGGACTTTCCCCTTTACTTTTGGGAGGGTCATTCTTCAACTAATCGGATGAGGCTCACTCACATTAAGCAGGGAATTTGCTTTATCCAGCTGACCAATTCAAACATTAATCTGACCCAAAAACACACTCACAGACATACCCAGAATAATGTCTGATCAGATATCTGGACACCCCCCACGGCCTAGTCAAGCTGAAACATAAAATTAACCATCACAGCATCTCCATCATAGACAGCCAAGGAGTCACATTACTATAAGGGTCTAGATCAGTAGCTTTCAATCTAAGTACATTGGAGCCTCAAGAATAAAGCACTGACCAAGGGAAAACAAGTAAAGCATTATTAAAGACAACCAAGAACAAAACCTTTGGAGGAATGCCTATGTTTAAAGGCTAGACAAAGAAAAAGGAGTCAAAAATCACAGGAAGGGCCGGGCGCAGTGGCTCAAGCCTGTAATCCCAGCACTTTGGGAGGCCGAGACGGGCGGATCACGAGGTCAGGAGATCGAGACCATCCTGGCTAACATGGTGAAACCCCGTCTCTACTAAAAAAATACAAAAAACTAGCCGGGCGAGGTGGCGGGCGCCTGTAGTCCCAGCTACTCGGGAGGCTGAGGCAGGAGAATGGCGTAAACTCGGGAGGCGGAGCTTGCAGTGAGCTGAGATCCGGCCACTGCACTCCAGCCTGGGCGACAGAGTGAGACTCCGTCTCAAAAAAAAAAAAAAAAAAAAAAAAAAAAATCACAGGAAGAAAAATAGGAAGTAGATTTACCCAGGGCAACAGAAGTTTCAAGAAAAGGATGTAGTCAATTTTTTTTAAATAAGCAAAAGGGCTAAATGGTGAATATGGTCAAGGGATTGGCAATTCTATAACATAATGAGAATAAGAGGAGGAGAGCAAGAGACTGGAAAGGCAGTGAGTACAAATTCCTTTTTAAAGAGTAATTACTTTAAGGACAGGTGTGGTAGCTCCTATCTGTAATCCTAGCACTTTGGGAGGCAGGTGGATAGCTCTAGTCCAGGAGATGGAGACCAGCCTAGGCAACATAGTGAAACCCATCTCTACACAATATACAAAACTTAGCTAGGTAGGATGGCATGCCCCTGTAGTCCCAGCTACTCAGGAGGCTGAGGCAGGAGGATGGCTTGAGCCCAGGAGACAGAGGTTGCAGTGAGACCAGGTTGTGTCACTGCACTCTAGCCTGGATGACAGAGCAAGACTCTGCCTTAACAAAACAAAACAACAAAAACAAACAAACAAACAGTAATAACTTTGGGGAAGATAGGAACAAACAGGAACAAGAAAAAGAGTTAAGTTTTGGAAAAGGGAAGGAACATCTCTTCTTTTCAAACCAAAAAGATGAGAGAAATGTGAAGTGAGCAGTTCACACATGGATGGCCTTGACCTCGATTTAAAAGAAAAAAAAGGTAGAGAATTGGCAGAGTAAGTCTGGAGGTTTAAGGAAAGTGGTGGAGGTTTAAAACAATTCACAAAAATTTATCAATAAATACTCTGTAAAGTAGTTACAAGAATATGGGGAAGATTTATACCTATACAAGTTCAAGGTTCATGTCATTATTACCCAGAAATTATATGGAATACACCACCAAGTTTTCAATAAATACACTTTAAACATTAAATACATGTTACTTTTCAGAAGAAAGTTGGTTACATCCTTATTTGGACTTTTTCTCCCCTCAAAGAAACTTATCTGTATTGTTCAAATACACTCAGCCAGACCATGAAAATCACATGTCGTTTAACCTTCCCTCTTCTTTAAAATTAATCATAGATGCTTTGCCAACGGGTAAATGTTTATAATGTTAATACAATTAACTTTTAGAAAGAGTTTACAACCACAGAACTTTGCAAAGCCAATTCTATGAAAATAATTCAATCCATTACTAAAATTCTTTGAAATCTGCTCAAGGTATTTAAATTCATAGCTATTAACTAAAAGCCTGATTTAAACTTAAATTGCCAGAAGACACAGTTTTAAGTATTATGTCTTTTACTGGTTTTGGTCACAAAAAAATTGGAACTAAAGTATTTAGAGTATTATTAATAAAACAAAGGACACTAGATGGAAACAGGAAGTAAGCTTGCTGAGTGAGAAGAAAAATACCCTCTGTGTTGAGTTTTCACTACAAAGCATAAAATTCTGACAGGAAATGAACACTTAAGCATGTGAAGTAATTATAAAGAATAGGCATTGCAAATTATTTTCCAATAAAAAATATGAGGAAAAAGTTTGTAGAGATGAATGGTGTGTGAAAAATTAAAAGCTCCGTGTCAATGAATTGTGCCATGGATTTCCAAAGTCAGCCTATTACCAGTGTTCAGTTTATCTCCCTATTTTGGTCTACATCAAACCAAACTTTATCTTCCTGTACACAAACAAAATGAAATCTTAGCACTAACAAGAAGGCTTAGAACTTTTTTATACAAAAATCCATTCTGGGCCGGGTGCAGTGGTTCACACCTGTCATCCCAGCACTTTGGGAGGCTGAGGTGGGTGGATCACCTGAGGTCACGAGTTCAAGACCAGCCTGACCAATAAAGGTGAAACCCCATCTCTACTAAAAATACAAAAATTTGCCGGGCGTGGTGGCAGGCACCTGTAATCCCAGCTACTTGGCAGGGAGGTTGAGAGAGGAGAACTGCTTGAACCCGAGACGTGGAGGTTGCACTGAGCCAAGATTGCGTCACTGCACTCCAGCCTGGGTGACAGAGCGAGACTCCGTCTTTTAAAAAAAAAAAAAAAATCCTATCTGTAGCATTTATAACAGGTGCATGCCAAGCCTCTAAGTCATCAAATAATTGTGTTTACAACTGTTAAATTTAGCCTAAACCTGCCTCCTAACACATTTTAAGTTCAGCCTAACAATTTCTCCATGCATAGTGAACTGTAACCTAGCTGGACATGTAAACAAACTGTAACCTACTCTTGTGCCAATCACCAAGTTTCAGCCAATCAAGGTTGGCCAACGGTTCAAAACATGTTCAAATAAGGCAAACGTCAGGCCATAACCAATTCAGCTGTTTCTGTACCTCATTTCCATTTTCTGTATATCACTTTCCTTTTCTGACCACAAATCTTCCACCACATGGCTGCACTGGAGTCTCCTTGAACCCATTCTAGTTCAGGGGCTGCCCGATTGTGACCTCTTCTTTGCTGAATTAAACTATGTTAAATATGTCTAAAGTTTTTCTCTTAACACAACCTGAGAGCAACCATCATGAAATGTCTCTTTCTAAGTTCCTTTGTAGATATTTAACCATGAAACCTGTCTCCCTGAATTTTCTTCCCCATTGGTTCTTGTTCTACTTTTTAGGACAATGGATTTTAAAATTAAGCTACTAAACTGAATTCTCAATTCACAGAAAAAAATATATAAACAAATAGGACTTGTTTGGCCAGGCACGGTGGCCACGCCTATAATCCCAGCACTTTGGGGGACTGAGGTGGGTAGATCGCTTGAGGTCAGGAGTTCGAGACCAGCCTAGTCAACATCGTGTGACCCCCCAACTCTACTAAAAATGCAAAAATTAGCCGGGCGTGGTGGCATGCAGCTGTAGTCCCAGTTACTTGGGAAGCTGAGCCAGGAGAATCACTTGAACCTGGGAGGTGGGGGTTGCAGTGCGCCGAGATAGTGGCACTGCACTCCAGAGCCTGGGTGACAGAGCGAGATCCTATTTCAAACAAACAAACAAAACAAACAAACAAATAGGACTTGTTTAATTTTAAGTTTTTCTATGTAATGTATTTTAACTTTCAGCCCTTACTACCAGTTATTTCTCTTTGTATTTTAGAGACAGGGTCTCATTCTATAGCCTTGGCTGAGTACAAGGGCTTTATTATCATAGCTCACTGCAGCCTCAAACTCCTGGGCTTGAGCTCCTCCTACCGCAGCCTCTTGAGTAGCTGGGACTACAGAACAGCTATAGTCCCAGCGTGCGTCACCACACACAGCTATTTTTTTTTTTTTTCCCATAGACACGGGTCTCCCTACATTCCTCAAGTTGGTCTCAAATTCTTGGCCTCAAGCAATCCTCCCACCTGGCCTCCCAAAGCACTGGGTTTACAGACATGAGCCACCACACCTACCCTTCTACCAGTTGTTTCTATTAAAATCCAGCACAGATTGTCATCTAGTGTAACACAAAGTAGTATACTTAATATATTTAACATACTGAAAAAATTAGTATATCAATATTTCATCCTGTTTTATAAGAGCACCATTACTTTCAGGTATTCTACTTTCTGAATTGGTTTGAAAATGTATGTCCAAAATACAAAACCTTTAAAAAAAAAAAAAAAAGTCCACTTCCTCTTCCACATAGCAACTTCCCAAATTTCAACTATTATTTCTGAAAGGGATCTAGTCTAGCCAACTTTATTTCATAGATAAAGAAACTCAGATTCAGTGATTTAACTCCAATTAATACTCTCTTCTTCAGACAAAATACCTCCAACAGTTCCTTAAATGGCATAAGTTCTAGATCCTGAAAACTGTAGTCTTCTCTTTTCAAGACATACTCTAGGCTGGGCACAATGGCTTACACCATAGGGAGACCTCACCTTCACAAAAACTAAAAAAATTAGCCGGGTGTGGTGGCATGTATCTGTAGTCCCAGCTACTCAGGAGGCTGCATTAGAAGAATCACTTGAGCCTGGGAGGTATAGCTTACAGTGAGCCGTGATCACACTGCTGCATTCCACCCTGGGTGAAACAGTGTGAGACCCTGTCTTAAAAAAAAAAAAAAAAAAAAAAAGACACACTTCAGTTTCCTTACTGGTGGCCCCTCTTAGGATATACTCAAACAAAATTATTAGATGGGGTTTAATTAGAGTATAATGGGATGATGAACACTTCCTCAGCCATGCTGCAATTAGACTCCCCTAAGACTGGCAAGTACCCTAAGCCACGTCAGTTCCGATAGCACGCTATCAGTAAAGCTGTTGACATGTTACACTGTAGTAATCTAGCTCCAATCTCTGATTGATCCCCTGATCAAGTCATATTATTGCTTACCCAGTTTCTGGCTCATATCTCTCATAATTCATTTGCTTACTACTTTAATCCTTCCCCTATACTTTTTAACTAAGATCTAGGAATGTGTTTCTGCTAAAACTAATCCTGGCTGGCAGCCTAGTTAATTAATTCCTAGAATTTGAGCAACTAGCAGCTCTCTGTAACAACCATGTGACCTGATTACCCAGATCTTGCTGGGCAAACTTCTTCCTATCTTTAGGAAACTACCCATCCTCATTATTCCTCCAAGATACTTTCTGAAAGCACCCCAAATAAGGAAAATATCAAGATGGTACTGTGACAAATATTTTAATACATAGGAAAAAATAAATGTAGGGAGACTTACATGGGTGTCACACCCCTGTCCCACCAAAGGAAAGGGTGGAGAACACATGTGTTGAACTAGAAGTGACCAATCTAAACTAAAAAGGTCAAGCAGGGGCAGGAAGTTGAGTTTTGCAATGAAAGCATTAGCAACCTATGCTTTGGGTTTTGAGCTGAAAAGAAACTCTATTTTTACACTTTGCTATTTGTCTTGTCGTTTTCCCAACCTTGTAGGCTCCTAAAGTATGAAGAAACTTTAAAGTCATCTAGTCAAGAGGTCCCAAATGCAGTTACTCCCAAGGGAGTAACACATTTGCTGCATTAGAATCACTTAGGGAAAGTTTTGCAAAAACTGGTTATCTTCCCCCTGAAATTTCATACTGTCCTTTGGCACCCCTTCCTCCAAATCAGGACTGAGTAGGCCTAAACTCTGTAGGATACGGTGACATATAACTAAATTTGGGAAGCCATTTGAACCATATTTGAATATCTCCTATGACAGGGAACTTACTCCTTCCAAAATAGCATGTTGTATCACCGGAGTTTGAAAAAGGGAGGGCTGGCCGGGCGCAGTGGCTCATGACTATAACCCCAGCACGTTGGAAGGCTGAGGCAGACAGATCACCTGAGGTCAGGAGTTTGAGACCAGTCTGACCAGCATGGAGAAACCCCATCTCTACTAAAAATAAAAAATTAGCCGGTCGTGGTGGTGCATGCCTATAATCCCAGCTACCTGGGAGGCTGAGGCAGGAGTATCACTTGAACCCAGCGGCGGAGGTTGCAGTGAGCTGAGATCACGCCATTGCACTCCAGCCTGGGCAACAAGGAGAAACTCTGTCTCAAAAAAGTAAAAAAAAAAAAAAAAGCTGGGGAGGGCTTTTAGAGTCAGATGGGTTTGAATGTCAGTCCAACTTGTTATCATGGAAATTTTCAAATATACACAAAGTAGAATAATAGACACCCAGGTATCCATCATTGGCTTCAGCAATTATCAACATATAGCCAATCTTGTTTAATCTATAAGCCCTCTAAACCCCAACACCTCACTTGATTTTATTACATTTTAAATTCTACAGTATATATCTCTAAATATGATTCATTTAATTAATTGCAATATCATTATTACACCAAAATATTAACAATAATTCCTTTTAACTTATTTACATCTCAATTTCCTCAACTGTAAAATAGGGATGGGTCATACTCTGGCCTCACAGGATTCTTGTGAGCTTTCTGTCTCAGTGATTAAAAAAAAATGTAGAAGAGTCCTTTGGCTTTGGCAACATATTGGTAAAAAATAATAATAAAGAGTTCAGTTTGAATACGTACAACATAGATAAAAATCATGTAAGTTCTTGCTTTCCGAATCCCAGTCTTGGAGCTGTGGACAGTAAATAACCCACCTACCCAGAAACCTCAACTTGCTTAAGATGATGACTACAATGCATCTGGAATGGTAATATCAGCTCAGCTGGGACAATCTATTTCTCTCAGTAGGTAAATGACTTTTCAACAATGGGAAGTTCAGAATTTAAGATATAAGGTAATTTATAAACATCTGTGTTAACTTCAAGACAATCTATCGTAGCTACAATGCATTCATTGTGGGGCTCTGCCTTCTACCAGTGCAAGGGTTGAGCCTAAGCTCAGCTCCCTACAAGACAAGGGGCTTCCTTTCCTTTGATAGCAAGACTAACTTTTCAGAGCCCCAATGTCTTTCTCCAGGTTCAAGGGAGTTGCCCTTCCCAAACAACTCTAAACAGTTGACATCTTAAATCCAGACTACATCTCAAATCCTGACTCCAGGCACTAAACAAGGAATTCGTTTCTCTCATGAGAAACCTATAAAATAGAGACCCACAGCTAGGAAGTCATCTGCCTGTTAGAAATTGATCCGAATATGAATCCAGCAGTGACCTGGACCCTGCAGGATGGGAAGATCAGGGGGACCAGTGCCTTCCCCCCCCCACCCCTATTTTTTGAGATAGGGTCTTGCTCTGTCGCCCAGGCTCGAGTACAGTGGTGCAATCATGGCTCACAGCAGCCTCAACCTCGTGGTCTCACATGATCCTCCTACCTCAGCCTCCCAAGTAGCTGGGACCACAGGAGTATGCCATCATGCCCGGCTAAATTTTTTTATAATTGTGGTAGAGACAGGTTCTCATTATGTTGCCCAGGCTGGTCTCAAAGTCCTGGGCTCAAGTGATCCTCCCACCTTAGTCTTCCAAAGTGCTGGGATTACAAGCGTGTCATCATGCTGTCTAAACCTTCTTAACACCTATTTCTCTTCTTTCCAGACATCCAAATGGTTTTGTTTAAAGTCAACAATTCGGCCAGGCGTGGTGGTTCACGCCTATAATCCCAGCACATTGGGAGGCCGAGGTGGGCTGATCACCTAAGGTCAGGAGTTCGAGACCAGCCTGATCAACATGGAGAAACTCTGTCTCTACTAAAAATACAAAATCAGCCGGTGTAGAGACACATGCTGTAATCCCAGCTACTTAGGAAGCTGAGGCAGGAGAATCGCTTGAACCTGGGAGGTGGAGGTTGCAGTGAGCCAGATTGCACCATGCACTCCAGACTGGGCAACAAAAGCAAAACTCGGTCTCAAAATAATAATAAATAAAGTCAACAATTCAGCATAAACCGATCCAAATCATGCAAAATCCATCCCTCCTTCCCCATCTAAATGCTAGTTAACTCCCAATGACAAAATAGTAGACAGGTGCTGATCTAATTAGCTGAATGATATAATTCACACTAAAGTGAGAATGAGGCTTAAACATTCCCAGGTTACACAGATAGAAGAGCAAAACACAAATCTGCAATGGTAATATTTCATTCTTCACTTTTATCGATAAAAGTGTTTAAAGGGAGAGTCCTTTAAGTTGCTCTTCTCTCTCTGGGGTTATTTTTTCATTCATTGATTCATGGTTAAAAACAACAAAACAAAATGCATGAGAATTTCCATAATGGGACTAAAAATAAAAATTCCTTACCTGCGTTAAAAAAAATAAAAGGAATAAGGAAGAGAAAGAAGGGATCATATGTAATGAGGAGACATGGTCAGACAAATTTAAAATATCTTAAATGCCTCTCAGTGACAGCCAGATCCTTCATTAGAGGCTTTTTATTTACAATCCTGGAAAAATATTAATAGCAAGCAATTTTTCAATTGGCCTAATCACATTTAATCCTTTGCCACACAAACAAAGCACACTTGAGAGCAAAGAAAAAATTCAAAATGAAAAATTTTTTTTTCTTAACAAATTACGTACACAAATATGAACTCTGTTATACTAAATTTCAAAAGTTAGTAAGAAAAGACTATACCTGAAATATATGGCCCTGGGCTTTTGCAAGCTGAGTTGTTCGAATATTTAAAGACTGGCTTCTTGTTACAGTTGCCACAGAAAGGGATTTTCCATTCACCTTTCTTTCAAGATGACAATTTGCTGGCAATCTCTCTTCAAGAAGAACAGCATCCCAAGGATCCTTTGCTAGCAAACTTGAAATATTTTTCTCTTCTTCATGGTCTAATACCTCCACGTTATCCACCTTAGGCTTACTTAGAGGATCCAAATCTAACCAGTCAAATTTACTGATATCCTTAGACTTGGGAGATACCTGTAGACTGCTGACTTTTGAATCTGTTATCTCCAAATCAGTCCTTGCTTTCCCATTTTTTAAAAATTCTGATGTACTAGCTATTTTGTCAAATAGTTTTGCCATGTCAGGACTGACTACTGGACGATAGATAGGTAAGCTTCCTTGTGGATGAAAGGGTGTGGCAGGTGTCAAAGGATATGAGAAATATGGAGATTGTCCCGGAAGACTTAAATATATAGGTTCTGTAGATGGAAAAGTGGGCATTCTTGGATTGAAGCCATTTTGGAATGCAGCCTGTTTACTGTAAGTAGAAGGATAAATAGAAGGTAAAGTATAAGTGGAAGGCCCAGATAATCCAGGTGGCCACTGTCCTCTCTGAATAGTAGGTCTAAAATAGAGCTGTGCTGAAAAGGAAGGGCTCAGAACAGGAGTAGCTGGTAATACAGGTGTTTTTCTAGTCTCAAAACTGTCATCCAGCAATAGTTTCTCAAGTTCAGCTTGGGTGAGCTTTTCTACATCAATATCTAATGCTCTTTTTTGGGAATCTGATTCGGGAAACACCATGAGATCACAATCCTGTTTATTATTAACCTGTGCTTTTTTTCTGGTGCTGCTTGACAACTCAAAGCCTCTCTGATTGTCAGTCACTTGCCTATCCTTTTGCAGTTTTGCTAAAGCTTCTGCTTCCATCTGTAATGCTTCTTCTTTGTCCACATCTTTTGCTCTTGTTGGTTCCGGATGTGAAGATGGACATTCTTTAAATCCGCTGTTGCTGGATATCTGAGCCATGTCCACCAAAAAGATCAAACCTTCCTTCCTCTATTTTTTTCTTGTAGCTTCCAAAATAGCAAGAGCTATACATAAAAATAAACATAACACTCAATTAGATTTATAAACATAAATATATTTTGTTTGCAACCTACCCCATATGATATAGGACTTAAAGCCACTTAGAAAAATACACTATAAAATAAACAAAAACAGTTGGATGAAATCCGGGTGAAGGAACACTTAACACCTTATACACTGTTGGGTTACAGAAGATGTTCAGATACACATTACTTTAACCCCATTTCCTGACCCAACTGGAAAGCTGGCACAGTAAATTAACTTTCATTTTAGTAGTCACAATGGCTGCCATTCACCAGTGGTACTTCTGGCAGAATTCTTAGCATGAAATGACTTAAGAGCTAGTCACATATTTTCAAAAGTTCAGACAGGGTTTACCGATATGCAGAAATAGCAAGTCAAAATGGTTTTTGATCTTTTGCTATTTGTTAAATTGCTCAAAAGCCAATTAGCAATAAAAACATCCAATACCTGGCTAATAAAATAGGAAACTATTATTTTATCAAAATACTATGTGCAAAACTGATTAAGGTTTAATAATCTTCCAGAAATATTAAAAATGTATAATGTAACATGGATTTGAATAATAAGACAAAAGTGTTAAGGCTTATTAGAAGTTCTGAGGTAATATTTCACTCAAAGATTAAATTACAGCTGAATTGGTCATATAGTTTTAATTACATTTCTATTCTGATTATCTGCAGTTAAATCAATAGTTATAATACCAAAATTTCTCCTTTTCAAAATCCTTAAATATTTTTATTCATGAAAAGATAAGAAGATTACTTTGTCATAGATTAGCTTACAAAAATTTATACTCCTCTATTTAAGACAAACACTTAATTCAGACCAAGATTACCCTGTGAAGCAGTATGACCAACTGAAAGGTTGCTTAGCTACTCTGTAACACAGAGCACATTTCCTCCTTCTAAACAATATGATAAAAGGGTTAAATATGGATTCTGGAGTCACATCACCTTAGTTTAAGAAGGTGACCGGCCAGGCGCAGTGGCTTACACCTGTAATCCCAGTATTTTGGGAGGCCAAGGTGGGCGGATCACGAGGTCAGCCGATCGAGACCACCCTGGCTAACACAGTGAAACCCCGTCTCTACTAAAAATACAAAAAATTAGCCGGGCGTGGTGGCAGGCGCCTATAGTCCCAGCTACTCAGGAGGCTGAGGCAGGAGAATGGCATGAACCTGGGAGGCAGAGCTTGCAGTGAGCTGAGATCCTGCCACTGCATTCCAGCCTGGGCAACAGAGCGAGACTCCATCTCAAAAAAAATAAATAGAAGGTATACAACCTTGGGCAAATGAAAACTTTTCTGTATGTCTTACTTTCCTAATTTTTTAAATAAAAAAGTATCAATCTAAATTAGTATACAAACTAAATGAAATAATACACATAAAAGTGCTTATCATTGGCTTTGGGCATAAGCATTAAATAAATGGTACATATTATTAATCTAATCTGGTTTGTGATACATCTAGTTTAAATACCTAGAAAGCAAGAGAGCTCCTGTTTACATTCTATGGTCTTTCTTTCTAGCAAACACAGTGCTCGTCTACCATATATGCTCAATATATGCGTGATGCAAGGAAGTAGGAAAAAAACAAAATAAACTCTAATATAATACAAACAAAAATCGAAGTGTTGAGGTAATACTACACAAACAAAAAAAAATTAGTGAGGAGGTCATGAAGAAAGAAGAATTCAAAGAATGTTCTTGGAATGTTCTTGGGGGGTATTATTTTGCAATCCTTCATACAATTATTTTCCCTTCTGTGGTAGACTACAAAGCATGGGCACAATGTATATTTAAAATATGCACACTTTACTGTATGTAAACTTTATATCAAAAGAAAATGCTGTAAATATTGAACTCTTGTTAAATATGCACAAAGTACTTAGAGGAAAGTACTAATGTCTACAATTTGTTGTTCTTGACGTTTAGAGATGCGGGGGTGTGTTTCACTATGTTACCCAGGCTGGTCTTGAACTCCTGGCCTCAAGCGAGCCTCCTGCCTCAGCTGGGATTACAGGCATGATCCACTGTGCCTCGCTCTTACAATTTACTTTGAAATGCATTTTTTTAAAAGATGAATTAATGGACAGCAGAATAGATGGATAAATATGTGATTAGACAGATTGGTGTGAACCCGGGGGGGCGAAGCTTGAAGAGAGCAGAGATCGCGCCACTGCACTCCAGCCTGGGTGACAGAGCGAGACTCTGTCTCAAAAAAAAAGAAAAATGTTTATAGTAGAATCTAGGTGATACAAATATGAGTGTTCACTTTGAAATTCTTTTAACTTGGTTGCCAAGACTGAAAATTTTCAAAATAAAAGGCTAGGTAGTAGGGAACAAGAGGAGCACAAATTCCTCCCATTTCAACACATACTCCCATGATTTTGTTGCTCCTCCCATAAAGAGGAGGACACTATTTCTTTACTCTCTTGAGCTGAGCAGGCCTTGTGACTTGGCTTTTACCAATGAAATGGAAGTGACACTGTGGGAATAGGAGTTCCAAATCTAGGTCCTAAAAGGCTTTACTACTTCAGTTCTTTGTCTCTTGAAATGCAGCCACTGCTATGTGAATGCTCACTGTGGATGACAGGGGCCAGCTAACAGCCAGCACAAACCACCAAACACGTGATCTTAGACCAAACATGGATCTTAGACCATCCATCCACGCTCCAGATGACCACAATTCCATGAGTGACCAAAGGTGAGACCAGCAGAAGAAACCACCAAGCTGAGCTAAAGTCAAATTGATAACCTACAGAATCATTTTGGAATGATCTGCTATATAGCAATAGATAACGGATAAACTTTTTCTTATTACTTTTAGAAAACAAAGTGCAAGCCACTTTACTATTTAGCAACAAACTTCTGTTTTAACTTCCACCACCACCTTCCTCAACTTATCCTCAGGGAACAAATGGTTTTCTTTTCCTTTCTAAGGAGACCTCCTCCATGTGTATCCTTAACGCCACTGAATTCCCCTCCACTTCTTCATCAATGATTACCTCCTTTGCATTGTTAACTTATTTACTTGCTTAGGGTCCTGTGCCACAAAAATGCTTAAGTTTTCTCCATATTGAAGGGGGGGGGGGAATCTTAACATTCCCCTTTAGATTCCAGAAGCTTCCATTTTAATTTTCTTTTTTCAATGCCATACTTCTCCAATGAGTGACCTAGAAAATCTTTTCTTTACACATCCTGCCTTGGAAAAACTCTACTTGTACTTCAGGGCCCAGTTCAAATACTGTCTCCTCTCTTTAGCTTTCCCTAAGCAGCTCTTATCAGAATTCATCTTTTTAGATTAACCAAAACATTTTTATCACAGCTTTCTCTTCTTCACTTCTGTAGACCTTTTGCTGTTTTTGCCTATCAACATCTTTGCTTCTCGTTGTTGAACCTACAGCTTCCATTTTGGAGACTGATCTCCCTTTATCCCACATAGTTAAAATAGAACTGGCCATCTCTACCCTTGTCCCCCACCCCCATCCACTCCAGAGGATCCAAATCTGGCCCATCAGAGTTAACTCCTGGACTTCTGCTGAAACTATTTGGAAAGAAAGCTCTTCTTTGAGCTTACTAAACTCAGATGTAAGCCTGGCCCTGGTGTGGCCGTCTTTGTCGCCACTTGAGGAGATACTGCCTAAGAATGAATCCAATCCAGAGGAAAGCAGAGCTAAGATAAAACGAAGAAAGACAGATTCTGGCTAATATTACATTAAGCATCTGGATCCAACCAAGCCCAAAGCCAGCCTTTCATTTATGTAAGCCAGTAAGTCTCCTTTTTTGCTTAAGCCAGTTTAAAATAAGCTTCTGCCATAACAAAAAATGTCCTGATGAACACAGAATCTGTGAATCTATGTGTCTACACCCAACAGACTAAAATAAGCTTAAGTGCAAAGGCCTACTTGTTTATTTTTGGAGTTCCCCATAACATTTAAAAGTACCTTGCTTAATGAATGAAAACTTAATTTACTGAACATGTGGGGTTTGTTTGTTTGTTTAGATAGAGTCTCATTCTGTTGCTCAGACTGGAGTGCAGTGGCACAGTCTCGGCTCACTGCAACCTCTGCCTCCTGGGTTCAAGCAATTCTCCTGCCTCAGCCTCCCGAGTAGCTGGGATTACAGGCGCCTGCCACCACACCTGGCTAATTTTTGTATTATTAGTAGAGACTAAAAAGTTTAGTGGAGACTAATAGCATTTTGCCATGTTGGCCAGGCTGGTCTTGAACTCCTGACCACAAGTGATCCGCCTGCCTCAGCCTCCCAAAGTGCTGGGATTACAGGCGTGAGCAACCTCAGCTGGCTGAACATGTGTTTTAACAAGAGGGAATGAGGGCTATTGGACAGTCTTAAAGAAGGCATTTCCAATGGCACAAGAGGATGGATATATGGTAGGAAAAACAAAACAAGTGTAATCACCTATCGTGGAACACCAAAGTATACTGCCTATTTTTCATAAAATCAGATGTATTAAAACAAAATAGCAGCCACGCACAGTGGCTCACGCCTGTAATCCCAGCACTTTGGGAGGCCAAGGCAGGTGGATCACCTGAGGTCAGGAGTTCAAGACCAGCCTGGCCAACATGGTGAAACCCCGTCTCTACTAAAAATACAGAATTTAGCTGGGTGTGGTGGCATGCACCTGTAATGCCAGCAACTCAGGAGGCTGAGGCAGAAGAACCCTTGAATCCAGGAGGCAGAGGTGGCAGTGAGCCAAGGTCACCATTGCACTCCAGCCTGGGCAACAAGAGCGAAACTCTGTCTCAAAAAACACAATACAACAAAACAAAACAAAATAACACAATAGCATTTTACAAAGAGAAAGGCTACTTAGATATAATTCATCTTCCACAAGCATAATGTCAATTTGTTATTTAAGTAGTCTCCTTGTTGCCACATTTGGTAATGAACAATGCAGCATTATTCTGAAAGAAGGATCTAGATTTTTTAAAATTAGTTTACAATAGTTTATTCACTGGAGAATACACTTGTTCTAAGTATTTCAAATGAATGTTAACTCTCATTTACTGATAAAAGTATAAAATTAATCATTTGAAATATATTTTAATAGTGAGTATGGGTTTTTCTCACATCACCAATTGATTTGCTTGCCCTGTTTCTAGTACTAACAACCAAAGTAGTACATGCTAAAGTAAATTCAACTCTAAGTAGTAAAAGTGAGCTGAATGCTACCAGCTAAGTTACCATATTTTAGTTTTCCAAGAGGTTATCATGCATGTATACTAAAATGGCAATAAAAGAACTTAACAGTTTGTCCAAAAGTAACCCTGTGCTTCAGCTATTTTTCTGGGGCTGCTGCATTGACATGCTCCATTTATTTTTTAAAATAAAACTTCATTTGATGACAAACATTTAGCAGGAAATAATTTCCTACATCCTAATTCAAAATGAAAACTTCAATGCTAATGTCCCCTTAATTCAAGCTGAGAAAGACAATATAACTAGTATTTGAATGAGGCCTACAAATCATCTGCCAAAATTTTCTCAACATAAAGTAACCCAGTGAAGATCACAAGGCTGTAGCTACTTTAAAATTCTTCAAAAGTGGGTAATTAAACTATTGAGTTAAACGTTTGGACACCATTTGCATATCCCAAAACAGAAGAATTAATTTAAAAGTTCTTGGCTTCTTCTGTGTTAGACAGTCATTTACAATTTAAATTTAAACCCCAGAAAACAGAAAAAAGCAAGTCGGTGCTGCTACCCATCTAAATGTTTTCCTGATCTTAAAATTTCAAGACAACTAAGAAAACTAAAAAAGAATTATTTGAGTTGAACAACACAGATATTTGTCCTCCCAAATGAATATAAAGCTTAAAGTAAAATAAATTATGGTACTTCCATGGAACTGAATTTTTTTTTTTTTTTTTTGAGACAGAGTCTTGCTCTGTCGCCCAGGCTGGAGTGTGGTGGCGCGATCTCGGTTCACTGCAACTTCCACCTCCCAGATTCAAAGGATTCTCCTGCCTCAGCCTCCTGAGTAGCTAGGATTACAGGTGCCCACCACCATGCCAGCTAATTTATATATATATATGTATATATATATTTTTTAGTAGAGATGGGATTTCACCGTGTTGGCCAGGCTAGTCTCAAACCCCTGACCTCAGGTGATTCACCTGCCTCAGCCTCCCAAAGTGCTGAGATTACAGGCGTGAGCCACCGAGCCCAGCCAGAACTGAATATTATACCACCATTAAAAATAAAATCATGGGCTGGGCGAGGTGACTCTTAAACTTTGGGAGGCTGAGGTAGGAGGATTGCTTGAGCCCATGGGTACCAGACCAGCCTGGGCAACATAGTCAGACCCCTCTCTACAAATAAATAAATAGATAAATTTTAAAAATTAAAAAAAAAAAAAAAAGATTATGGGCTGAGTATGGCAGCTCAGGCCTATGATCCCAGCACTTTGAGGCTTTGACAGGCCAAAGCAGGAGCATCACTTAAGGTCAAGAGTTCAAAACCAGCCTGGGCAACATAGCAAGACCCCTATCTCTACAAATAAAAGTTATTTGGATGTGTTGGAATATGCCTGTAGTCTCAGCTAGTCAGGAGACTGAGGTGGGAGGAACACTTGAGCCCAGGTGTTCAAGGTTACAGTGAGCTATGATTGTGTCACTGCACTCCAGTCCGGGGGACAGAATGAGACTCTGTCTCTAAAAAATAAAACAAAAACCAAACCAAAATAAAATAATTACGACTGCAGTAACCATGGAAAGTATTTGATAAAACTGTAGCAAATATCTGCATATCTCTATCTATGCAGAGAGATATATAGACACTATATGCCAAACACTGCTTTAAGCAATGCATTAACTAATTTAATCCTCACGAATTTTATAAAGTAGCTATTAGTATCCTTAGTATACAAATGAAGAAATTTAAGCATACAAGTTATGTAATCTGCTCAGTCTCACAGCAGCTAGCAAGTGATGAAATCAGGACTCAAATTCAGGCAGAACTAATTCTCCACAATGTACTTTAAAGTTATCTGAGTAAGTGTCTAAATTACTATAATCTATCCACTATAAATATCAACTTTCATCTTCAATCATAGCGTTATTTTAATAAATTTGTTTCTTTTAATTATATCATGAGGTAATTAATACTGTTATTTAGTTATAACACGTACCAGCCGGGCGTGGTGGCTCACGCCTGTAATCCCAGCACTTTGGGAGGCCGAGACTGGTGGATCACAAGGTCAGGAGATCAAGACCATCCTGGCTAACATGGTGAAACCCCATCTCTATTAAAAATACAAACAATTAGCCAGGCGTGGTGGCGGGGCGCCTGTAGTCCCAGCTACTTGGGAAGCTGAGGCAGGAGGATGGCGTGAACCCGGGAGGCGGAGCTTGCAGTGAGCCAAGATCGCGCCACTGCACTCCAGCCTAGGTGACAGAGCGAGACTCTGTCTCAAAAATAAAAATAAAAATAAAAATAACATGTACCAATTTCTCAGTTAATTTATTATCACCAGATGACTAGCAAATTTGTAATTTCACTGAGGGCAAGAACTTTTTTTCATCGTCTACTCTCAAACTTCTAATGCAGTTGAATGAATGCATCAATGACTAGAGAACATAAAACACCATTCCTTTTATCAAAGAGAAGCTCAAATTCTGAAATAGGAAAAAAAAGGCTAAAATGACTTATTTATTAATAATTCAAACTTTACTAAAAAATAACATGGTTGAGTTTAGAATAAACAGGTGGGGTGGGGGAGCAGATTATCTTAAAAACTAGGAGGGAGATGGTAATAGAAAACTAAAAGTAAAAGTTGTTCCATTTCTGTTAAAAGGAAAAACCCCAGTACATGACAAGATAATATTCTCCTAACTCTACTGATTCATGGAAGGAAAAAACGTCATCTGATGAAAGAAAGCAAGTATTCTGGTGTTGGGAACTATAAAAATCTGTCACAAAGACAAAAATAAAAGAATGTCCAGGTATTCGATGTGATTAGGTTAGAGTAACACTGTCCAAAAGAAACAGAAAGAGGCCGAGAGCGATGGCTCATGCCTGTATTCCCAGCACTTTGGGAGGCCAAGGCAGATGGATCACCTGAGGACAGGAGTTTGAGACCAGTATGGCCAATATGGTGAAACCTTGTCTCTACTGAAAATACAAAAATTAGCTAGGCATCGTGGTGGGTGTCTGTAATCCCAGCTACTCCCAAGGCTGAGGCAGGAGAACTGCTTGAACCCTGGAGGTGCATGTTGCAGTGAGTCAAGATCACGCCACTGCACTCCAGCCTGGGCAACAGAGTGAGACTCCATCTCAAAAAAAAAAAAAAAAAAAGAAAAGAAAAAAATGAATGCCACATATAAAAGTTTCTACAGCTACATTAATTAAAAAAAAAAGATATTTAATCTAATATATGAAAAATATTGTCACTTTAACAGGTAATATAAAATATGAATGAAATATTTCATGGTTTTAAAAAACACGAATCCTTGAAATCTGGTGTATATTATGCATTAGCACATCTCAATTTGGACTAGTTACATTTCAAGTGCTCAGCAGCCAAAGGTATCTAGTGAACAGTGCAAGGTTAAGAGTTTATGAAGAGAGAAACAGGAACAAAAAAACATGGTGAACAAGTATGTTTGCTTTCTGGGTGGTAAGGAAAAATGTATCTTCTCAACAGTCATCTCTTTCCACATGCCAAAAAATATCTCAAATTCCTGTTATTCTGGGGGAGAACAAAATTTTCTTTTTATTTTTTTAAGTCCCACAGATAACTTACTGTCTTTATTTATTTATTTATTATTTACTTTTTTTTGAGACAGAGTCTTGTTCTGTTGCCCAGGCTGGAGTGCGGTGACACAATCTCAGTTCACTGTAACCTCCGCTTCCCAGCCTCCAGAGTAGCTGGGATTACAGGCGCTAGCCATCACACCTGGTTGATTTTTGTATTTTTAGTAGAGATGGGGTTTCACCATGTTGGTCAGGCTGGTCTCAAACTCCTGACCTCAGGTGATCCGCCTGTCTCAGCCTCCCAAAATGTTGGGATTACAGGTGTGAGCCACTGCACCTGGCCTATTTATTTATTTTGAAGACAGAGTCTAGCTCTGTTGCACAGGCTGAAGGGCAGCGGCTCGATCATAGCTCACTGTAACCTAGAACTCCTGGGCTCAAGCAATCCTTTTGCCTTAACCTCTCGAGTAGCTGGGACTACAGGCATGTACCACTACATCCAACTACTTTTTAAATTTTTTGTAGAGACAGGGTCTCACCATGTTGTCCAGGCTGGTCTCAAACTCCTGGCTCAAAGCAATCCTCTCACCTAGGCCTCCCAAAGCGCTGGGATTACTGGTGTACACCATTGTACCTGGCCAACCTATAGCCTTTAAATGAGGTCTTATCCTTTATAATTTTTTAATTTTTAAAGTATATACTTCCTAATTACCTTAATATTCTAGATTTAGAAAACTGTTAACAATTTAGAGAGAAACGTGTTCACAATCAACCACAAAGGATAAGTTACAAAAAGATTAAATGTTTAAAAATAGAGACAAGGTCTCACTCTATCACTGATGCTGGAGGGCAGTGACATCATCATAACTCACTGTAATCTCAAACTCCTAGAGGTTCAAGGGATCCTCCTGCCTCAGCCTCCCGAGCAGCTGAGATTACCAGTATAACCAGGCCCGGCTAATGTTTTCATTGTTTATAGAGACAGGGTCTGGCTATATTGCCCAGGCTGATCTCGAACTCCTAGTCCTAAGTGATCTTCTCACCTCAGCCTCTCAAATCACTGGGATTACAGTGTGAGCCACTGTCCTGGCTCTAAATAAGTGTAAAGAAATTGAATCGTGAAAACAAAAGACAACATAGAATTCCGTTGTAACCTCAGCATAAAGGCCTCCTAATATGACTCAAAATCTAGAAGCCACATGTGAAAGATTCAAGCACACAAACATCTTTTAAAATAACTTTTATTTGGCAAAAAAGCACCAGTGAATGTATTCATTTCCTCAGTAAATATTTATTGGGTGTATACTATGCATCAGGCACTGCTATAGGCAATGAAAACCAAAAATAAAAATAACTAAACCAAGCCTGGGCAACATGGTGAATCCATATCTCTATGGAAAAAAAAAATATATATATATAAATCAGCAGGGCGTGGTGGCACATGTTACTCTGGAGGCTGAGATGGGAAGACTGCTTGAGCCCAGGGGGTCGAGGCTGCAGTGAGCTATGATCGTGCCACTGTATTCCACCCTGGGCCACATAGCCAGACTCTCTGTCAGAAATAAATACATAAAAACAACAGAACCATAAAAAATGTCAATGAAAAGCAATAAACCAAGAAAAAATTTTTGCTATTCGTATCACAAAGAGCTAATCTTTCTAATACATTAAAAACAACTACTAGAAAAAAAAAAGGCTAGGTGTGGTGGCTCACACCTGTAATCCCAGCATTTGGTGTATATATATATATATACACACACACGATTTGATTCATACAAAGTTCAAAAACATGAAAAACTATTTTATTTAAGAATGCTTACATTATGGCAAAACTGTGAAGGAAATGATTATCACAGGTGGTGGTGCACGCCTGTATCCCAGCACCTTGGGAGGCCAAGGCAGGCGGATCACCTGGGGTCAGGAGTTCGAGACCAGCCTGACCAACATGGAGAAACCCCATCTCTACTAAAAATACAAAAAACTAGCCAGGTGTGGTGGCAGATGCTTGTAATCCCGGCTACTCGGGAGGCTGAGAAGGAGAATCGCTTTAACCTGGGAAATAGAGGTTGCAGTTAGCCAAGACCATGCCATTGTACTCCAGGCTGGGCAATAAGAGTGAAACTGTCTCAAAAAAAAAAAAAGTTAGAATAGTAGTTACTGATAGAGAAAGTTATAATCAGAAAAAAATATAGTGGGGACTTCGGGTACTAGCAATATTCTGCTTCCTAACCTAGTGACTGGTTACACAAGTGTTTATAATTATTTGTTAAGTAATCATATATGATTTATGCACTTTTCTGTGCATTACTTAACCATAAAGAATAATCTACTCTTGGCTGGGTGCAGTGACTCACAAAACACATTGGGAGGCTGAGACAAGAGGAGCCCAGGAGTTTGAGACCAGCTTGGGCAACATGGCAAAACCCCATCTCTACAAAAAATTTTAAAATTAGCTGGGCATAGTGGTGCACGCCTGTAGTCCCAGCTACTCTGGAGGCTGAGAGGTAGGAGGATCACTCGAGCCCAGAAAGGTGAGGCTGCAGTGAGTCAAGATCATTCACTGTACTTCAGCCTGGATAACAGAACAAGACCCTGCCTCAAAGAAAAAAAAAAAAAAAAAAGTTCAACTTGGAAAGTTTATTTTTTTAGTGATAACATTAAAAAATACAAATAAAAGCTATACTGTCTCCCTTTGATCTGCCAATCTAGAGGCTAAATTAAGGAGACTGCCCTTACTCATTAAGAGATATGGGGAAAGGATAAGACTATAACAAACTTTATAAAATAGAGTTTCTCAAATGTTCATCATCTGTGAATTAATGAGCACTGCACATAACATGATCAATTTATGTAAAACATTCAGCGCATTTTTATTTATTTATTATTTATTTTTGAGACAGGTTCTCACTCTGTCACCAGGCTAAAGTGAAGTGGCATGATCACAGTTCACTGCAGCCTCGACCTCCCAGGCTCAGGTAATCCTCCCACCTCAGTCTCCAGAGTAGCTGGAACTACAGGCATGCACCACTATGCCCAGCTAAGTTTTGTAATTTTTGTAGAGATGAGGTTTTGCCATGCATGTTGCCTAGGCTGGTCTCAAACTCCTAAGTTCAAGCAATCCTCCTGCCTTGGCCTCCCAAAGTGCTGGGATTACAGACATGAGTCACCAAGCTTGGCCTCAATGTATTTTAAAACACAAGTAAAACATTAAAAAATGAATGCAGAAGTTCCCCCTTATCCATAGTTTCCCTTTTCAAGGTTTCAGTCACCCACAGTCAAAAGTGGTCCAAAAATATTAAATAGAAAATTCCAGATATCAACAATTCATAAGTCTTAAATAACTTTTATGAAAGTATACTGTTACAATTATTCTATTATTACTTATGGTTATTCTCTTACTGTGCCTAACTTAAATTAAACTTTATTGGTCAGGCACAGTGGCTCACACCTGTAATCCCAGAACTTTGGGAGGCCAAGGTGGGTGGATCACCTGAGGTCAGCAGTTCGAGACCAGCCTGGCCAACATGGTGAAACCCCGTCTCTACTAAAAATACAAAAATGAGTTAGGCGTGGTGTGGTGGCACACGTCTGTGATCCCAGCTTCTTGGGAGGCTGAGGCAGGAGAATCCCTTGAACCTGGGAGACAGAGGTTGCAGTGATCATGCCACTGCACTCCAGCCTGGGCAACAAAAAGAGACTCTGTCTCAAAAAAACCAAAAAAACAAAAAAACCCCCACTTTATCGTAAGTATGTACATACAGGAAAAAACAGTATAGTCATGTACCACATGACACTCCAGTCAACAGCAGACCATATATATGACAGTGGGCCCTCAGGATTATAATGGGCCAGGTGTGGTGGCTCACACCTATAGTCTCAGCACCCTCCCTTTGGAAGGTCGAGGATGGGGAATACTTAAACCCAGGAGTTTGAGACCAGCCTGAGTAACATAGTGAGAATCCTCCTAAAAAGAAAAAAAAAATTAGCCAGGCATGGTGGCACATGCCTGCAGTTCTAGCCACTCAATTTCAGCTCTTTGGGAGGCTGAAGTAGGAGACTCACTTGAAACCAGGAGTTTGAAGTTACAGTGAGTTATGATCATGCCACTGTACCTCTTGCCTGAGCACAGAGTAAGATCCTGTCTCTAAAAAAAAAAAAAAAAAAAGATTATAATGTTATAACAGAGATGAAAAACTCCTAGTAATGTTTCCTATATTTTTCATTGTTACTTTATAGTACACTCCTTCTATTTTAAAAAAAGAAAAAAAAAGTTAACGGTAAAACAGCCTCAAGTAGGTCCTTTTGGAGGTATTTCAGAAGATGGCATTGTTATCCTAGGAGATGACAGCTCCGTGCATGTTATTGCCCCTGAGGACTTCCAGTGAAACAAGATGTAGAGATGGAAAACAGCTACATTGATTATCCTGACCTTGTGTAGGCCTAGGCTACCACGTGTGTTTGTGTCTTAGTTTTTAACAAAAAAGTTTACAAAGTAAAAAATAATTAAAAATTTAAAAAATAGAAAATAGCCAGTTGTAGAATAAGGATATAAAGTATTTTTGTATAGCTGTACTATGTTCTTATATTACAAAAGGGTCAAAAGTTAAAAAAATAAAAATAAAAAGTGTATAAAGTAAAAAGGTTACAGTAAGCTAAGGTTAATTTATTACTAAAGAAAGAAAAACAGCTGGGGATGGTGGTTCATGCTTATAATCCCAGCAGTTTGGGTGGCCAAGAGGAGAGGATCCTTAAAGCCCAGGAGTTTGAGACCAGCCTGGGCAATGTAGCAAGAACACCTTCCTCAACTACAAAAAATTTAAAAAATAATTAGCCGAGTGTGGTAGCACACACCTACATTCCTAGCTACTCAGGAGGCTGAGGGAGGAGGATCATTTGAGCCTAGGAATTCCAGGCTGCAATAATTCCAGGCTGTGATCACACCATTGCACTAGCCTGGTCAACAGAGTGAGACTGTCTAAAAAAGATTTTTTTTTAATTAAAAAGAAAAATATATTTTTGCAAATATAGGATAGTATATGTACAGTGTTTATAAAATCTACAGTAGTATAATGTCCTAGGCCTTTGCATTCACTCACTATTCACTCATTGACTCACCCAGAGCAACTGCCAGTCCTGTAAGCTTCACTCATAGTTAAGTGCCCTACACAGGTGCATTTTAAAATCTTTTATACCATATTTTTACTATGCCTTTTCTATGTTTAGATATGCAAATACTTACCAATTGTTACAACTGCCTACAGTATTTAGTAACATGCTATAGTATGTACAGCATTTAATATACGTACAGCAATATGCCATAAGGTTTGTAGCCTAAGAGCAAAAGGCTATACTACATACCCTAGGTGTATAGATTACACCATCAAGATTTGTTTAAGTACTTGCTATGATATTCACACAATGACAAAATTGCTTACTGATGCATTTCTTAGAACATATCCTTGTCGTTAAGCAACATATGACTGTATATATAGGGTTTGGTACTATCCGAAGTTTTAGGCATCCACTGGTGATCTTGGAACATATCCTACCAAAGATAAGGTGGGAAAACTACTGTAGTAAGATAATATCTTACTGTAGTAAGATATTACAATCAGTGAGAGAAACGATTATACACTTTCATCATTTTATGCATATCTAGTAAATTTGCTTATTTCTATTATATTAGAAAATTCTAATTCAATTATAGCTTATCAGGAAGGCAACAATGTTTAGTGGTCACTATATCAGATACTTAACAGAAACTTACAGGCTCTATCTTCAAAATATTTCTGAACGTAAACATTCCTTCATTATGTTCTCAATATCATCCTAGACCAATTAATCATCACCTCTTGTTCTTTCCTGGATTATTGAAATAGCCTTCCCCAAACTGTTTCCCTGCTATATTTATAACCCCTCCATTCCTCACCTTCAGACTATCCTCATCACAGTAGCTGGAGTGATCTTGAAAAACCTAGAACCTGTCACTCCTCTGCACAGAATTTTCAACAGCTCCTAACTCATTCAGAGAAAAGGTACAATCTTTACAATGGCCCACCAGGCACACTAATATTTGGCCTCTCATTATCTCTCTCCTGTAACTCTGCACTGCTTCCGTCACACTGGCCCCCTTGTTCCTCAAACACCTTATGCTCCCAACTCACGGCCTTTGCTCTTCTGTTACCTCTGACTAGGCTGTTCTTCCCCTGAATCGCTGAATGGCTTAATCCCTTGCTTTCTTCAAGTCTTCATTGAGAAGGTGACACTTGTGTAAAGTCCTCCCTGATAACCGAGTTAAAACTACAATTTTCTCCAACTCCACTGCCTATCACCTTACCTTAATTTTCTCCTCAGCATTTACTACCATCTAGTATACTATATATTTACTTATTTATTTTGTTTATTGTCTGCATTTCCCCCTCTAGGCTATAAATTTCATGAAGCTGGGATTTATTTGTCTGGTTTACTGCTATAGTCCCAGCACTCTAGTCCTGGAATAACAAAGCTTTCATTCAAGTATTTGTTAAACAAATAGGTGAAATTAAATCTAATATGGAACAAAAATATCACATTCAAAATGAGTATTTTAACCTAAGAGATACAATAAAGAGATACAATAGATTTTTAACCCACTCTTGTTGCATTCATTTTTAAAGTATTTAGAAGCCATCTTAAATGTGCCAAATAATATGCCATCAATTTCTTCCTCTAAGAGAAGAAAATCCGTATGTATATCTCAGAATTGTTCTTCAGAGCCACAAGGCCCTTTTTAGTCAGACCAAAACACATTCCTATTTTGAAGTACTTGTGAGAAATACAGTTCATGTCTGCTTGGAGATAGAAATACCGACCTTGGCCGGGCACGGTGGCTGACGCCTATAATCCCAGCACTTTGGGAGGCCAAGGCGAGTGGTCAGGAGTTGAAGCCCAGCAGTTCAAGATCAGCCTGGACAACATACTGAAACCCCATCTCTATAAAAAATACAAAAATTAGCTGGGTGTGGTGGTGCGGGCCTGTAGTTCCAGCTACTCAGGAGGCTGAGGTGGGAAGATTGCTTGAGTCAGATCAAGGCTCCCTAGTGCTACTGCACTCCAGCATGGGTGATAGAGCAGATCCTGTCTCAAAAAAAAAAAAAAAAAAAAGAAAAAGAAAAAAGAAATACTGGCTTTGGGCTCAACAGAGCAATTTGGCTAGAGATAAATCTTTAGGCGTTATCTATGTGTACAGCTGAAGACCTGAAGTCATGGAAGTAGTTGAAGATTGCCCTGGGAGAATGTGTAGAGTGAAGATAAAAAAAGAAACAAGAAAAAAATCATGAGCGCCATTAGCACATGAAGACCGGTATCAAATGAATACAAGGAACAGAGTATCCTAAGGAGGAAATGGTTAATATTGTCAGAAACTACAGAAAGATGACATAGGATAAGGACTGGAAAAAAACACTAGGTCTAAGAACTCAGTGATGTTTACAATAATAGCTTTATTGAGATATAACTCAATATAAAAATTACACTTTTAAAGTATACTATTCAGTTGTTTTTAGTATATTCAGAGGTGTGTTATCATCACTACCACCAGGTTTCAGAATACATTCATCACCCCATAAAGAAACTCTGCACCCATTAGCAGTTTCTAATTGGCAGGGTTTCACATTTCCCCTAATATTAGTGATTTTAAAAGAAGACAGTTTTGGAGAAGTATGAAAAACTAAAAGTAAGGAATTATAAGTAACAAGAGTATATTATTCTTTCAGAGGGAACTAGGAGAGAGAGGTAGATAGGAGGAGGTGGTATCAGAATGGCTGTTTAAAATGGGGAAGGCCACAGACTGAAGGGAAGGATTCAGGGAAAAAGACTGAGACGCACAGAGACAGAAGATGCATACTCGCTCACAAACTGGATATAGTTGAATAGGATACTATCAGAAACACAGATAGAAAGGTTTTACTTGGAAAGGAAGAGACGCCTTAGGGGACTACGGTGATAAAAGTAAGAAACTACTAAGTCAATAACTAAAAATGAGGGACAGCTGGGAGCCAATGGTAGGAAGCAGATTTACTTTTTGCTAAATTTCAGTAGTTTTAAATTTTTCATCATTTGCATGTTTTACTACCTCAAAATAAAGATGATAAATACAGGGATTTTGGGCCGGGCATGGTGGCTCACACCTGTAATCCCAGCACTTTGGGAGGCCAAGGTGGATGGATCACTTGAGATCAGAAGTTCGAGACCAGCCTGGCCAACATGGTGAAACCCCATCTCTACTAAAAATACAAAAATTAGCCAAGCGTGGTGGTGCATGCCTATAATCTCAGCTACTCAGGAGTCTGAGGCAGGAGAATCACTTGAGCCCAGGAGGCGGAGATTGCAGTGAGCCGAGATCATGCACCACTACACTCCAGCCTGGGCGACAGAGTGAGACCCTGTCTCAAAAAAAAAAAAGAAAAAGAAATGTCACAGAACAGAGAACACACAAACACCTAATGAATTAAATTTCAGAAAGTGATTGCCCTTTAATAGGAGAGAGAGGCCCAATACTACTCTCTTCCCTGGTGCAGCAGCAGCAGGAGAAAATGTACTATAGACAGGGATAAGAAGAAACAAACCAGACTTTTAAGAAATTTTTAATGCCAAATGTAGGCTAGCATGACAGATTAAAATTCCAAGGCATGGTGGAGGTAAAGCTGAGTAGTCTAATGTGCTGGAATAAGAATTACAAGGAGCCCCAGACACGGAACCCATCTGTACCCATCTACCAACTCTCCTACAGATCTTCACTAAATACACAGGTAGTGCATTGAAAGCTGAAGACAGGTCAGAAGAACTGAAAGAGATCCCATTTGAAGTATACAGGCCTCCCTGAAGTACAAGGCAGTCATCTTCCAAAGGAGGCTGGCAAGTGAGCAGACAGAAATCCATCTGAGGTAATCTAAGCTTTCGGCTACCAAAGGCTGTGGAGGCAAGAACTGAGAAAAAGCCCTCCAAGGCATTCCAAGCCTTCACAGAATGTAAAACAGCTGCCCTCCTGAGGCAAGGGTAAGAGCAGCAAGGCAGAGATCTCCTGAGACACAAAAAGGCAAGAGGCACAATTAAAGAACAAAGAGAACCTCCCAGCGACCTAAAAAGCTGGCAGCTCAGCTGGCAAAACAGATCTCTGAAATCATATCAGTGCTTAGATCCCAAATCCTGCTGAGGAGAAAGTCATAATTCTGCCCCAAAGTATTTAGACCCAGTGGTAAACTGAATCAAACTACAGCTGCAACAAAGCACAGACTCATCTTACTCATCTTATAAATTAGACTTAATTTAGTGGCCAGACAGAATAAATGGCATTTTGGAGGTAAATATTAAGTAAAAAATAAGTAAACTTCAGGTTCTCCTTTGTTTTATAGAAGTTGTCTGGTATACAGGCCAGGTACGGCGGCTCACACCTGTAATCCTAGCACTATGGGAGGCCTAGGTAGGTGGATTACCTGAGGTCAGGAGTTCAAGACCAGCATGGCCAAGATGGTGAAACCCCATCTGTACTAAAAATACAAAAATACAAACATTAGCCGGGCGTGGTAGCACAGGCCTGTACTCCCAGAAACTCAGGAGACTGAGGCTGGAGAATTGCTTGAACTCGGGAGGCAGAGATTGCGGTTGTTTTTAGTATATTCAGTTGTTTTTAGTGTATTTTTAGTATATTGAGAAGTATGTGACCATCACCTACTACCAAGTTTCAGAATACTTTTCATCACCCCATAAAGAAACCCTGCATTCATTAGCAGTCATATTTCCCCTCCCTAATATTAGTGATTTTAAAAGAAGACAGTTTTGGAGAAGTATGAAAAACTAAAAAGTGAGCCGAAATTGAGTCACTGCACTCCAGCCTGGGTCACAGAGTAAGGTTGTGTCTCAAAAAAAAACAAAAAAAACAAAAAAACCGAAGTTGTCTGGTATAAAATAAAAGATTATGCGATATACAAAGAAGCAAGAAAATGTGACCAATGGTAAATAAAAGTAAAGGAAATAGTCAAAATAAGCAAACTCAAAGATGCCCCAAATGTTGGAATTATTATTAAATAGTAACTTTAGGATAGGCGCGGTAGCTCATGCCTGTAATCCAGCACTTTGGGAGGCCAAGGCAGGTGGATCGTTTGAGGTCAGGGGTTCAAGATCAGCCTGGCCAACATGGTGAAACCCCGTCTCTACTAAAAATACAAAAATTAGCTGGGCATAGTGACGCGTGCCTGTAATCCCAGCTACTCAGGAGGCTGAGGCAGGAGAATCGCTTGAACCTGGGAGGCAGAGGTTGCGGTGACCCAAGATCATGCCACTTCCCTCCAGCTTGGGCAACAGAACGAGACTCCATCTCAAAAAAAAAATAGTAACTTTAAAATAATTATGATAGATTGGGTGCGGTGGCTCACACCTGTAATCCCAGAACTTTGGGAGGCCAAGGCAAGTGGATCATCTCAGGTAAGGAGTTTGAGACCAGTCTGGCCAACATGGTGAAACACCATACAAAAATTAGCCAGGCGTGGTAGTGCGCACCTGTAATCCCAGCTACTCAGGAGGCTGAGGCAGTAGAATCACTTGAACCCAGGAGGCAGAGGTTGCAGTGAGCTGAGATCGCGCCACTGCACTCCATCCAGCCTGGATGACAGAGCGAGACTCCGTCTCAAAAAAAAAAAAAAAATTATGATAAAAATATTAAATGATCTAGTAGAAAAGACAGACAATATGTATGAAGTGATGAGACATTTCAGCAGAGTAATAGGAACTATAGAGAAGAAATACTGGAAAGGAAAAATATATTTGAAATCAATAATTAATTAGATGGACTTAGCAGAAGGATTGACAAACCTGAGGACAGATCAACAGAAAATATCCAAACTGAAACAGAGAAAAAGAGGGGAAGGGGATACAACAGCATGTCTAAGTTCTGTGGGACAATTTCAAATGGTCTAATATAATGTGTAATTGGAGTCCAAGAAGGAGAGGAGAGAGAATGAAATAGAATAAATATTTTAAAAGGAAATGGCCAGAACTCTCCACAAGTGAAGAAAGACATCAACCAAACAAAACCAAGAAGTTCAGTGAAGCCCAAGCAGGATAAAAATATAGTAGAGGATTCACCTAATGAGGTTATAATGTAGTTTAAGTGACTACTTGAAAGAAATTATGTCGGTTCTTAGTAATACATGGAGTTAGGATCAAATCCATTTATTATCTACAGAGTCTGTTCCTAAAGAAACCATGGAGGTAAGTTTTAATTTTACATCCTACCTATTAAAGAATTTAGCCTTGCCCAAAGACAGGTGCCCTCTGCTCCTGAGAGGTAATCTATGTCATACTAAATAGAGGTGTCTTTCTGGGCAGGGTTGGCCAACCAGAAAGGTCAACCATGTGATTTAGGATGGGACTTTGGGTCACCCAGTATCAGTCTGAATCCAACCTGGAGACTGAGTTCAACTATGTGGGCAACCCATCAATCAAATATACCTATTTAATGAAGTCCTAATTTGAAAATCTGGACACTGAGGCACAAGTGAGCTTCCCCGGATGGCAATAGTCCATGCATACTGTCACATACTGATACTGAGAGTAACACCTCCTGACTTAATGGGGAGCAAACACCAGATGCTCCAACATTTGAAACCCTCTTGAACTTGGTTCTATGGGCTCCGTGCCTTGATTTTAATCGGTACCCTTTCCCTGAAATAAACTGTAACCATGAACATAATAGCTCTTAGCAGTGAGTTCTCCTAGCATCTTTTTAGCAAGTTATCAAAACTTTGGGAACCTCCCCAGCTCCCAAAGACTTGCAGTTGGTGTCAGAAATGAAAGTGGTCTTCTGGAAGACTGTGTCCTCAAACTTTAGAGTTTAGCTAACTCGGAGAGGATCTTCATAAAAGTTTTAGGTTCGTTCAATGATGAAAGCTAGCTAAAAGTTCAGGCTTGGCCAAGAGTGGTGGCTCACGCCTGTACTCTGAACACTTTGGGACGTCGAGGCGGGCAGATTGCTTTAGTCCAGGAGTTTGAGAGTAGCCTAGGCAACATAAGGAAACCCTGCTTCTACCAAAAAAAAAAAAAAAAGAATAGAAAAATTAGCCAGCATGGTGGTGCATGACTGTAGTCCCAGCTAGTCAGGAGGATGAGGTGGGAGGAAAGCTTCAGCCTAGGAGGCAGAGGTTGCAGTGAGCGGAGTTCGCACCACTGCACTCCAGCCAGGGTAACAGAGTGAGACCCCTGTTTCAATAAATAAATTAATTAATTAATAATTCAGGTGTAATAGAAATGTATGGATCCTCCTATTATTTGTTTAACCATATGTTTAAAGATGGCACTCCTGCTCTTTGGGGAATATTGCTGATATAGTGAAGTTATATTCTCCAAGCTAAATTCAACATTGTGGGTCAATCTAAATCAGAACAGGAGACTTAATTTAACAAGTTGAATAAGCTACGTTACTATACTGTACATCTCCATTTCATATTTTATATAACTCTTTTAATGTATAAAAAAATAATTGCTTCTGGTCCAACAACTACAAATAATCCCCACAAAAGAACTGTTTTGTTTTGTATTTTTGAGACAATCTTGCTCTGTCACCCAGGCTGGAGTGCAGTGGTGCGATCTCAGCTCACTACAACCTCCGTCTCCCAGGTTCAAGTGATTCTCATGCCTTAGCTTCCTGAGTAGCTGGGATTACAGGTGTGTGCTACCACAACCAGCTAAATGTTTTATTTTTGGTAGAGATGGGGTTTCACTATGTTTGCCAGGATAGTCTCAAACTCCTGATCTCAAGTGATCGGCCTGCCTCAGCCTCCCAGAGTGCTGGGATTACAGACGTGAGCAACCATGCCTGGCCACAAAACAACTGTTATTGAAACCTCATCACTAGTCAACATTTTATAGCAAATACATTATTTGACTTTAAACATTCAGCCAATTATTATGTGGTAACTATGAAAACAACTATGGTTTTAATGTCCCCTCCAAAACTCATGTTGAAATTTAATTGCCATTGTCATAACATTAAGAGGTGGGACCTTTAAGAGATGTTTAGGCCAGGAGGGAATAGTCCTCATGACCATGATTGTGGGAGTGCACTCACACAATGTCATAATTGTGGGATTAATGCCATAACTATAGGAATGGGTACCTGACTAAAGATGAGTTCAGTCAGATTTCCTCTCTATCATATATGCTCACCTGCACTATGTTATGACACAGCAAGAACGTCCTCACCAGATGCCAAGCAGATGTTGGTACTACCATGCCCTCGGACTTCCCAGCTTCCAGAACTGTAAGCCAAATAAATGTATTTTCTTTATAAAGTATCGATCTGTGGTATTCTGTTATAGCAGCAGAAAACAAACTAAGACATTCTTCCAATAAAAACTAATCCTGAAATAAGAGATTTTTACGCTGTAGTTAGAAACTGAAATTCCCTGAAGAATATTTCCTTAGAAATCAGCTTTGTTATCCCACTAAGTTTTATATTTGAAAAAGTATCAACAGAAATTCAACTTAAAAATTGCTGAACATAGCTTCCAGTTCTAGGTGCTTCAGGAGCCACGGCTTAAGGTGCAGATATGGCCAAGTCCAAGAACCACACCACACACAACCATTCCCGCAAATGGCACAGAAATGGTATTAAGAAACCACAATCAAGCCAGGCGTGGTGGCTTACGCCCGTAATCCCAGCACTTTGGGAGGCTGAGGCGGGTGGATCATGAGGTCAAGAGAACGAGACCAGCATGGCCAACGTGGTGAAACCCCATCTCTACTAAAAATACAAAAATTAGCTGGCATGGTAGCGTGCATCTGTAGTCCCAGCTACTTAGGAGGCTGCAGCAGAAGAATTGCTTGAATCCAGGAGGCAGAGGTTGCAGTGAGCTGAGATCATACCACTGCACTCCAGTCTGGCAACAGAGCGAGACTCTGTCTTAGAAAAGAAACCCCGATCACAAAGATACGAATCTCTTAAGGGGGTGGACCCCAAGTTCCTGAGGAACATGTGCTTTGCCAAGAAGCACAACAAGAAGGGCCTAAAGAAGATCCAGGCCGACAATGCCAAGGCCATCAGTCCACGTGCTGAGGCTATGAAGGCCCTCGTAAAGGAGGTTAAGCCCAAGATCCCAAAGGGTGTCAGCAGCAAGCTCCAACGACTTGCCTACATTGCCCACCCCAAGCCTAGGAAGCGTGCTTGTGCCCACATTGCCAAGAGGTTCGGGCTGTGCTGGCCAAAGGCCAAGGCCAAGGATCAAACCAAGGCCCAGGATCAACTCCAGCTTCAGTTCCGGCTCAGGTTCACAAAGGTGCTCAGGCCCCTACAAAGGCTTCAGAGTAGGTATCTGTCTGCCAACGTGAGGACAGAAGGACTGGTGCAACCTGCCCGGGCTGCCATCTGCATGGGGCTGGGGTCCTCACCTCCTGTCCTATTTGTAAAAAGTATTAACAGAAATTCAACTTAAAAATTGCTGAATATAGCTTCCGGTTCTAGATGCTTCGGGAGCCACAGCTTAAGAAAAAGAAGAAAAAAAAATCACTAAATATAGGCATCACAAACTAACAAATGAGGACTTTGAATTAGAAGAAAAGAAAAACTGAGTTTCTGCCCCAACCCTATTATTATTAATTAGCTATTTCAACTTGAATAAAGCACTTCACCTCTCTGAGCTTCAATTTCTCAAGTATATAAAGTTGTTAGACATTGGATGATAAGATTCATTCTAGCCTGGTGCAATGGCTCACGCCTGTAATCCCAGCACTTTGAGAGGCCGAGGCAGGTGGATCACCTGAGGTCAGGAGTTCAAGACCAGCCTCACCAACATGGTGAAACTCCACCTCTTCTAAAAATACAAAATTAGCCGGGCGAGGTGGCAGGCGCCTGTAGTCCCAGTTACTCGGGAGGCTGAGGCAGGAGAATGGCGTGAACCAGGGAGGCAGAGCTTGCAGTGAGCCGAGATAGCGCCACTGCACTCCAGCCTAGGCAACAGAGCGAGATTCCGTCTCGAAAGAAAAAAATATATAATAATAAAAGAAACATACTATCACATTGGGGATTAAGAAAAGAAAAAAAAAAAATCAGAAACAAGTTAAATCACTAAGCTCAACTATCAAAAATCAGAACTCTCTCCAAAAAAATCTTAAAATCTCCATCTATCAATAAAAACTTTTTTAATTATTAAATTTAATATACCCCCAAGAAGGGGTATGCTATACTGAATTTTAGGTATAATAGGAATCCCCGGGTGAATTTTAGGCAGACACAGTCATGCGATCTGATTTATTTACATTGCTCAAGATCCCTGTTGTTCTGTGGAAAATAGGCATAAGAAACAAAAATGGAAACTGGGAGAGCAATTAACAGGTAGCTGAAAAAGTCTAGAATAATGACGTGGACTAGGATAACAGCAATGGAAATGTTAAGAAGTGATTTGATTCAAACAAGCAAACAAAATGATACATATAGACAGTAAATGACATAGGAGAAAAAAACAGTAATGTGAGAGAGAATGATTTAGTTGGGGAGGACACTATTTTTTTTTTTTTTGAGATGGAGTCTTGCTCTGTCGCCCAGGCTGGAGTGCAGTGGCTCGATCTCAGCTCACTGCAAGCTCTGCCTCCCGGGTTCACGCCATTCTCCTGCCTCAGCCTCCCAAATAGCTGGGACTACAGGCGCCCGCCATCATGCCCGGCTAATTTTTTTGTATTTTTAGTAGAGATGGGGGTTCGCCGTGTTAGCCAGGATGGTCTCGATCTCCTGACCTTGTGATCCACCTGCCTCGGCCTCCCAAAGTGCTGGGATTACAGGTGTGAGCCACCACGCCCGGAGAGGATACTATTTTTAATAGGGCAGTCAGGGAAAAAAAAATTGGAGCCACAACCTGGACATAAAAAAGAGTGAGACATGAGAAAAGTGGAGAGTCTTCCCAAGCTTCGTCACATGTTTAAAAATAAGTGAGCCTGGCCAGGTGCGGGGCCTCACGCCTATAATCCCAGTACTTTGGGAGGCTGAGGTGGGAGGATCACAATGTCAGGAGTTCGAGACCAGCCTGATCAACATGGTGAAACTCCGTCTCTACTAAAAATAAAAAATTATCCAGGCATGGTGGTGCTCGCCTATAATCCCAGCTACTCAGGAGGCTAAGGCAGGAGAATAGCTTGAACTCAGGAGGCAGAGGCTGCAGTGAGCCAAGATCACGCCACTGCACTCCAGCCTGGGCGACAGAGCTAGACTCTATCTCAAAAAAACAAAAAAAAAAACAAACAAAAAAAACGATAGGTGAGCCTGCCTCCTACTCCATTCTTCTTCTTCTTCTTTTTTTGAGACAAGGTCTTGCTCTGTTGCCCAGGCTGGAGTGCAGTAGCATGATCTCAGCTCACTGCAACCTCCACCTTCCAGCTCAAGCAATCCTCCCACTTCAGTCTCCCAAGTAGCTGGGACTATAGGTGCATGCCACCATGTCTGGCTAATTTTTGTATTTTTCATAAAGATGGGGTTTCACCATGTTGCCCACGCTGGTCTTGAACTTCTGGGCGCAAGAGATCCACCCACCTCAGCTTCCCAAAGTGCTGGGACTACATGCATGAGCCACTGCACCTGGCCCCCACTCCATTCTTTAGCCTCCATATTACTCTATTAAAACGATTATCCACTGCACAAGTACTACAAGCACATTAATAGAGGGCTTAATTCTATTTTGACAAAAGGCAGTGGTTGCACTGTAGCTTAATATCCACTAGTAGTCATTATCCCATCTTCAGTCTTTAGGAGCAACCTCCTACACATAAGTGATTCACAACCAGGGAATCCAACAAGGACAATTTTCTATGTCTGCATATGTGTATCACTGTATGTATGTGGGAGGGGGACAAGGAAATGGGATATAGTCACAGCAAGAGATTCCTGTTGAAAGACATTTTGCTCACCAAGAAGTTTTCAATCTAACTCAGAATCCCAACAGTAGTACTGCTTTGTGGAGATGATTACTGAACTTTGATCTACTTCATTGTTCATTCATTTGACATGAATCATTAAATAAACTTTGACATCACCCCAATTCCAACATGACAGATAACAGTAAAGCCTCTGTGTTAAATGTTATGGTATATACCTGCATTTAACATGGCTTAAGGTAGAAAGAAGATAAAACTGAGTTGCAACTGAGAAACCCTCAATAGTAAATAATAAATAACGAAAAACTGACATGAATACTTCTGGAATCTTCCCCCAAACTCCATCAATTTCTATGACTAAAAAAGTCTTACTTTCACATGACATCAACATGTAGATTAAATTCTTAGTTTTATATAATAGTGGTAGCGGAGAGGAGAAAGAACCATGTAGCAGCAAGTAAATATCAGACTTCCCTCTTATAAACTGTGATTTTTTTTTTTTGAGATGGAGTCTTGCTCTGTCGCTCATTGCAACCTCCACCTCCCAGCTTCAAGCTGATTCTCCTGCCTCAGCCTCCCAAGTAGCCAGGATTACAGGTGCCCAGCACCACACCCAGCTGATTTTTGTATTTTTAGCAGAGACAGGGTTTCACCATGTTGGCCAGGCTGGTCTCGAACTCCTGACCTCAGGTGATCCACCCACCTCGGCCTCCCAAAGTGCTGGGATTACAGGCATGAGCCACATTGCCTGGTCAACTCTGTGATTTTTAAAGCAAGTTACTTGATCTCCCTTTGTCTTTAATTTTCTCATCTGTAAAACACAGATAATAGAGTGTTTTCAGAGTTAAATAAAATTATGTAATAAAATGCTTAGCATATAATAGGGATTTTAAAATACACGTTGCCATCCAATTATTTTTCCTTTTAAAAAATGTTAACATCACCCTGCCTTGACCATTGTTGAAACAAGCATCAATATGTTGCTACCATTAACTTTGCATGGTGGCATGCACCTGTTCTCCCACCTACTCTGGAGGCTGAAGCAGAAGGATCCTTTGAGCCTATCAGGTCAAGGCTGTACTGCATTACGACTGTCTCTGTGAATAGCCATTGTGCCCCAGCCTGGACAACACAGCAAGACCTCATTTAAAAAAAAAAAAAAAAAAAAAAGCAACCTTAGGCCGGGCGCTGTGGCTTAGGCCTGTAATCCCAGCACTTTGGGAGGCCAAGGTGGGTGGATCACTTGAGGTCAGCAATTCGAGACCAGCCTGGTCAACGTGGTGAAACACTCTACCGAAAATACAAAAATTAGTCAGGCATGCTGGCAGGTGCCTGTAATGCCAACTACTTGGGAGGATGAGACAGGAGAATCATTTAAACCCGGGAGGCAGAAGTTGCAGTGAGCCGAGATCACACCACTGCACTCCAGCCTGGGCAACAGAGTGAGACACCGTCTCAAAAAGAAAAAAAAAAGCCAACTTATTATCAATAAGCATATGAAAAGATACTCAATATCACTAGTCAACCTACTAGAATGGCTGTAACTGGAAAAAGAAAAAAAAAGGAAAACAACAAGTGGTGGCAAGGATGTAGAAAAAATGGAACCCTGATACTTTGCTACTAGAGGAATGTAAAATGGTACAGCCACTTTGGAAGACATTTTAGTGTTTCTTCAAAAAATTAAATATGGAATTACAACAACCCAGCAATTCCACTCCTAGATGTATACCCAAAAGAACTGAAAATAGGAGTACACTAATACTCATAGCAGCATTGTTTATAATAGCCAAAAGGTGAAAACAATGCAGTATACATCAATGAATGAATATACAAAATGTGGTACGTTAAATATGATTCAGTCATAAAAATGATACATTCTACAGCATGTATGAACCTTGAAAACATTACGCTAAGTGAAATAAGTCAGACACAAAAGGCTAAATATTACACAATTCCACTTAAACGAAAGATCTAGAAAAGGTAAATTCACAGAGACAAAAAATAGAGGCTGGGCACAGGGGCTCATGCCTGTAATCCCAACACTTTGGGAGGCCAAGGCGGGTGGATTGAGACCATCCTGGCCAACATGGTGAAACCCTGTCTCTACTAAAAATACAAAAATTAGCTGGGCGTGGTGGCACATGCCTGTAGTCCCAGCTACTAGGGTGGCTGAAGCAGAATTGCTTGAACCCGGAAGTCAGAGGTTGCAGTGAGCTGAGATTGCGCCACTACATTCCAGCCTCCATCTCAAAAAAAAAAAAAAAAAAAAAAAAGTAGATTAGTGGTTACCAGGGACTGGGTCGAGAAGAGAATGAATAGTACCTGCTTAACAGCTACAGAGTTTCTGTTTGGAATGGTGAAAAATACAAAAAATACAAAAATACAAAAATTAGCTGAGCATGGTGGCACGTGCCTGTAATCCCAGCTACTTGGGAGGATGAGGCACAAGAATCGCATGAACCCAGGAGGAGGAAGCTGCAGTGAGCTAAGATCACACCACTGCACTCTAGCCTGGGCGACAGAGCAAGACTGCATCTCAAAAACAAACAAGCAAAAAAATTAGAAAGTCATCGTCTTCATCAAAATCTTCACATTGTTTCCCATTTTCAACAAACTTAATTCTAGAACCTTGCAGGTTTGACAATTAGCAAAAATTAGTAGTTTAAATTTAAAAATAGGGGAAACTAGGTGCAGGGTTTAAGGGATTTCTCTGTACTATAGTTACAAATTTTCTTTCACGATTTTTCCATAAACTTTCTAAAAAATAGTTTATTAATAAAAAAGAGACTTCTTCTTGAATCTCAAAAGTGTTATGCTAAGTGAAAGAGGCCAGACTCAAAAGGCTATATACACTGTGTGATGCCAATTTATATGGCATTTTGGGAAAGGCAAAACTACAGGGATAAAAAACAAAAGAGTTCTTGCCAAGGAGTGAGGGGTGGGCAGAAGGGATTTACTTCAAAAGGGCATAATTATGGAAATTTTTGGAGTGATGGAAATATTCTATGTCTTGTATCTTAATCGTGGTGGTGGCAGTTACACAACTGTCACTGTTTTTTGTAATTCATCTGTTTTAGTAGAACTATACAGAACGTTACACCTAAAACAGATGAATTTTACTATATGTAAATTATACCTTAATAAGTATGACTCTTCAAAAAGAATCCTTAACAATTGTAGTATCATGTCATATATTTCACTATGCACAGAATTCTAGCCTGATGAATGTCATTATGAGATCTAGTCAGATGAAACTAGGCTATTCAAGCCAGGCACAGTGGCTCATGTCTGTAATACCAGCACTTTGGGAGGTAGATGTGGGCGGATCACTTCAGGTCAGGAGTTCAAGACCAGCCTGGCCAACATGGTGAAATTCCGTCTCTACTAAAAACACAAAAATTAGCCACATGTGGTGGCAGATGCCTGTAATCCCAGCTACTCAGGAAGCTGAGATAGGAAAATCGCTTGAACCTGCGAGGCAGAGGTTGCAGTGAGCTGAGATCGTGCCACTGCACTCCAGCCTGGGTTACAGAGCAATATTCCACCTAAAAAATAAAAATAAAAAATAAGCCTTGAAAACCCTTCCCCAGGCCAGGCGCAGTGGCTCATGCCTGTAATCCCAGCACTTCAGGAGGCCAAGGCAGGCGTATCATGAGGTCAAGAGATCGAGACCATCCTGGCCAACATGGTGAAACCCCATCTCTACTAAAAATACAAAAATTAGCTGGGCATGGTGATGTGTGCCTGTAATCCCAGCTACTTGGGAGGCTGAGGCAGGAGAATCACTTGAGCCCGGGAGACAGAGGTTGCAGTGAGCCGAGATCGCACCACTGCACTCCAGCCGGGCGACAGAAGGAGACTCCATCTCAAAAACAAAAAAAAAAAAAAAACTCTTTCCTAAACATACATTTTATGTTCCCTTAGCTACGTTTTCCCTTGTTCTCTGTGCATTGAAATAACACTATCGTTAACACCTCATCATCTTCTTCCTATAGTGAGGATTTATAATCTAAACTCTTTACTCAAAAATCTTGTCTAATTAACTCTTATCTATTTTCCATTTGACTATATTATCCCTTACATCTTTTCTTTCCTGTAACAATTTTTTTTCAAATAACTGAAGTACTTTTTGCTACATGGATTGTAGTTAGTTGGTCTCTCCTAGTTGGTATATAAACTTCCTAAAGCCAGGAAGTAACCATTTCTTTATTACACACTGCAAAAATCTGGTTTGTACTGTGTATCTAAACACTCAAATGCCATATGAAGAGATGCAATGAAAAGAATACTGGGGCCAGGGGCGGTGGCCCACACCTGTAATCCCAGCATTTTGGGAGGCAGATCGCCTGAGGTCAGGTGTTCGAGACCAGCCTGGCCAACATGGTGAAACCCCATCTCTACTAAAAATACAAAAACTATTATCCGAGCATGGTGGCATGCACCTGCAATCCCAGCTACTCGGGAGGCTGAGGCAAGAGAATCGCTTGAACCCAGGAGGTGGAGGTTGCAGTGAGCTGAGATTGCACCATTGTTCTCCAGCCTGGGCGACAAGCATAAGACTTCATCTCCAAAAAAAAAAAAAAAAAAAAGAAAAGAAAAGAAAAGAATACTGGGCTGGACGTGGTGGCTTATGCCTGTAATCTCAGCACTTTAGGAGGCCAAGGTGGGCCCAGGGGTTCAAGACCAGCCTGGACAATGTGGCAAACCCGCTTCTCTACAAAAAATACAAAAATTAGCCAGGCATGGTAGCACGTGCTTGTAGTCCCAGCTACTTAGAAGGCTAAGGTGGGAGGATTACCTGAGTGTGGGAGTACCTGAGTGTGGGAGGCGGAGGTCGCAGTGAGCTGAGATGGAACCACTGCACTCCAGCCTGAGCGACACAGAGAGACCCTGCCTCCAAAAAAAAAAAAAAAAAAAAAAAAAAAAAAACCAGAACACTGGGCCTAGCATTGTAAGACCTGAATTCAAGCAATGCTTCTAATTTATTATGTAAGTCACAACATCTTTGGGCCTCAGCAAAATGAGAATACTTGCTGTATTTACTTCACAGGTAATAAGGTCTTGGAGGGAAAACAGTGTTAGCTAAGCTATAACCATCAGTCAATACAAGTGTAAAGATGTAGTATTGTCAGTCATAGTTATCTTGTCTAAAATTAGCCACTAGTGTTTTTTAAACAAACTCAATGCACAGCAAATTAAGTGAACCAACATTGCACATCAGTCATATAAATAATGTAACTGTTATACTGTAATATTAACAGAAAGCCTTATGTTTAACAGTAAGCATGTTAATTATACACTATCTTAATGCAGTCTCAAGGTTAAAAGATAAATACTTGCTGCTAAGCCAACAATAACTGCCTTCAAATCTATTAAAAGAGGATTTATAAATCCCATTTGTTTTTGTACCCAAACAGCTCAGTTTAAAATTTTAAGAAATCCAAGTAGTTTAAAATTGTATAAATCTCCTTTTAACTTTCTAAAATGTCCATATGCACTCTCTCATTGTGTTTTAAATCCATCACCTAAGAAAAACAAACTGCAGGCCGAGTGCAGTGGCTCATGCCTGTAATCCCAGCACTTTGGGAGGCCAAGATGGGAGGATCCCTTGAGGCCAGGAGTTCAAGACCAGCCTAGTCAACATAGTGAGACATCTCTATTTAAAAAAAAAAAAAAAAGAAGAAGGAAAGAAAGAAAGAACATACTGCAGGAAAAAAAAGATACAAAGTATACATAAATGAACAAAATAAAGATAACAAAAATATGACTCCACTACAGAGGCAGAGAAAACAAAGACATTTCTTCTCCTCCCAACCATAATCCTATGAACAACCTGAAAGATACTTACAGCAATACTTGCAAGTATGACCATAATTCTCATCAAAAGAACATCATATACAAGTACCATCAAAATGATTACAAATTATAAATTACCAGTGATAATTTTCTCATTGGAGTTCCTTTTCCTTTTTCAAGCAGGGAACCAAGACAGAATAGCCTCTAGATCTTTTTTGTTGTTGTTGTTGTTTGAGACAGTGTCTCACTCAGTCACCCAGGCTGGAGTGCAGTGGTGATCATAGCTCACTGCAGTCTCAAACTCCTAGGCTCAACAGATCCTTCTGCTGGCCGGGTGTGGTGGCTCACGCCTGTAATTCCAGCACTTTGGGAGGCTGAGGCAGGCAGATCACGAGGTCAGGAGATAGAGACCATCCTGGCTAACATGGTGAAACCCCATCTCTACTAAAAAAAAAATACAAAAAATTAGCTGGGTGTGATGGCGGGCGCCTGTAATCCCAGCTACTCCGGAGGCTGAGGCAGAAGAATGGCGTGAACCCGGGAGGCAGAGCTTGCAGTGAGCCAAGATCATGCCACTGCACTCCAGCCTTGGCGACACGGCAAGACTCCGTCTCAAAGAAAAAAAAAAAAAAGAGATCCTCCTGCCTCGATCCTCCTCCTGCCTCGATCCTCCTCCTGCCTCGATCCTCCAAAGCACTGGACTATGGGCATGCACTAACGCACCCAACCTCTAGATCTATACTGTCCAATATGGTAGTTACTAGTTACATGGAGCTATTAAATGCCTGAAATGTGGCTGTTCCAAATTGAGATGTACCAAGTATGAAACATACACCAAATTTAAAAGATTTAGGAGAAAAAAATAATGTAAAATCTCCTACCTATGTGACTCCCATTTTTGGCTCACATATTTCTAATGTACAGCTTTATATATGTAGTTGAATCCTGAATAAGGAAAATGGATACCAGAAGTATTAAGCAGTTTGCTCAATATCTCACTGCTTGATAGAAGCAAAGCAGGGCCTAGAACCTGATCACTTTTATCCATCCTGCCCTTATGAATAGAAGGAATTAATCATTTAAGACTCAACTTGAGCATCCTCTTCCTCCTCAAACCCACTCATTCCTTTTCCATATCCTAGCCCAGGTGACCATATCCTATTTAGCCTGCCCTTATAATTACACTGTTATAAAACGTATGTTTGTCTTCCAAATGGATGAGGACTTCTTGAGATCAAGCACTGTCTCATTTTTCTTATCCCTGGGAACCTTTGAAGTGCCAGGCACTCCTTCAGGCCCTCCAGCACTCTCAGAGCTTTCAGAGGGTTATTTTTTAGCCCTACGCAGGTACAACTACTAAAATGAAATTACCTACAATGTGATGCACCACCCAAAAGCATTCACCTTTATTACTTGCCTGTCTTAAATTATTTTTGGAATATGTAAAATTAATACAATGCATAGGCCAGGCGCAGTGGCTCACACCTGTAATCCTAGCACTTTGGGAGGGCAAGGCGGGTGGATCACTTGAGGTCAGGAGTTCGAGACTAGCTTGGCCAACATGGTGAAACCCCGCCTCTACCAAAATACAAAACTTAGTTGGGCATGGTGGTGTGCACCTGTAATCCCAGCTACTTGGGAGTCTGAGGCAGGAGGACTGCTTGAACCCAGGAGGCAGAAGTTTCAGTGAGCTGAGATCATGCCACTGCACTCCAGCCTGGGTGATGGAGTGAGGCTGTCTCAAAAAAGAAAAAAGGGCCGGGCGTGGTGGCTCACACCTGTAATCCCAGCACTTTGGGGGGCTGAGGCGGGGAGATCACGAGGTCAAGAGATCAAGACCATCCTGGCCAACCAACGTGGTGAAATCCTGTCTCTACCAAAAATACAAAAATTAGCTGGGTGTAGTGGCACATGCCTGTAGTCCCAGCTACTCGGGAGGCTGAGGCAGGAGAGTTGCTTGAACCCGGCAGGTGGAGGTTGCAGTGAGCTGAGATCGCGCCACTGCACTCCAGCCTGGTCAACAGAGCGAGACTCTGTCTCAAAAAAAAAAAAAAAAAGAAAAGGAATAACTTATGTTATCAAAGAAAGACAAGTTACAAAAAATGCTTTGCACTACTGCTGCTCTGATGCTCTATAAGAACTCTTGAGTTCCTAGGAAATTCAACACTCTCTTTAGGTATAAGTTCACTTATTGAATGTGCTTACCTAAATGCAAAACTGTGTGGTAGATTAAAGAAAGAGTCCTGGACATGGGAATTAATGCAAGCAATCTTCAATTAATTGAAAATTTTAGAACTATTAATTGCAGAAGAAACAAACTTAGTATACAGCTACTCGTTACAAAAAGTTAGTTTCTAAAATTCCTCCATGCAAACATGCCAACTTTTGTATTCTATAAAACAGATAAGGCCGGGCGCGGTGGCTCAAGCCTGTAATCCCAGCACTTTGGGAGGCCGAGACGGGCAGATCACGAGGTCAGGAGATCGAGACCATCCTGGCTAACACGGTGAAACCCCATCTCTACTAAAAAATACAAAAAACTAGCCGGGCGAGGTGGCGGGCGCCTGTAGTCCCAGCTACTCGGGAGGCTGAGGCAGGAGAATGGCGGGAACCCGGGAGGCGGAGCTTGCAGTGAGCTGAGATCCGGCCACAGCACTCCAGCCTGGGCGACAGAGCGAGACTCCGTCTCAAAAAAAAACTGCCAGGCGCACTGGCTCAAGTCTTCAATCCCCGCATTTTGGGAGGCCAAGATGGGCAGATCACTTGAGGTCAGGAGTTCAGGACCAGCCTGGTCAACATAGTGAAAACCAGTCTCTATTGAAAAAACACAAAAATAAGCCATGTTTGGTGGTGCGTGCCTGTAATTTGAGCTACTCAGGAGGCTGAGGCAGGAGAATCGCTTGAACCCTGTAGGTGGAGGTTGCAGTGAACTGAGATGGTGCCACTGCACTCCAGCCTAGGCAACAGAGCAAGACTCTGTCTCAAAAAACAAAACAAACCAAAACAGAAAAAATTGTAAAATCTGTGGATGAAAACATTAAAACATGTCATTTGTAAAGAAAACTGCAGGAAACATGCATATAAAACACAAATACCAACAGACCTTGATAAGAAAAAACCTGCTTTAGAATATATTAATTTAGCCAAAATGTATGGAATTTATGGAAGAAACTCCACATGTGCTTTGTACCTACGTAAAATCACTTTTGAACTAAATTTGAGTTAACAAATAAAATTTCTCTATTTTCATTCAGTTACATTGTTTTTCAGTATGTATCCACTGTCTTGATATTAAACAAATATCTTGCATAAAAATAAATATAAAATTTGTATACCTCAACTAGGGTCCTTTCGTCTAATTTGCTACTGTGAATAACAGCACCATCCTGTCCAGAGAGGGTTAGATCAAATTAAAAAAAAAAAAAAAAAAAAGGACCATTCTGCTGGGCATGGTAGACCAGCCTGGCTAACACAGTGAGACCCCATGTAAATTAAAAAAAAAAAAAAAAAAAAAAAAAAAGAGCACCAACCCCAACTATGGCAGAGCTGCTAAAGGAGTCTCTTGTGGAGACTTGAACCATAAGCCAAGGAGGCAAAGGTACAAAGTCTCTCCTGGAATTAGTTCCTGGACTTCTGTGCAGCCTTCCCCCTTTCTACTATGTCTTCACCATTCCCCTGCAAACAGCTTTCTTCTTGCATCTCTTCTATGCTGTGGCCTTTGATGCTACAATATATTTAAAAATTTTCCCAATAGAGCTTTTCTGCCTGAAACCCACTAGGAAAGATTTCAGGACATTTCTTTAATAACTAATCTTGTTCAAAGAGGAAGGCCTCCTTCGTTTCACTTAATTCAAACCCCCACTGTTCAAAATAAGAATATAATTATAACCTCAATTTATATCAGGCCAGTATAGGAAAAGAACCACAACAGGCTCTCTCTTCCACGTTCATCTCCAGACTTTTCTCCTTAGTTTCTCCTTCCTCATTTCCCTCCTCAATCCCTCCTCCCCGCCCCCCGCAAAATAATTCCACAGCTAGAGAATCTCGTTTTTAAAGGCAAAAATTCAGTGAGGAAAATAAGTATGTGCCTTTTTTTTCAATTATTTATTATTCCTCCGTCCCTCAGGAAGAGTTAAGCTAGTATTTTTTAATCTGACCGCTCTCTCAGAAGGATGATGCGCTAAATACACACTGAAAGAAAAGTCTTCCCAAAGCAAGTGGATTCGCAGCCACAAGCAACGCGGTGGGAGTGGGGGGCCCGGGGAGAAGAAAAAGTATCCTTGGCCCCCAGAGCCAGAGATGGGACAGGAGGTGAAAGAAGGGGCCGTCACTGAGAAGTGCAACACACACACTCGCCAGAACAATCCGCCAAGAGAATAGGACCGGCCACTGCGGCTCCAGCCCGGTCCCGCGGGACAAGGCTGGGGAGGGGGGGCCGGCGGGCCAGGGGGCCTGCCCTCCTTCTGTGGGACAAAACTAACTCCCAGGCGCACCTCCGCTCCCGACAAGAGGGGCCTGGTGGGGACGCGGGCTCCTAGCACCTCCAGCGCAGCACTTGCCGACGGCCTGCGGGGAAGTAAGGCCCGGAGGGAGGGGAGTCGGGCTGGGCAGCGCCAAGAGCACGGGATGGAGGGTCAGACGCGGGCACCCAAGGCACTGGGGGCCGCGACAAGAGACCCTTCCAGCCCGGGAACCCCGGGGCCCCTCTCCACCCTCGCAGAGCAGGATCCCGAATATCGTCCCCAGCCGCACCGACCGCTCCTCACCTCAAGCTGCCTGAGCCTCCGCCTCTACTACAACCTGAGCCGCCGAAGCCGCCACAGTCCGAGCCATTTTTCCCCTCAGCTGGCTCAGCCGCCGCCGAGAGCTTCGGCCGACTCCACAGCCAGCCAAGCCAGCACGTCACTTCCGACCAGGGAAGCACCGCCTTCCCCGCCCGGGCTTGTTGTGAATTGGCTGGCGCGGACGGCCTACCTGAGCGGGCGGGCGGGGCTTTGTCGCTGCCCGTGTGGCGTGAGCAAGGGAGCTGGGGCGCTGGGGAGCACGAGCCCAGGGGACCAGGGTCCGGATCCCTCCCGGGGAATGCTGAGCAGGCTCCGGACCCTCTCCGTGCACACCCCAGACCTGGGGAGGGGAGCTCCCAGGACACCCCAGCTGGCCGCTCCTCGGGCCCTGCGTCCGAAGCCCCGCACTGAAGTACCCTATTGTTCCTACCCCCTCTCCCGGGACTCCGCACCCTCCTCCGTCTAGGCTGAGGTTCCCAGATTTGTGTCTTGGCCCCCGGCGGCGCCGAGATTACTTTGTGATTGGAAGACTGAAAGGAACAGGCGAGACTTAAACTCCTCCACTCCAACCAGCATTTACCGAGGCCTCATGGTGGGTCAGGTGGTGTACGGTGGGTAATTAGTAGCCTATCACGTGGTTTCTGTAAAATGCTTGATAGCACGTAAAACGCTTTCAGGTCGGCATCTCGTTTCATCCTCACAACAGCCAGGTAAGGAAGATATCCCCATGATAATAACTCACAGCCAGACGACTCTTTCTACATTACAAAGTATTTTCACATGCAATCTCCATAATAATACCTTCTTATTGAGAATTTAATGAGATTATGCTTGTCGTTTGGTCCTCATGTGTGAGATTTAAAAATTACGTAACCATGGGAAGAGATAGGAAAATTATCCCCATTTACAGATGGTGCTTCTGGGGCACAAAGATGTTAAGCGGAGAGGAAAGATTCCATAGCATTTTACAACAGATTGTCCTTTAAGCAATAGGAGAAGGGGGTCCACATCATCCAGACGTTCACTATCTAATGTAGCAGACTGATTTAGCCTGCATTTCTCAGCCTAAACTAAAAATTATCAGCCTATATGTATATACGCATAATTAGAAGGCTCTAAGAGAAGTTGAACCTTCAGCAAATAACGGGAAAGAAAAAATGGTCTGATTTGGCTGGGACGGGGGTCGGAGAAAGGGGGCTAGGGCAATGGGGAGTGTGGAGTGGATGAATCCCTCATAGCGCTGTAATAAACATGCCTACACCTCCCCAGGGATGGGAAAATTGGATGGAGTTTCTATTCTATGGGGAATTCTAGAAGCAAATGTGTGATTATTTCTTATGGCTGTAGCTACCGGCTCTTGTGCACCCCCACTTCTTACTCCTTTCTTTCCCCCCAAACCCGCCCCTCCTCCATGCACACACACTTCCAGGCAGGCTACACGTTCTAGAAGAATGTCCCTTAGAAATCAACTTAGTTCCGCAGCATTGTTCTGCTTTATCTTCTGATCACAGGAGGAATTCTAAAATTGGCAGCAACTCTTTCACAAGATTAAAAAGGGTGGGGAAAGTGATTTATCTCAGGGTAGCTTCCTAGCTTCTGCTCCAGAACTGAGTGTGCCTTCAGGAAAGAAGGAAGAGGCCTTGAGAGAACACTGAGTCTTCAGGAAGGGTAACTATTTGTCTTTCTTTCTTTCTTTCTCTTTCTCTCTCCTTTACTTTCTTTCTCTCTTTCTCTTTCTTCCTCTCTCCCTCTCCCTTTCTCTTTCTTCCTTTCTTTTTTTTGATCCAGCCAGACAGACTAGATTTTTTTTTTCTAATTTTTTTTTTTTTTTAATGAAAAGTATTTCCCCTGAGTCCCAGCAGCAGAGGGCCCTGGTTCTTGAGTCACTTCCTTGTTGCAGTTCCCACTTCATTATTATAGCTTTTGAATGGCTGATCCATGGTAGCCTCTCATCAACCAAAAGGTTCCCAATAAGGTGAAGAGAAAGAAAAGGAGTTTGATGGTTTTCCAGATTCCAAAAAAATTAGCTTTCTCAAGTTGCCAGGTGTCAAGAACCAGAACAGGTAACCCTCTCTCAGCATATCTCATCTGTCAGCAATGGCTTGTGAAGATGCATATGTAAACAGTAGGAACACAGACTTCTGGGAGACAGTACAAACTGGTGCTGCTGTCATTTGGAACCAACTAGAACATACGTGGCAACCATTTCTCCTGTTTCCTTTCTTCCACTGGCTTCACTTTTTTTTTTTTTTTCTTTTTTTTGGAAAAAAGTGTGGAGTCTCACACTTGTTGCCCAGGGCGGAATGCAGTGGTGTGCTCTCCGCTCACCACAACCTCCGCCTCTCTGATTCAAGCAATTCTTCTGCCTCAGCCTCCTGAGTAGCTGGGATTACAGGCATGTGCCACCACACCCAGCTAATTTTTGTATTTTTAGTAGAGACAGAGTTTCTCCATGTTGGTCAGGCTGATCTCGAACTCCCAACCTCAGATGATCTGCCCGCCTTGGCCTCCCAAAGTGCTGGGATTACAGGCAGAGGCCTTACATTTTTAAGTGTTTCAATCCTAACTTCCCACAGACAACTTCCCAGTAACACAAATATTCCCCAGCCTCTTCCAGTACCACATGAGAAATGGGCAGTCTTTTTTTTTTTAACCACAGATGAAATATAGTGGCGTACAATGATTAGCATTTGCCAAGGCCAAGCCCTGTTCTTCGTGTTTTATGAGTCTCATTGACTTTATGAGTCTCATTGACTTCCTCCAACCATCTTCCTAAAAGATATAATTATTATATCCTAATTTTATAGCTGAGAAATTTGAGGAACAGAGAGGAGAGTAACTTGCCCAATGTCACACAGCTACTAAAGAGTAGAGCTGGGATCCAAAACTGGGTCTGGCTGCACAACCCATGCTCTTTTAACCTCACAGTTCCCCCAGCGGGCCAAGGAGATTTTAACATCTACAAAATGCTGTTAATAAGTATAATAGTTAGGTTTTTTTTTTTTTTTTTCCTTTCTCAATGTCGTATCCCCATCTGAGTAGAAGGACTCTGCTGGGTACTATACCAAACTATTTATTTATATATTTTTGTTTTTTGAGACAGAGTCTCACTCTGTTGCCTAGGCTAGAGTGCAGTGGCGCCATCTGTGCTCACTACAACCTCCATCTCCTGGGTTCAAACCTCCAGAGTAGCTGGGATTACAGGTGCACACCACCACATCTGGCTAATTTTTTGCACTTTTAGTAGAGACAGATCACCATATTGACCAGGCTGGCCTGGAACTCTTGGCCTCAAGCGATGCTCCCATCTCAACTTCCCAAAGTGCTGGGATTACAGGCATGATCCACTGTGCCCAATTATTTAATCCCGATTATGATAAGCAGTGTGAAGGAAAACTACAGTGTTCTTTGATTTAGAATAGAAGACAAGAAGGCCTTCCTTGACAAAGTGACATTGAGCTGAGATCTAAAGGATAAGTAGAAATTGAGGATGGGTGAAAGTATACCAGGCAGAGGGGACAGTGTGTGCAAAGACACTGAGAAAGGAGCATGGCTCAGCTGAGGAACTGAGAGGCTAGTGTTGTTGTTATACTGAGAAGAAGGAAGTATCTTTATTAAAAAAAAATTTTTTTTTAGACACAGCATGTCACTATGTAGCCTGGGCTAGTCCCAAACTCCTGGCCTCAAGCAATCTTCCCACTTAGCCTCCCAAAGTGCTAGGAGTATAGGTGTGAGCCACTGTGCCTGGCCAGAAGCATCTTAGGCACTATAGTGAGACAGGACGATAATGCCAGGCCTGGGAGGCTATATTAAGAATTTAGGTCTTTATCTTGAGAATGAAGAGAAAGATTTTAAGCCTTCAAGTGATCAGAGTTGCATTTTTGAAAGATTTCATAGAGCTAGGAGGAGAAAGGATTAGAAGGGTCTAGGGGATTTGGGTAGCCCAGTCTGGAGTTTATTGCAACTGTGTAGGGAAGTGATGACAGTGGCTTGAACCTTGGATAAGACACAATAAATGTGTGGCTCACGCCTGTAATCCCAACACTTTGGGAGGCTGAGGTGGGTGGATCACCTGAGGTCAGGAGTTCAAGACCAGCCTGGCCAACATGGCAAAACCCCATTTCTACTAAAAATACAAAATTAGCCAGGTGTGGTGGTGCATGCCTGTAATCCCAGCAACTCAGGAGGCTGAGGCAGGAAAATCACTTGAACCCAGGAGGTGGAAGTTGCAGTGAGCCAAGGTCGTGCCATTGCACTCCAGCCTAGGCAAAAAGAGCAAAACTCCATCTAAAAAAAAAAAAAAAAAAGACACATAAATGTGAAGCTGACTGAGCTAGGGTTCCTGGCCTTGGAGACAGTCCAGTAGGGGAGAACAACTTAGAAGTAAAAATAGTATATTGTGCTATGAGCACTACTAGAGGCAAGCCCAAATAACTCTGAAAGGTTGGAGAAAAGATAAGAGGGAAGATGGAAAATGTATTCATTATCTATTGCTGCATATCAAATTACCCCAACATTTAGCAGCTTAAAGTAATAAACATTTACTAGATCACAGTTTCTGTGGGACAGGCATGTTGGCATGGCATAGGTGGGTGTTTCTGATTTAAGATTTCCCATGAGATTGCAGTCAAGCTGTCAGCTGCCAATCCCATCTAAGAGCTTGAATGGGGGGAGATCCACTTCCAAGTTCACTCATGTGGTTGTTAGAAGGCCTTGATCTCTCCCGACATAGGCAGTCCTCTCCCCAGGGCTTCCTCTCAACATGGGAACTGACATTCCCCAATGTAAGTGACCAAGAAAGAGAGCAAGAGAACCAAGAGTATATGAGAGAGAGCACCCATGGAAAGAAGTCACAGTCTTTTTGTAACCTAATCTCAGAAATGGTCTTACACTTCTGCCATACTCTGTTTATTAGAAGTGAGTCAATAAATTCAGTCCACGTTCAAGAAAAGGGAAATACACAAAGGTGACGAATACACAAAGGTGTGAATAGCAGGAGGTGGGGATCATTGGAGTTCATTTTAGTGGCTGCCTACCACAGTAGGTTCCACAGAAGAGGCAGTACATGAGTAGTTGTATTCAAGTTTTTCAGGAGCATTTCAGGAGAAAGGGCTTTCCAGGAAAAGCAAAGGATGTGTACAAAAATACAGAGGCATGAAAGAAGTTAATGTGTTCAGGGTCTGCTGTTGGCCATTCTATGACTAGGTGAGAGGGGCTTGGGGAATATAATTTATTTAGTTGAGGAAATTTGAAGAGGAGGTAAAGTATCATAGGTTGAAAGGTGATACATTTACCTCTTTGAATTCTACCAATATACCTGCATCTTTGTGAAAAATACATACATATGAATATATTCATTAGAGCACCATCTTCATATTAGTTTGGTAGGGCTATCATAACAAAGGACCACAAACTGGGTGGCTTAAACAACAAATTTATTGTCTCAAAATGCTGGAGGCTAGAAGTCTCAGATCAAAATGCCACCAGGATTGGTTCCTTCTTTTTTTGTTTTTGAGTCAGTCTTACTGTGCCACCCAGGCTGGAGTGCAGTGGCACGATCTCGGCTCCCTGCAACTTCTGTCTCCTGGGTTCAAGCAATTCTCCTACCTCAGCCTCCCAAGTAGCTGGGACTATATGCGCGCCACCACGCCCAGCTAATATTTATATTTTTAGTAGAGATGGGGTCTAAATATGTTGGCCAGGCTGGTCTCAAATTCCTGACCTTAGATGATCCACCCGCCTTGGCCTCCCAAAGTGCTAGGATTATCGGTGTGAGCCACTGCACCTGGCCTAAGATTGCTTCTTTCAGAGGACCCAACTTCTGAGGGTTGCCAGGGAAATAATTTGTTCCAGGTCTCTCTCCTTGACATGTAGATGGTCATTGTCTCCTGTCTTCATATCATCTTCCCTCCTTAAATGTCTCTATCCAAATCTCTGCTTCTTTAAGGAGACTAGTCATATTGGATTAGGGCCCCCACTAATGATGTCATTTTATCTTAATTACTTTGTAAAGACCCTGCGTCTAAATGAGATCACATTCTGAGATGTTAAGGGTTAGAAATTAATCATATGAGTTTGGGGGGAGGGTACACAATTCCATCCATATGTTCCATGAAAGGGCTATATATGCAAAGCAACCCGCAGACACAAAAGGAACCAAGAAACCAAAGAATAAGGGAGACAAATCTGGTTTGTCGGTATAGAGTGTTTTATTAGGGAGCTTACGGACAAAAGTATGGTCTTTGGTGGCCACAAGACAGGTAGATCTTCACACCACAAACTCCCTAATCCAGGGCTTATATTTTGAATCATACATGCTCTGGGAGAAATGTGTAGATGGTTATGGATCTCATAGCTTGTGATTTATGCAATGACATCAGGGGTGGTTTTGAAGGAAAGACAAAACTTACAGTGAATAGGTGTTTCTACATAAAGAGTAATAAATCAACTAGACATCTTGGAGGTAGGTATTCCTGGATTGGGGGTTAGTCAGGAGTCACATGGCAGATTAGCATCTAAAATACAGTCACTCTTGTCCCCACACCATAAAACTCGTGTGATAGGAAAAGAGTGAAAACAACTAAATGCCCATCAATAGGGAATGGGTAAATAGGTTATGGTATATCATAAAATGGAATACTATGCAGCTGTTAAAAAGAGGTACCAATAAGAAAATTTTCCAATATGGAATAATCTCCAATATATTTTATTAAGGGAAAAAGGCAAGTTGCCAAGTAATCTATGGCATGCCAGTATTTATGTTTAAAAAATGGAATGTGCTGTAATAGCATAGGATATCTCTGGAAAGATACACAAGAAACTGGCAATAGTGGCTACGTATATAAAGAGGAACTGGGAGCCTGAAGGTCAGCAATAGGAGGGAGCCTTTTTACTATATACTCCTGTTGTACAGGTTGACTTTGTTACCATGGGCATGTATTACTTTCAAATTAAAAAAGAATAGGTGCAGCAAACCATCATGGCAAGTGTATACCTATGTAACAAACCTGCACATTCTGCACATGTATCCCAGAACTTAAAGTAAAATAAAAAAAGAAGCATAAGAGAGCTTGGTAATTTTGGTATGTAGTATATTTAGTCTGCATAAAACTAAAGTTTATGTCTATGTTTTTAAAGTTGATGTTGGCTGGGTGCGGTAGCTTACACCTGTAATCACAGTACTTTGGGAGGCCGAGGCAGGCAGATCACAAGGTCAGGAGTTCGAGACCAGCCTGACCAACATGGTGAAACCCCCTCTCTACTAACAATACAAAAATTAGCTGGTTATGGGGGTGCGCACCTGTAGTCCCAGCTACTCGGGAGGCTGAGGCAGGAGAATTGCTTAAACCTGGGAGACAGAGATTGCAGTGAGCTGAGATCACACCATTGCACTACAGCCTGGGTAACAGAGCGAGACTCTGTCTCAAAAAAAAAAAAAAAAAAAAAAAAAAGAAAAAAAATTTAAGGGAGCCAAAAGGTACACATAGATTTTCAATTGTGTAGGGGTCAGTTCTCCTAATGTCCTCATTGTTCAAGGATCAAGTGTACTAAAAGAAAACAAATGCCAACCTTGAAATTCTGTGCACAGTGAAAATATCACTTAAAATAAATCTTTTAAAAAAATAAAATAAAGTTGATGTCTATGTTTTCTCTTCTTGAAGCCTCCCCACCCGGTTTCTCCCCCTTTAACACTTACACACATAACTTCCCTCTCTCCCTTAACCTTACACCTTCTCCAGCTTCTGCCTTCTTCCCTGCTTCCTATTATAATGAAACTCAGAAGAACTACCTGTACTTGCTGACCCTACTTTCTTACTCTATTGTGATTTTATATCCTCTGTATACTGAAATGTCTCTTATCAAGTCACTAGTGACCCACATCTTGCCCAAGTCCGGTCAAGTCTGTCCCCATCTTTCCAGACCACTCAGCAGTGTTTGACTGTAGTGACCATTCCTTCCTGGAAGCACTTTGTTCTCCAGGTTGTTATGACACCAGATCCCCCTAGTTTTCCTTCTACCTCCCTGCTTACCTCTTAGTCTCTTATCAGCTCCTTCCCTTCTATCAGACTTCCAAAGGTAGGAGAGCTCTAATACTTCATCTTCAGCATTTTTTTTTTTTGAGATGGGAGTCTCATTCCCATCACGCAGGCTGGAGTGCAGTGGCCTGATCTCGGCTCACCGCAACCTCCACCTCTTGGGTTCAAGCGATTCTCCTTCCTCAGCCTCCCGAGCAGCTGGGATTATAGGCGTGTGCCACTACACCTGGCTAATTTTTGTATTTTTAGTAGAGACAGGGTTTCACCATGTTGGCCAGGCTGGTTTTGAACTCCTGACCAAAGGTGATCCACCCACCTTGGCCCCCCAAAGTGCTAGGATTACAGGCATGAGCCCCCGTGCCTGACCTCTTTTTTTTTTTTTTTTTTTTTTTTTTTTTAGTTCTTTGATTTTATGGTTCAGCTAGGTGAGGTGAGTTCACCAAGATCCATGGTTTTAAGTACCATTCCTAAGTCAATCATTCTGAAATTTTTATCTCCAGCTCCTGACCCGTCCTCTGAACTCTAGATTTGTGTAACTGTCTACCTCATTTGGATGTTTGATAAGCAACTCAAAATTAAAATGAGCACAAATTGAGAATTCTCAATTTATCACCCTGTATCTGTTCCCTACTTCCGCATCCCCTCATTGCCCCCAAGATTTACCCACCTAAATATTTGGCACCATCAGCCCAGTTACATAGGCCAGAGGGTCAGGAGTCATCCTTGATTCCTCTTATTCTCCCATATCCCAGTTAATAGTTCCTACTGGCTCTATCTCCAAAATACCTCCTAAAGCCAAACCTGACCCTTCTTGCCATGTTACTGCTGTAATCCTAGTCTAAGCCACCATCTAACTGGTCTTGCTGCATTCAGTCTTAACCCCTTAAGTTTGTACTCCATGCAATTCTTGGCGTGATTTGAAATGGTAAATCACTGGGTGGGTGGCTCATGCCTGCAACTCTAACACTTGGGGAGGTAGAGGCAGGATGATCACTTGAGGCTAGGGGTTTGAGACCAGCCGCGGCAACATAACAAGACCCCATCTCTACAAAAAATAAAATAATTATCTGGGTGTGGTGGTGCATGCCTGTAGTCCCAGCTACTCAGAAGGGTGAGGCAGAAGGATCACTTGAGCCCAGGAGTTCGAACCTGAAGTGAGCTATGATCGCACCACTGCACTCCAGCCTGGGTGACAAGAGTGAGACCCTGTCTATAAATAAAATGAAATGATAAATCACCTGTAAATCACAGCTGCTAAGAAGGTTGAGGTGGGACAATTGCCTGAGTCCAGGAGTTTGAGACTAGCCTGGGCAACATAGTGATTCTCATCTCTAAAAATTTTTTAAAATAGCTGGGCATGGTGATGCACTCCCAGCTACACAGAAAGGTGAGGAAGGAGGATTCCTTGCACTCATGAGTTTGAGGCTGCAGTGAGCTATGATTGGACCACTGCACTCCAGCCTGGGCAACAAAGGGAAACCATGTCTCTTACAAAATAAAGATAATAAAAGGTAAATCAGATCACCTCACCAACTGGTTGAACTCTCTAGTAGCTTTCCATTGCACCTAGAATAAACCTTCCCTTTGCTTCCGAAGCCTTGCAGACCTGATCCAGTTTACCTCTCCCGTATCGCTCTGCCCCTTGACCACTGTGTTCTAGCAACAGCAGCCTTCTTTCTATTCCTAAACAGCCAAGAATATGCAAGCTCACTCCTGCTCTAATGACTTTGCACTAGCTATTCCCTTGCCTGAAATGCTGTCCCTTTGAGTATGACTGGCTCCTTTTTGGCCTTCATATCTCTGGTTAAATGTTACCTCCTGAGAACTTCTCTGACCACCCAGTCTAAAATACTCACCTAGTCCCTATATATATAGCAAGACTTTATTTTAATGCTCTGTGAAGCACTGACTACCTCCTGATACTTTTCTTATTTATTTTAGCTGTTTGTTTTCCCACACTAGAATGTAAGCTCAATGACAGCAGGGACTTTGTCTTGTTCACCATTAATTCCTTTGCATCTAGAGCAGTGCTTGGCTCAGAGAACCTAATAATTGTTAAGTGACTGAATGAAATTACTTCCGTTTGTATTTAATACCTTTTCCCCTTCACTTAAAACAACATAGCCAAGACTCACCTCTTGTATAGAAATTCACATGATTTTTTTTTTTTTTTTTTTTTTTTTTTTTTTTTTTTTGAGAGACAGGATCTCAGTCTGTCACCTAGGCTGGAGTACAGTGGTATGATCACATCTCACTGCAGCCTCAACTTCCTGGACTCAAGCAATCCTCCCATCTCAGCCTCTTGAGTAGCTGGGACTATGGGTGCTCTCCACCACACTGGACTAATTAACATAATTTTTTTAGAGACAGGGTCTATCCATATTGCCCAAGCTGGTCTCGAACCTGTGGGCTCAAGCAATCCTCCCCACTTGGCCTCCCAAAGTGTTGGCATTAGAGACATGAGCCACTGCATCTGGCCTGAGCATGAATTATGAAAGACTAATATTTCAGTGGAAGCCCTGCTTTGTAAGCCAGTGGTGAGGAGCATTTGTATTGCACTGAATCATTTTTTTAAATTCAGTTGTAAGTTACTATATAAAACCTAAATTTAAGTTAGAAAAATTTCAAAGAACTATCAACTGTTTCTTTGGTGTGCTTTTAAAAAGGATGTCTATTTTGTGCACCATAAAAGTATGATGTGTAGGCTGTGACTCACAAGAGGAATAGCCAACCTACTCTTTTCTCTCCTCTCCTCTTCCCCTCCCCAGAAATGTCATAAAGAAACAGGTGATAGGTACTTGGAAGAGCAGCTAACATTTGCTGAGAGCTTGCTCTGTGCTAGATATTTTATTTTATTTTATTTTATTTTATTTTATTTTATTTTCAGACAAGGTCTCAGTCTGTTCCCCAGGCTAAAGTGCAGTGGCATGATCATAGCTTGCTGCAGCCTTGACCTCCCCAGGCTCAAGTAATCCTCCCACCTCAGCCTCCCAAATATCTGTGACTACAGGTGCACACCACCACACCCAGCTAATTTTTGTATATTTTTTTAGAGACAGAGTTTTGCCATGTTGCCCAGGCTGGTCCTGAACTCCTGGACTCAAGTGATCCGCCCACCTCAGCCTCCCAAAGTGCTGGGATTATAGACATGAGCCACTGTACCCAACCAACATTTAATAGATTAACTCATTTAACCTTCAGAACAACCTTATGAGGGACAATTATAATTCACACGTAAAAGATGAGGCACAGAGAGGTTAAGTAACTTGCCTGGGTCACATGATTAATGAGTGGTAGAGTAGGGCAGGCTGACTCCAGTGTCTGAGCTTTTAATCATCTTACCATGCTGCCTTGGAGAATGCATGTCAGTGGGTCCGAATGTTTGTCCTTTGGGACTACAGAGGAGAGTAAATAAGGAAAAATACATGGGATTGTAGAGGTAAGTGTCAAATCCAATCAAGTCCAAATCCCAGAGGTTTTCCTTTTTTCTGCCATGGACCCTTTTGGCAGTCAGTCTATAGACCCCCTACTCAGAAAAATGTTTTTACATACAAAGCTAAAATAGAATTGGAAACCTATTATAGTGAAATACAGTTCTCAAAATATTAAATCAGCATATGGGATAAAATATACATGCTTTTTTGTTGATAAAATAAAAAGATCTAATGGCAGTCTAATGACGACCATAATTTCATAGCAATATGAACACAAATGATGTTTCAAGATATTTTTAACTGCAATAATATGACAGAAATATCTGTGATGTGGTCAGGCACGGTAGCTCACGCCTGTAATCCCAGCACTTCAGGAGGCCGAGACAGGCATATCACCTGAGGTCAGGAGTTCGAGACCAGCCTGGCCAACATGGTGAAACCCCATCTCTACCAAAAATATAAAAAATTAGCCAGGTGTGGTGGTGCATGCCTGTAATCCCAGCTACTTGGGAGGCTGAGGCAGGAGAATTGCTTGAACCCAGAAGGGGGAGGTTGCAGTGAACTGAGATCATACCACTGCACTCCAGCCTGGGCCACAGAACGAGACTCCATTTTAAAAAAAGAAAAAGAAAAGAAATATCTGGGATATCTGTTAGTGACAAAGTTACAGATATAGCTAGTACTGCTATGACTTGTGGCCTACATTAGTAAGGGAAGGAATTGCTAAGTTTCTATTTGAGGTTAGTGAAGATGAAGACATGATATTTTTTCCTTCCCATTCAAGTTCATAGGCCTCTTGAATTCCCTCCATTGATTTCTTTGGGGAAGGGAGTTTTGGGTGAGACAGGTCTATATACCCCCAGGTTATTAATCCCTGCCACCAAGCCTGGGAGCAGTTTCTAGGTATACGGTAGCGACCCAGTATATGGACAAGAAGTAGACCCAGGTAATTGACCAGGAATTACTGGGAAGAGGGATTCAGTGGTGTGAACTGGTCTCCCCTTCCGATAAGCCTGATGATTGATAAAGGACAATGAGTGACTAGGCGCGGTGGCTCACGCCTGTAATCCCAGCACTTTGGGAGGCCAAGGCAGGTGGATCACCTGAGGTCAGGAGTTTGAAACCAGCCCGACTAACATAGTAAAACCTCGTCTCCACTAAAAATACAAAATTAGTTGGGCGTGGTGGCACATGCCTGTAATCCCAGCTACTTGGGAGGCTGAGGCAGGAGAATGCAGTGTGATAGCCCAAAAAGAAAGCAGAGGTTGCAGTGAGCTGAGATCGCACCACTGCACTCCAGCCTGGGCAACAAGAAAGAAATTCTGTCTCAAAAAAAAAAAAAGGACAATGAAAAAATAAGTGAAGTAAAATTTGTTTCTGTGATATCTGAGGTAATCTTTTAGATGTGTTTCTAATGTTTCCCCAAATGAGGTAAATTATTACACAAAATTCCAAAGTTAAAGCAAATTTAGGAAAAAAAAAAACAATTACAAGTGGATAGAAGTCTATTTTGGCATTCTGAGTGTCTGCAGCTTGGGGACAAATGAGAGGCAGGATCTCTGGGCAGGATCAGCATACTCATGGTAGCAAGCTCTCCTCATTCTGCCCCCAGTTCTGCCCCAGGAGCTTCAAACATGGTGGGCTGACAACAATATGGAGGTCAGAGAGGAAAAACAATTTCGGAGCATGTATGAGACAACCCAGGGTGCTGAGAAATGTACTGAATCTCTACAGTGATGGAGGCATGGATCAGCACTATGCAGATAGAAACATAAATGTGACATCATTTGTAATTGCAGTCTGAATGAGTTAGAAAAAATTTGGGATATTCTTACATGGAAGCTACATCTTAATACCACTAGGAAGATTTGTAATAATAACAATGATAGTTAACATGAATGAAATGTTTACTATTTGTCAGGCACTGTTAGAAGTACAGTACTTTACATGCATTAACATATTTAATTGTTAGAGCAAACTTGTGAAGTAAGTGCTGTTAATATCTTCATTTTACAAGCAAGGAAACTGAAGTGCAGAGAGGTAGAGGTAAATTCTTATAAAAAATTACACTTGGCCGGGTGCGGTGGCTCAAGCCTGTAATCCCAGCACTTTGGGAGGCCGAGACGGGCGGACCACGAGGTCAGGAGATCGAGACCATCCTGGCTAACACGGTGAAACCCCATCTCTACTAAAAAAAATGCAAAAAACCAGCTGGGCGAGGTGGCGGGCGCCTGTAGTCCCAGCTACTCGGGAGGCTGAGGCAGGAGAATCGCGTAAACCCGGGAGGCGGAGCTTGCAGTGAGCTGAGATCCGGTCACTGCACTCCAGCCTGGGTGACAGAGCGAGACTCCGTCTCAAAAAAAAAAATAAAAAATTACACTTATTTGGGCCTGCATGTCACCCAGCAGCCAGGGGGGAAAAAAAAGACTTACTCTAAGATAGAGTAGAAGTATATTCTTTTTTTCTTTTTTAAAAGACTTTTTTTTGTACAGAACAGTTGAAATGTAAGTATATTCGTTTGTTTGTTTGTTTGTTTGTTTGTTTGTTTGTTTGAGACAGAGTCTTACTCTGTCACCTAGGCTGGAGTATAGTGGCACAATCTCAATTCACTGCAACCTCCACCTCCCGGGTTCAAGCAATTCTCCCTGCCTCAGCCTTTCCAGTAGCTGGGATTACAGGTGCCCACCAGCACACCCGGCCAATTTTTGTATTTTTTAGTAGAGACAAGGTTTTGCCATGTTGGTCAGGCTGGTCTCAAACTCCTGACGTCAGGTGATCCGCCCGCCTTGGCCTCCCAAAGTACTGGGATTACAGGCGTGAGCCACTGCGCCTGTCCTAGAAGTATAATTCTTGACTATTAGTTAAATGCTATATTGACTATATGCTAGCTGCTGTAAAAATAAACTTTGAAACCTCAATGACTTAACACAATACGAGAGTATTTCTCTCCACATAAGCCCAATATAAGGTTGGGTGTTGAGAAACTCAGAATGATGAAAGTCTGCTCTCGTCAGTATATCAGGGTCACTCTGAGGTTTCTTGTACCTTCATTTGAAGGTTAAATGCATCAGATTCCACCGGTCAGAACTACTTGCCCATGACTAACTAAAAGGGAAGCTGGGAAATGTAGCTGAACTCTGGTCCCACAGGGGAAAAAAATGGTTTGGTAACCAGCTAGCCAGTCTTTGTCATGCCAGCAGATCAGATAACTTTATTGGTTCAAGGAGAGAACTTCCTTTTTTTTTTCAAAAGGTACTCCTTAACAAACTGTAACAACTTTTAGATGAGCTTAGTTCATGGTCTTTTGTTAAGAAGGAAAAGTCCTTTATTTTTGTGTTGTAGATATGGTATTATTACCATCCAGTCTTTCTGCATAATTATTGTCAGAAAGCATGACTTGAGAACAACTCTTTTTTCATTCAAATATTGTTTTTGGTAACTTTTCTCCAATATTTTGATTTGTTGTCAGAAAACTTAAATAGCATACAAATAATGCCCTTATCTGGTAAGTAAATTTCTTAACTAATTTATTAAGATATTCTCTTGACTTCTGGGAGCTAGAATGACCTCGACTACATTTGTGTGGAAGAACTTTGGGGCCTGAGACATCACTTGTCCATGTGTTTAAGTGAGTCTAGATCTATTTTCTGAAGAAAGTCTTGTCTTTGCACATATAACTTCTTAGGCCCATTTCCAAATGGCAGTAGGATGGCCTTCTTTTAGGGCTATCACACTGTTAGATGCCTCATTGTTCTGAAAGAATGTCAGTCCTACCTTCAGCTCCATTGAGTGCTAAATCAACTATTACTCAGCAGCAAAATCATTTCCATTCTAGTTTCATACCAGAAAAATAACTTCAAACTTTCTCTGCACTTTATTCATCAAAAACTCAAGTGAAAAAAATAACACTCACTGGGGACTACTTGAAAGATAAGTAATCTATCCACTTCTCTAAACAATGTAAACGTTATCCCTTATTTATGACTATTAGAATAAGCTATGTAGCTGGATTGCCCCTGTCTCTTGTAGAATTGCTTGTGCTGAATTGCATTTTGGTTTTACACACCAAAGCTGGTTGTAAGAGATGGCCCTAGGAATCTTGCTGTTGTAGTTACTGTAAAGATATTGTTGAGGACTTTGACCACTGTGTTATAGAGTGACTCATAATTAGGGAAAATTTCTCTCGGATCTTATTACCAGGAAGCTATATTTCTCTTAAGAGCTACTTTATTTTGGCCAGGCGCGGTGGCTCGCACCTGTAATCCCAGCACTTTGGGAGGCTGAGGCGGGCAGATCACCTGAGGTCAGGAGATCGAGACCATCTTGGCTAACATGGTGAAAACCTGTCTCTACGAAAAATACAAAAAATTAGCCAGGTGTGGTGGCAGGCGCCTATAGTCCCAGCCATTTGGGAGGCTGAGGCAGGAGAATGGCGTGAACCTGGGAGGCGGAGCTTGCAGTGAGCCAAGATTGTGCCACTGCACTCCAGCCTGGGCAACAGAGCAAGACTCCAAAGGGAAAGTAAATTTCATCAATCATTGTTCAGATTTCCCTATGGCTTTGTCCCTGGAAGCTCAGAATCAAATTTATGGCCCAGGTCTAGCTATTGTCTAGAACTATATAATATGCAGTTTTGTGTGTCATAACAGTTGGTTTTAGCTTATTTTCCTTCTCCTGCTTGCCTTCTTTCCTCCACACCAATTATTTAACCCATTAATTTATTTCATGTTATATTTCTATAAATTGCTTCAAAGACTTTAGAAACATAGGAATTATATGTTTGAGCATGTACTCACATGTATATGCTTAGATATAAAGTAATGCTCAAATATTTGGAATAACAAAAGATGTTGACATACATGTACCCTTAAACACTATTATTGCATATTTTTCATTAAAAATTTTGCATTGGAATTCATGTTTGTTTCTATTCTTTTTTCTTTTTTTTTTGAGATGGAGTCTTGCTCTGCCACCAGCCACGAGTGCAGTGGCACGATCTTGGCTCACTGCAACCTCCACCTCCCAGGTTCAAGCAATTCTCCTGCCTCAGCCTCCTAAGTAGCTGAGATTACAGGTGTGCGCCACCATGCCTGGCTAATTTTTGTATTTTTGGTAGAAACAGGGTTTTGCTATGTTGGTCAGGCTGCTCTCAAATTCCTGACCTCATGATCCGCCAGCCTCAGCCTCCCAAAGTGTTGGGATTACAGGCGTGAGCCACTGCACCTAGCTTTTTTTTTTTTTTTTCTTTTGAGACGGAGTTTTACTCTTGTTGCCCAGGCTGGAGTGCAATGGTGTAATCTCAGCTCACTGCAACCTCCACCTCCCGGGTTCAAGTGATTCTCCTGCCTCAGCCTCCCGAGTAGCTGCAATTACGGGCATGCACCACCATGCCTGGCTAATTTTGTATTTTTAGTAGAGATGGGGTTTCTCCATGTTGGTTAGGCTGGTCCCGAACTCCCGACCTCAGGTGATCTGCCTGCCTCGGCCTCCCAAAGTGCTGGGATTACAGGCATGAGCTACCGCACCTGGCCTTGTTTCTTTCTTTATACTCCACTGCTTCTCTCCTCCAACCCATGCTGCAAACCGCTCCCACCCTTGCTTTTTCTTAAGCTATTCTCTACTCCTTCTTCTCCTCATTGCCAAATCTTCCTCGAAGGGCCTCAGCACTAGCTGCTCTGTCAGCATGGAATGTTCTTTCCTGACAGACTCCTTATCAGTTCCTTGCCAGCTACACAGAGAGACTTCCTGACCCTCATCCTCTCTAAAGCTGACTCTTGTCCCACACTACCTCACATATAAACAGCACCCTGCTTACTTTCTTCGCTATATTCTGTCGTCATTATCTTAATTTATTCCTTTGGTAGTTATATGTCTACTCAACTAGAGGGTGAACTCCATGAGGGTAAGTACCATGTTCTTTGCTTTTTTGTTGTTGTTAAGAGACAGGATCTCACTGTGTGGCTCAGGCTGGTCTTTTTTTTTTTTTTTTTCCCAAGATGGAGTCTTGCTGTATTGCCCAGGCTGGAGTGCAGTGGCATGACCTCAGCTCACTGCACCCTCCACCTCCCAGGTTCAAGCGCTTCTCCTGCTTCAGCCTCATGAGTAGCTGGGACTATAGGCGCCTGCCACCATGCCCAGCTAATTTTTATATTTTTAGTAGAGACAGGGTTTCACCATGTTGGTCAGACTTGTCTCAAACTCCTGACTTCGTGATCCACCTGCCTTGGCCTCCCAAAGTTCTGGGATTACAGGTGTGAGCCACCATGCTCAGCCTCAGACTGGTCTTTATCTCCTGGCCTCAACCTCCTCCTGCCTTACCTTCTTGAGTAGCTGGGATTAAGGCATGAACCACTGTTCCCAGCAATCCAGGTCTTCAGATGCATGAATAAGTTGTTGAGCCTAGGAACTGCAGAAAACCTCTTCTAACTCCAAGGAATATTCCCTTTTTGAAACTCCTGAATTTACTCCTATCTGGTCTGAACCTAGTCACTCAGCACATTTAAAGGCCTCGATACCTCTTTGTTTCATGTTTCAAGATGGATTTCCCCAGTTACTTTGTAAGTTTTAAATTATTTGGCTAATAGATTGTTAGGGGAACACTGAAGGCACAGGCAGTAGAATCTGGATATCAGCAAGGGATTTAAATAGTCTCATATTCATGAGGGTGCAAGAACCTTTATACTAATTCAGAACTCCAGAGTTAGTATAAAGATTATTGTAAGCAGAACACATTTGAGATTCAATAGATTCATAAAGAATTCTTCTCGGAGCTTCCCTTATCTGACTAAAAGCAGCAACTTCTGAGAAATGAGGCTATCATGAATTCTCCCTCCAGGGAAGTTTTATGGCCCTGAAGAAGGCAGAAAGACTTAGTTATATGGCCACATATTATCACAAACTTTAACTCTCATTTGTTCTCTTAAAAATCCACTTGTGGCTGGGTGTGGTGGCTCACGCCTGTGATCCCAGCACTTCGGGAGCCCGAGGAGGGCAGATCACAAGTTCAGGAGTTCGAGACCAGCCTGACCAACATGGTGAAACCCAGACTCTACTAAAAATACAAAAATTAGCCAGGTGTGGTGGTGCGCACCTATAGTCCCAGCTACTCAGGTGGCTGAGGCAGGAGAATCACTTGAACCCGGGAGGCGGAAGCTTGCAGTGAGCTGAGATTGCACCACTGCATTCCAGCCTGGGCGACAGAGAGAGACTCTGTCTCAAAAAAACAAAAAAACAAAAAAAAACCCCACTTACATTTCCTTTAAAAATCTCTTTGTCCTTTTCTTCCTCCTCCTTCCTCTACTGTTAGATATAGCCACAAATTCTTTTTTTTTTTTTTTTTTTTTTTTTTTGAGACAGAATCTCGCTCTATTGCCCAGGTTGGAGTGCAATGCTGCAATCTTGGCTCACTTCAACCTCCGCCTCCCGGGTTGAATCAATTCTCCCACCTCAGCTTCCCGAGTAGCTGGGACTACAGGTGTGTGCCACCACGCCTGGCTAATTTTTGTATTTTTAGTAGAGGGGTTTCACCATGTTGGCCAGACTGCTCTCGAACTCCTGACCTCAAGTGATCCACTCATCTCGGCCTCCCAAAGTTCTGCGATTGCAGGCATGAGCCACTGCGCCCAGCCATAAGCCACAAATTCTAGCCACCTCTTTGTGTTACTCATTACTGAGCATTCCCACATATATGTGCATTGCATGCATAAACTCTCTTCTTGGTCTTTTGTCAGTTTCATTTGCAGGCCTCCAGTAATTGAATAGAGGAGGGTAGAAGAGGCCAGGTGCAGTGGCTCATGCCTGTAATTCCACACTTTGGGAGGCCAAAGTGGGCTGATCACTTGAGGCCAGGAGTTCGAGACCAGCCTGGGCAGCATGGCGAAACCCCATCTCTACTAAAAATACAAAAATTAGCCAAGCATGGTGGTGCATGCCTGGAGTCCCAGCTACTCAGGAGGCTAAGGCAGGAGAATCACTTGAACCCGGGAAGCAGAGGTTGCAGTAAGCAGAGATCGCACCACTGCACTCCAGCCTGGGCAACAGAGCAAGACTGTCTCAAAAAAAAAGAAGAAGAAGAAGAAGGTAGAAGAAAAGTTGTTTTTTTGTTTTTTTTTTTTTTTGTTTGTTTGTTTTTTGAGACGGAGTCTCACTGTGTCTCCCAGGCTGGAGTGCAGTGGCGCGATCTCGGCTCACTGCAAGCTCCGCCTCCCGGGTTCACGCCATTCTCCTGCCTCAGCCTCCGAGTAGCTGGGACTACAGGCGCCCGCCACCACGCCCGGCTAATTTTTTGTATTTTTAGTAGAGACGGGGTTTCACCGTGTTAGCCAGGATGGTCTTGATCTCCTGACCTCGTGATCCGCCCGTCTCGGCCTCCCAAAGTGCTGGGATTACAGGCTTGAGCCACTGCGCCCGGCCTAAGTTTTTTTTTTTTTAATAAGGGCAATGATAGAAGGACAAGAAGGGGAGGTAGAAAGGGAATTTACATTTATTGAGAACCACTTAGATTAGGCAAAACAAGTCATAGGAAGATATATTTCACCTCCTTTTTTTTTTTTTTTTTTTTCCTGAGATAGGGTCTCGCTCTGTCACCCAGGCTGGAGTATAGTGGCACGATTACAGCTCGGTCTCCCAAACTGCTGGAATTACAGGCGTGAGCCACCATACCTGGCGTCACCTCCCTTTATTTTATTTTATTTTTTTGATGGAGTCTTGCTCTGTCGCCCAGGCTGGAGTGCAGTGACACCATATCAGCTCACTGCAAGCTCTGCCTCCTGTGTTCATGCCATTCTCCTGCCTCAGTCTCCCAAGTAGCTGGGACTACAGGTGCCCGCCACCACGCCTGGCTAATTTTTTTGTGTTTTTAGTAGAGATGGGGTTTCTCCATGTTGGTCAGGCTGGTCTCAAACTCCTGACCTCAGGTGATCCGCCCACCTCGGCCTCCCAAAGTGCTGGGATTTTAGGCATGAGCCACCGCGCCCAGCCAGTCACCTCCCTTTTTTAAACAATGGGAGCAAGCAACGGGTAGAGTAAGTTTCCTTGAGACATCATTAACTCAGCAAAATGTTTTGAGTGTGTTTCATGTGCCAGGTATCCTAAGAACTATGGATGGAGCATGAATAAGACTTGGTTCCTGTTCTCATGGTATTGACAATTTAGCAGAGGCCAGGAGGAATCCATCTGAAAAAAAAGTTCCACCAGGCCTGGATCAGAGGTTCTAGCCCTGAACAGAAGCCGCACTCAGGGGCGGAAAAAGGAAGTAAGTGAACATCCACAGAGGACTTACTACATGTTAGACACCATGCTAATCGCTGTATACAGCATCCATGTTCCCTTAAAAACCCCGGATCCATGGCTGGGCATGGTGGCTCACACCTTTAATCCCAGCACTTTGGGAGGCCGAGGTGGGTGGATCACCTGAGGTTAGGAGTTCAAGACCGGCCTGGCCAACATGGTGAAACCCAGTCTCTACTAAATATAAAAATTAGCCAGGCGTGGTGGCGCATGCTTGTAATCCCAGCTACTCAGGAGGCTAAGGTGGGAAGATCGCTTGAACCTGGGAGGCGGAGGTTGCAGTGGGCCGAAACTGTGCCACTGCACTCCAGCCTGGGTGACAGAGCAAGACTCTGTCTCGAAAACAAAACAAAACAAAACAATAAACCCATAGATCCTGAGGGGAGAAACATGGCAGTTCTTAGCCTCCTCCAGGGCCCTGAATATTGCTGTACACACAGGAGACATTCGGTACCCAATATTGATATAATTCAAGAGATTCAATGGTAATGAATCACCAGAGCAAGACGGTGTCTCGCTCTTTCGCCCAGGCTGGAGTGCAGTGGCCAGATCATAGCTCACTGCAGCCTCAACTCCTGGACTCAAGGGATCTTCTTGCCTCAGCTTCCTGAGTAGCTGGGACTATAGGCAGTTGCCACCACACACAGCTATTTTTTTAAAACTTTTTTTGTAGAGATGGGGGTCTCATCATCTTGCCCGGGCTGGTCTCAAACTCCTGGGCTCAAGCAATCCTCCTACCACAGCCTCCCAAATAGCTAGGACTCATGTGTACAGCTAATTTTTTTTTTTTTTCCCCTTGAGACAGGGTTTCACTCCTGTCTCCCAGGCTGGAGTGCAATGATGCCATCTCTGTTCACTGCAGCCTCTGCCTCCCCGGTTCAGGCAATCCTCCTGCCTTAGCCTCCAAGTAGCTGAGACTACAGACGCACACCACCACACCTGGTGAAGTTTTGTATTTTGTAAAGACGGGGTTTTGCCATGTTGTTCACGTTGGTCTGGAACTCCAGGGCTCAAGTGATCCACCCACCTCAGCCTCCCAAAGTGCTGGGACTACAAGTGTGAGCCAAGGCATCTGGCCCCGAATTGATTTTTAAAGCAGCATTTTACTTTAGCTCCAGCAGAGGGAGCCAGGTCCATGTTGATTAAAGGCAAAACAAAAAATCCAAAACAAAACACAAGAAAGAAAGAAAAATAACAAACAAAAATGGGAGGTTCAGGCAAAGAAATTCCTGTTTCAAAGAAAATGCCGTCTAATTTCCGAAGTATTGTATTTCCGCCTTCCTTTGGAATCCCTGAGCAGCTCTTTCCTGAGACTTCAGGGCATAAATCTGAAGTTGAGACAGGTCACAATAGAAAACTTTCACTTTTTTGACTCCTTTTCAAGGCACAGAATGTCAATTTGTGTAAAGATTATTTGAGGCTGAAGACTCAGCTTAAATTTACCCATTTATGGGCCAGGTGTAGTGGCTCAAGCCTGTTAATCCCAACACTTTGGGAGGTTGAGGTGGGCAGATCACCTAGGTCAGGAGTTCAAGACCAGCCTGGCCAACATGGCGGAACCCCATCTCTACTAAAAATACAAAAATTGGCTGGGCGTGGTGGCACATGCCTGTAATCCCAGCTACTCAGGAGGCTGAGACAGGAGAATCACTTAAACCTGGGAGGAGGAGGTTGCAGTGAGCCAAGATCATGCCGCTCCACTCCAGCCTAGGCAACAGAATGAGACTGTCTCAAAAAAACAAAAAAATAAAGTGATATAACATAAAAATTACCACCTTAATTATTTTTAAGTATACAGTTCAGTGATATTAAGGACATTCATATCATTGCGCAACCATCACCACCATCCATCTCCAGAACTCTTTTCATCTTGAGAAACTGAAAGTCTGTACTCATTAAATAACTCCCATTTCCCCCTCCCACCTAGTCCCTGGCAACCACAATTCTACTTTCTGTCTCTATGGATTTGACTACTCTAGGTACTTCACATAAGTGGACTCATACAGTATTTGCCTTTTTGTGATACTGGCTTATTTCATTTAGCAGTATGTCCTCAAGGTTCATCCATGTCGTAAAATGTCTCAGAAGTTCTTTCTTTTTTAAGGCTAAATAATATTCCATTGCATATGTATACCACACGTTGTTTATCCATTTACCTATTGGTGGACACTTGGTTGTCTTCCACCTTTTGCCTATCATGAATAATGCTGCTATGAACATGGATATATAAAAAAAAATTTTCAGACCTTGTTTGCAGTTCTTTTGGGCATACACCCAGAAGTAGAATTGCTGGATTGTATAGTAATTCTACTTTTAATATTTTGAGGAACCACTATACTGTTTTCCATAGTGGCTGTACCATTTTACATTTCCACTAACAGAAAATAAGGGTTCCAATTTTTCCACATCCTAATCAAAACTTTACTATTTTCTATTTTCTTTCTTTTTATATTAGTCATACTAATGGGTGTCAGGTGGTATCTCATTGTGGTTCTGTGGTTTCTTTTTTAATCAACATGAAATCTGCATAAGGTTAAAAAGTCAAATAATGCAGTTCTACAAGGTTTGTAATGTCCTCAGCCCTATCCTATCCTCTTTGTCCCCCGATCCTGCTCCCTACAGACAGCCATTTTCAATACTTTTAGTTGTTCTTCTGGTCCATGAACCCACATTATTAAGTAATATGCTAATCGTGTTATTTTATTTTATATATATTTTTTGAGACAGAGTCCCCGTGTCCCCCAGGCTGAAGTGCAGTGGTATGATCTCGGCTTACTGCCACCTCCACCTCCCGGGTTCAAGCAATTCTCCTGCCTCAGCCTCCCAAGTAGCTGGGATCACAAGCATGCGCCACCATGCCCAACTAATTTTTATATTTTTAGTAGAGACAGAGTTTCACCATGTTGGCCAGGCTGGTCTGGAACTCCTGGCCTCAAGTGATCTACCAGCCTCGGCCTCCCAAAGTTTTGCGATTACAAGCATGAGCCACCGTGCCCACCCTATTTTATTTTTTATTTTTTGAGACAAAGTCTCACTCTGTTACCTAGGCCGGAGTGCAGTGGTGTGATCTTGGCTCACTGCAACCTTTGCCTCCCGGGTTCAAGTGATACTCATGCCTCAGTCTCCCAAGTAGCTGGGACTACAGGCATGGACCACCACACCCAGCTACTTTTTGCATTTTTAGTAGAGACGGGGTTTCCACCTGCCACAACCTCCCAAAGTGCTGGGATTATAGGCGTGAGCCACTGCGCCTGGCCTAATAGTGTTATTTCTTAATTTATCTTCTAAAATTATTATTATTTTGTAATTATGGCAGAAAAAGATTTAGCATCCTTCAATCACTCTGTTCCACTCCTCCCTTTTTTCCAGTATAGTTATGTAAACATGTTTAGTTAATTCAATATGATTAAGTATCATTTACTACTGAGCCATGTATTGTACATAAATTATGTTTCCTTAACATTTATTTTTCCCAGATTTAATAATTGCCTCATTTTAACATTTGCTTAATTTAATTTAATTTTATTTTATTTCTTTTTATTTTTTTTTGAGACGGAGTTTTTTGCTCTTGTTGCCTAGGCTGGGGTGCAATGTGGCAATCTCAGCTCACAGCAACCTCTGCCCCTCCAGTTCAAGAGATTCTCCTGTCTCAGCCTCCTGAGTAGCTGGGATTACAGCAACCATGCCCAGCTAATTTTTTGTATTTTGAGTAGAGACAGGGTTTCACTATGTTGGCCAGGCTGGTCTCGAACTCCTGACCTCATGCGATCCACCTGCCTCAGTCTCTCAAAGTGTTGGGGTGGCTCATGCCTGGCTTAATTTTCTATATATCTATTGCTAATTCTTCCCATAAACTCCAACAGCTTCTCATTGCAGGCTTTTAGAGTCAAACATCAGACAGTTCATGTTTTCCTGGAGATGCTCTGATCTTGGAGCTCTGTTCTTAGTCTCCTTTAATGTGGATAGGTTGTTTTCTAAGCCTGCTACTTCGTTGTCATTTAGGGACTTATGTAACTTTTACAAATTCTAAGCAAATTAAAAGTTCGCATGAGAAACATTGTCTAATATTAGCTTTGGATGAGTCCTCCTTGGGTTCTCCATTCCTTTGGTGTTATACTAATCCTTCCACAGCACAGCTGCTGTGACACTGCTGCCCAGGGCTCTAAGAGTTACACAGGGCAATAAAACAGATGAAGAAACAACAGGAAAATACACAGTAGGTTCTTTACAAAAAAGATTGAAAAATACATATGGAAAGAATGAGGGGGCCGGCGCGGTGGCTCACGCCTGTAATTCCAGCACTTTGGGAGGCCGAGGTGGGCAGATCACAAGGTCAGGAAATGGAGACCATCCTGGCTAACACAGTGAAACCCCGTCTCTACTAAAAATACAAAAAATTAGCCAGGTGCGGTGGCGGGCGCCTGTAGTCCCAGCTACTTGGGAAGCTGAGGCAGGAGAATGGCGTGAACCTGGGAGGCGGAGCCTGCAGGGAGCCGAGATAGCATCACTGCACTCCAGCCTGGGCAAAAGAGCGAGACTCCATCTCAAAAAAAAAAAAAAAAGAATGAGGGAAAATAATTCCAGTCCTCTTGTACTCTCATAACCAAAGGTAACTAACCTCTATTAACATTTTTGTTTATTTCCTCCCCCTGACTTTTAAAAAATTAAGCCTAGGTTTGTGTGTGTGTGTTGCAATCATATTGTATATCCAATTTTATGTTTTGTAGGGTTTTTTTGTTTTGTTTTGTTTGAGACAGAGTCTCGCTCTGTCACCCAGGCTGGAGTGCAGTGCAATCTCCACCTCCCCGGTTCGAGGGATTCTGCTGCCTCAGCCTCCCGAGTAGCTGGGATTACAGGCACCCACCACCACACCCAGCTAATTTTAGTATTTTTAGTAGAGACGAAGTTTCGCCATGTTGGCCAGACTGGTCTTGAACTCTTGACCTCAAGTGATCCACCTGCCTTGGCTCCCAAAGTGTTGGGATTACAGACGTGAGCCACCACACTCAGCCTTGTTTTGTTTTAGGAGACAATGTCTTGCTCTTTTGCCCAGGCTGGAGTGCAATGGTGTGTCATCATAGCTCACTGCAACTTTGACCTCCTTGACTCAAGTGAGCCTCCTGTCTCAGCCTCCCAAGTAGCTAAGATTATAGGCATGCGCCACTGCACCTGGCTAATTTTATTTTTTATTTTTTGTAGAGAGAGGGTCTTGCTATGTTGATCAGGCTGGTTTCAAACCCTTGGCTTCATGTGATCTGTCCACCTCAGCCTCCCAAAGTGCTAGAATTATAGATGTGAGCCACGTACCCAGCCTATGTCTTAATTTTTAATAACAATGTTATATTATTAAGTGTTTTTCTAGGGGTTTATAAATTATTCAGAAACATCTTTTTAAATGCCTGCGTTATAGCCCATCCAGTTGAAATACCATAATTAATATATCTTCTATTATTATACCTTTAGGTTTTTACCAATTTTCTACTGTTACAAATAATGTTTTGGTAAATACTTTGTCATAAAATTCTTTTTTTTTTTTTTGAGACGGAGTCTCGTATTGTCACCCCAGCTGGTGTGCAGTGGTGCAATCTCGGCTCGCTGCAACCTCCACCTCCCGGGTTCAAGAGATTCTCCTGCCTCAGCCTCCTGAATAGCTAGGATTACAGGCACCCGCCACCACGCCCAGCTACTTTTTTGCATTTTTAGTAGAGACCGGGTTTCACTATTTTGACCACGCTGTTCTTGAACTCCTGACCTCGTGATCCGCCTGCCTCGGGCTCCCAAAGTGCTGGGATTACAGGCGTGAGCCACTGCATCTGGCCATCTTTTTTTTTTTTTTTTTTTTTTTTTGAGACAGAGTCTCACTCTCACTCTCTCACTCAGGCTGGAGTGCAGTGGCTCGATCTCGGCTCACTGCAACCTCTGCCTCCCAGGTTCAAGTCATTCTCATGCCTCAACCTCCTGAGTAGCTGGGATTGCAGGCGCCTGCCACCACACCCAGCTAATTTTTGTACCGTTAGTAGAGATGGGGTTTCATTATGTTGACCAGACTGGTCTTGAACTCTTGACCTCAAATTATCCACCTGCCTCGGCCTCCCAAAGTGCTGGGATTACAGGCATGAGCCACTGCGTCCGGCTGTCATAAAACTTTTTGCATATTTGGGATTCTTTCCTTTATACAGAATTTTACAAAGTCAAAGGATATGAACATTTTTAAGGCTGAAATATAATGCTACTTCAAGGATGCATATTCAGACTGAAACTCTTAAACTCTTAAATGATCATGATCTATTTTATACTCTTTAGTGGCCTCATTTGAATGCAGCCATCTTGGATGGGAAATGATTACATTGCTACCCATCCAGATTTAATATGTATGGTTCATGACAGAAAGAGAAAACCTTTTAAGTGAGCTGTCTCTGTATCTCCAAGGTGTAAAATCTTAGAAGATGCCCAGGACAAAATGGCTTAGAAATGCTATAAGTAGGGTCCAAAATATGTTTATTAGCTCTCTTATGTAAGAAGTGCTCTGTCCTCTGACATACCACAAAGAAAACAGCCTATGCTCTGGGCATGTCTTTTTTTCCCTCTCTCTCTCAATAGCACATCATCACACAGCACATTGTGGAACTTTTAAATACCTATAGAACCTTGAGGATGTGCTAAGATGTTCTTGATGAGAATCCTGATTCAGTCATTTCCTTGGATATTAAACCCTTCACCTCTCAGGCTGTATTGCTGGCTCTAACAAAGGGCTGGAATCCTCCTTGTGTAAAAAACTTTCCCCTCTTGATTGCCCTCAACAAAGTGAACAGTGGATCTCTTTAACAGTAAGCTTCTCAGCTGAGCGTGGTGGCTCATGGCTAGATTCCCAGCATTTTGGGAGGCCGAGCCAGAAGGGTCACTTGAGCCCAGAAGTTCAAGACCAACCTGGGCAACATAGCAAGACCCTGTCTCTACTATAAAAATAAAATAAAATAAAATTAGCTGGGTGAGGTGGTATGCACCTGTAGTCCCAGCTACTTGGGAAGCTGAGACTAGAGGATTTCTTGAGCCCGGGAGTTCAAGGCTGCAGTGAGCTATGATGGCACCACTGCTTTCCAGCCTGGGCAACTGAGCAAGACCCTGTCTCAAAAATATATAAATAAAAATAAAAATTAAAAAAAGAATTAACTTATGTGGCCAGGCACAGTGGCTCATGCCTGTTATCCTGGAACTTTGGGAGACTGAGGTGGGGAAATTGCTTCAGCCCAGTAGTTCAAGACCAGCCCGGGCAACATGGCAAAACCCCATCTGTACAAAAAATACAAACATTAGGCATAGTGGTGCACACCTGTAGTCCCAGCTACTGAGGAGGCTGAGGTGGGAGGATTGCTTGAGCCTGGGCGGCAGAGGTTACAGTGAGCTGAGATTGTGCCACTGCACTCTAGCTGGGAGACAGCGCCAGACCTTGTCTTAAAAAAAAAAAAAAAAGGCAAAAACATGATAATCATGTTTAATCACTTCTTAATTATTTTTGCTACATTTCACTGTGATCTATGTTTTGAGGTTACTTATATCTACTACACCTGTATGGTAGAAATCCTATGTAATGGTATGCAGTAACTGCATATCTCCCAATTCTGCACTCAGTGACATGGCAAGATTGGCAATGGTGTATGTATTTACTCCTGCAAATGTTACAAATCAGAACTTCCCCCGTCTTCCTACCAGAGAGTCAGTTCTTAACCCTGAACTAGTACTCTATGCATTGTTGACACGTTAGTTATAGAGCAGACCAAACAAGTTACTCAATTGAAAAGTAAGAGCTTCAGTCACACTGACTCCAAATTTGTCTCTTTGCTAGTTTAGAGAAAGTGCGGCAGGGCACGCTGGCTCACGCCTGTAATCCCAACACTTTGGGAGGCCAAGGCGGGCAGATCATGAGGTCAGGAGATCAAGACCATCCTTGCTAACACAGTGAAACCCCATCTCTACTAAAAATACAAAAAATTAGCCAGGCGTGGTGTCATGTGCCTGTAGTCCCAGCTACTTGGGAGGCTGAGGCAGGAGAATCGCTTGAACCCGGGAGGCGGAGGTTGCAGTGAGCCAAGATCACGCCATTGCACTCCAGCCTGGGAGACAGAGCAAGACTCCATCTCTGGAAAAAAAAAAAAGAAAAAGAAAAATTTCAAACATATAGAAAAGTAGGCAGAATAGTTTAGAATCTCTGTGTACCCATCACCCAACTTCAACCATTATCAGTATATTGTCTTGTTTCAACTGTATACCCACCCACTTTCCCTTACACTTGGATGACATGAAGCAACTCCTGGCCATCATATCATTTTATTCAGTATGTACCTCTAAAAAATAAAAACTCTTAATAGTTGATTAACCCATCAGCCAGGCACAGCGGCTCATGCCTGTAATCCCAACACTTTGGGAGGCCACGGTGGGTGGATCACCTGAAGTCAAGAGTTTGAGACCAGCCCAGCCAACATGGTGAAACTCTGTCTCTACTAAAAATACAAAAATTAGCCAGCCCTGGTGGCATGCACCTGTAATCCCAGGTCGTCAGGAGGCTGAGGCAGGAGAATCACTTGAACCTGGGGGCAGAGGTTTCAGTGACCTGAGATCTCACCACTGCACTCCAGCCTGGGCGACAGAGCAAGACTCCCATCTCAAAAAAAAAAAACCAAAACCCAAAAAACAAACAAAAAGTTGATTAACCCATTGTAATAGGGAGATTAACTGAGACTCTTTGAAGTTAAATAACATTCCCAAAGTGACCAAACTGGTAAGTATATTAACCAAACTTCAAATACAAAATAATCTGTCTTCCTTTACATTCATTTACTGACTGATATAAAAATCCATGATCTGAAGATTAGGCAGCAAAACTGTAAATTCCAGTAACAAAGCATTTTAAAATTTAATTTAATTTCTTTCTTTCTTTCTTTCTTTTTGAGACAGAGTCTCACTGTGTCACCCAGGCTGAAGTACAGTGGCACGATCTTGGTTCACTGCAACCTCCGCCTCCTGGGTTCAAGCAATTCTTTTGCCTCAGCCTCCTGAGTAGATGGGATTACAGGCATGCACCACCACGCCTGGCTAATTTTAGTATTTTTAGTAGAGACAGGGTTTCACTATGTTGTCCAGGCTGGTCTGAAACTCCTAACCTCAGGTGATCTGCCTGTCTCAGCCTCCCAAAGTGCTTAGGACTACAGCCATGAGCCATCGTGCCCAGCCACATTTTAAAATTTTAAAAGAAGTCCGACTAGAATAAAAGCACAGTCATTCAACACTGAGCAGTAATAGGCCCACAGATTAAGTTCCTTTGGATTTATTTTTATTTTGGCTAAAAGGATTTATCTTGATATTTGAAGGCATCAAGCATGAAGGGTGAAACCAGAGGACCAATTGTTCAGATTTTGTGCATGGTGAATAACTGAGCAAAATGGTTGTTTCCGCCAGCTTCCAGCACTAAAACAAATACCTTAAGAGTTTAAACTTAAATTGCCTGGCAACATGACAGCTTTCAGCAAATGTTAATGATGAAGATGATAGTGATCATAATGATGAGGTTGACATATGACATATGAACCACGTGCAGGAGCAGTAAAACAAGTCAGTCACAAGTCTGTAAATAATAGCTTGCAAAGCAGGTTTGGAGATCCCTGAGGAAAAGGCCACAGAGGTGGTGTATATATTGCAAGACCTAAAACCACAGGCTTTGGAGTTGGCTCAAATTCTGACCTCCTACTACCAAATGTGTAACATTAAATAAGTTCCTTAACATTCCTGAGCCTCACTTTCCTCACTTGTAAAATGGGGATAATAGTATCTATTGCATAGTGTTGTTGTGAGCATTAAATAGGATCATGGAGACCGGGTGAGGTGGCTCACGCTTGTAATCCCAGCACTTTGGGAGGCAGAGGCGGGCAGATCACTTGAGGTCAGGAGTTTAAGACCAGCCTGGCCAACATGACGAAACCCCATCTCTAACAAAAATACAAAAATTAGCCTGGCGTAGTGGCACGTGCCTGTAATCCCAGCTACTAGTGAGGCTGAGGCAGGAGAATAACTTGAATCTGGGAGGCGGAGGTTGCAGTGAGCCAAGATCACGTCAGTGCACTCCAGCTTGGGCAACAGAGTGAGACTCCATCTCACACACACACAAAAATAATAATAAGATCAGGTGAGTTATGTCACATTGTTTGGGGGTTACTGGGATATGCGCCCCAACCTGAGAAAATGAGAGACACAGGATTGCTTTTAAGAAATGAATGAAGGACACTAAGGGTTTCCCAGGTTGGTAATATGTCAACACCATGGATCGCATTAAGGTTTCTAGAGGAATACAGTGTCATTGAGAAGGGGTAAACATGCCAAGTTTACTTGGTGACCTGTGGAGGATCTGACCTCCTAGGTAAGTCAACAGAGAGAAATGAGGGCATGCAGCTTTCAAATATGTCAGTCCTATGACAGTGATGTCTCTCTGTTGATGACTGGATTAGCATTTGGCATTTGGCTCTTGTGTATTTTGGGCAGCCCAAGTCTGTCTCTGAGGCTCTGGTCACGCTGGGGACTTTCAAAGGAAAGGACAGATCAAGCCAAACTTGCTTTAGACACTGTTGTGGGCAGAATTCTATCCCCACTGACATACCATATTTTGAAGTCCTAACCCTCAGTACCTCAAAAAGTGACTGTATTTGGAGATAGGACCTTTAAAGAGGTGACGAAGTTAAAATGAGATGGTTATAAGGGCCTCATTCAATCTGACTGTTGTCCTCATAGGACACACAGAGAGACACTAGGGATGCACACACAGAGAAAGGAGTCATCTTAGCAAGGCGCGGAAGCTTATACCTGGAATCTCAGCACTTTGGGAGGCTGAGGCGGGTTGATCACTTGAGCCCAGGAGTTCAAGACCAGCCTGGGCTGTATAATGAAACCCTGTCTCTACAAAAAGTACAAAAAAATTAGCTGGGCATGGTGGTGCATGCCTGTGGTCCCAGCTACCCCAGAAGCAGAGGTAGGAGGATCACCTGAGTCCAGGAAGTTGAGGCTACAGTGAGCTGAGATCATGCCACAACATTCCAGCCTGGGCATGGAAATGAGACCTTGTCTCAAAAGAGAAGAGAAGAGAAGAGAAGAAGAAGGAGAGGAAGGAGAAGAAGGAGAAAGAAAGGAAAGAAAGAAAGAAAAAGAAAAGAAAGAAAAAGAAAGAAAGAAAAAGAAAGAAAGGAAGGAAGGAAGGAGAAAGAAAAGAGAAAAGAAAAGAAAGAAAGAGAAAGTAGCCATCTACAAGGCAAGGAGAGGGGCCTCAGAAGAAACCAAACCTGCTGAAAACTTGATCTTGACTTCCAGTCTCCAGAACTTCAGGAAAATAAATTTCTGTTGTTTAAGCCACTCAAGTTTGTGGAATTTTGTTGTGGCAGCCCTACCAGACTAATATAGACAGTGCCAAGAAAAATCACCTGAGGGGTCTTATTACAATGTAGATTTGGATTCATTAGGTCTAGGAGGGAGCATGAGATGCCTTCTTTTTTTTTTTTTTTTTTTTGAGAAAGAGTCGTGCTCTGTTGCCCAGGCTGGAGTGCAGTGGTGAAATCGCGGCTCACTGCAACCTCTGCCTCCCAGGTTCAAGCGATTCTCCTGCCTCAGCCTCCCAAGTAGCTAGGATTACAGGCATGCTACCACAGCCAGCTAGTTTTTGTATTTTTGGTAGAGACAGGGTTTCACTATGTTGCTAAGGCAGGTCACGAACTCCTGACCTCAAGTGATCCACCCACCTCAGCCTCCCAAAGTGCTAGGACTACAGGCAAGAGCCACTGCTCCCAGCCTAAGATGTCAAATTTCTAACTAGCTCTCAATTGCTACTGTTGCTACTGGGCCACACTTAGAGCAGCAAAGCTGCAAACAACCATCAGCACTTCCAGTTACACTTCTACTTTTCTTTCATTCTTTCTTTCCTTCCTTCCCTTCCTTTCTCTCCTTCCCTCCTCTTCTTTCCTTCCTGCCTCTTTCTCCTTCCTTCCCTCCTTCCTTTCCTTACTTTCTTCCTTCCCTCCTTCCCTCCTTCCTTCTCTCCTTCCTGCCTTCTCTCTCTCTCTTCCTCCCCTTCCTCCACACAGAGAGACACTAGGATGCTGTCTTCCCTCCCTCCCTCCCTCCCTCCCTCCCTCCCTCCCTCCCTTCCTTCCTTCCTTCCTTCCTTCCTTCCTTCCTTCCTGTCACCCAGGATGGAATGCATGATGGCCCAATCATAGCTTAACACAACCTTGAACTCTTGGGCTGAAGCAATCCTCTGGCCTTGGCCTCCAAAAGTGTGGGGATTACAGGCATGAGCCATTGCGCCTGACCGTACCTCTGTTTTCAACAAGGATTCATCCATAATATTTACCATCCCCTCTATTTTGAAGATCATAAATGTCCAATTCAGAACCTAATGCTTGCTGTTTAGGCTTTCTATATCTAGGGACTTAGAGCAAGGCTTTGACTTGTTTTGATGTTTAAAGCTGTTCAAAGTTTTAATTATTACAAAAAACTTAAGATAAAAGCTTGTAATCCCTCAAAGCAAATCACAACAAATCCAAGGCCTTTCTTTTCTTCAAAGGGAGCTGTCTAAATAAAGGGGGAAAACTGTGTAATAAGCTAAGCACAATATTGTTGACTGCTTCATAATAACCAACAGGCACACAATGACTTGGGGTCTAGCAAGCAACAAAGCATAATTCTTCATCACATAGTCTTCACTTTGATTTCAGCTAGATGTCTGACCATGGTGAACCACTTTATCAACATTAGCCTCCGTTTTCTTCTCTGTAAAATGAGGGATTGGACTAGTTGGTACCTAGTCCCCATGTTTCATTGATTCAGTAAAAGCCTGATTTTGATTTTGAGAGCATCAAAAAGTATTTACCATCAAAAAGAGCATCCAAAAATAAGAGGGGACCCAAGAGGTGAAGCAACTCACCCCTGGTTACAGAGAAGCAGAGTTAGGATTAGACTCCAAGATGTCTGACTTCCAGCACAGAATGTCATGCAGCTTGAAATTCTTTCTGGAGATGAGCTTTCCTGCTATATGTATGAAACTGTAACCAAATAAACTACATAAAACATTAAGCTAACATAACTTCTTTTTTGCTTTGTTTTGTTTTTAAACAGGTTCTCACTCTGTCACCCAGACTGGAGTGCAGTGGCACAATCTCAGCTCACTGCAACCTCTGCCTCCTGGGTTCAAGGATTCTCCTGTCTCAACCTCCCGAGTAGCTGGGATTACAGGCATGCACAACCATGCCCAGCTAATTTTTGTACTTTTAGTGGAGATAGGGTTTCACCATGTTGGTCAGGCTGGTCATAACATAACTTCTTCTAAGGAAATGATTGTTTCCCTGGGTAGCTTAATATAAGTCATAAGTAACTGATTGTGGTCAGAAGTGTGGATGTAATTATTTCTAGGGAACCCCATGAAAGATGGTCAAGTTCTCATACACAGCAGAAATGCCTGTTTTCAAGACAAAACAGTACTGATCCTCTTGGTATACGAGTGACCTGTGAGCAGAGACCATGCCTGGCCCATCTATGTAGTTAGCAAGGCAGGTATTCTGCATCTTGGAGATCCCATGCGTGTAGGGCCTGGGAGCAGGACTGAGGCAAAGGAATTGGCTCAAGCATTAGGGAGGGGCATCTCCGGAGGACAAGGCAGGTATGGAAGGAGATCTTATAATAGTAGCCAAACATAAATCAGTCCTGTGCATAGGCACATGAGTAGAAATGTCGGGTATCCTCAACCATAGTTCCACACAACTCAGGGATGTGGAAGGGAACCATAGAGAAAAGAAACCCCATCTATGTTTTCTAAATATATCCCTCCCTACCCTTTTTCCTTTGAGAAAGTTTTGAAGTTATTATATATTTAACATTAGTGTATCTCAACATATTACTTGAAAAGAGATAAACTGCATGACAAAATGACTCATTTTTAAATTTCTATGATTTCTATAGTTATGTAATATTTATATAATGCTTAGTAGTGCCAGGCACTGTTATAAGTACTTGCAAATAAATATTAAATCATTTAATCCTTTTAAGAACTCTATGATAAGTAACCTATTATCTCTATTTTACAAATGAGGAAACTGAGGCACAGAGAGATAAGTAACTTGCCCGAGGACATATGGCTAGTAAGGAGCAAAGCCCAGGCAGTTTGCTCCTGATTCTATTCTCCTAACCACCAAGCTTCGCTTTCTCCTTGAGAAAGGACTACAAAGTGGTAAGAGTGGGCATTTCTCCCTTTGCTACTCAGCTTCTTTTTTGAGACAGGAGTCTCACTGTGTCACCCAGGCTGGAGTGCAGTGGTGCAATCTCAGCTCACTGCAACCTGCGGCGTGCGGGTTCAAGTGATTCTCCTGCCTCATCCTCCTGAGAAGCTGGGAGTACAGGCCTGGGCCACCATATCTGGCGTTTTTTTTTTTTTTTTTAGTTGAGACGGGTTTCACCATGTTGTCCAGGCTGGTCTCAAACTCCTGACCTCAGGTGATCCGCCTGCCTCGGCATCCCAAAAGTTGGGATTACAGGCATGAGCCACTGCACCTGGCCATTGGCTGCTCAGTTTCTAAGCTCACTTCTTAGGTTAGGAGAATCTTGGTGAGACTTGAAAGAGGCAGAGTCACTTCCCACTCTGAGCTGAAAATGGCAGATACTCATATTCCAAGCACATGCTAGCCTCAGCCATTCTGATGCACTAAACAGCTTAAATCTGAAGCTAATGATAAAAGGAGGACCCAGAAAATCCTCTCTGGAGGCAGTGGTAGCTGCAGAGGCCTTGGCGCCAGAACTGGTTTAGGCAGCACAGAGAGAATAGCTAAGAGGATGAGTTGGAGGCAGAAGCCTGGCTTTAAGTCCTGGCTCCTATCCTTGAGCAGGATGCCTAACTTCTCTTTGCTTCAAATGTCCCATCTGTAAAATGAGGGTCCTTAAGGAGATGATAATTGCAGACCTTTGTTGGGAGATGACCCTCTTCCAGATGCCATGTTTTACCTCTGTCCTACTGGATAATTGTCACAACAATCTGAGCAATAATATGGGTATTTTTCTTACTCTCATTTTACAGAGGAGGAAATTGATGCACAGAGAAGGTAACCTGTACAAGAACATGTCACCATAAAGTGAGGGAGTATAAGTAGGCACAATTTCAATTAATTAATAAAAACCATCTAAAAAATGTTCACGGCCAGGCACGGTGACTCACGCCTGTAATCCCAGCAATTTGGGAGGCTGAGGCAGGCGGATCACAAGGTCAGGAGTTTGAGACCAGCCTGGCCGATATAGTGAAACCCCGTCTCTACTAAAAATACAAAAATTAACCAGACGTGGTGGCACATGCCTGTAATTCCAGCTACTTGGGAGGCTCAGGTAGGAGAATTGCTTGAACCCTGGAGGCGGAGGTTGTAGTGAGCTGAGATTGCGCCACTGCACCCCAGCCTGGGCAACAGAGCAAGACTCCGTCTCAAAAAAAAAAAAATAGAATATTCGCTATTATCAGGCATTCGAAGTGTCTTGACTTCAGCAAGCCACCCAACAAAGGTCTGTGTGGTCCAGTTAGTCGAGTTAGCCTGGTCTCTGTCACATTATAAGAAACAAATCCATCAGTAGAAATGTAATTAGAAATGGAAAGGATACAGAAAAAAAATCTAAGTTTCCTTCGTACCTCTGCCTCACTCAGCACTCTTCACTTTTAGAGCAACTATTCTCTCACTCAATTTTTCCCTCACTCTTAACTTTGAACTCGACTAGCTTATGTAGCTGAAGACCCTTCTGCCCCAGCCTTTCCTTCAGTCTCCATTCAATATTTTCTCCAGCAAGAAAATTTCAGACTCGGAGAAACAGATTCCTCATTCTCCATCTGATTCTCTTTACTCTTTTCCTTGATTCTGCAACATAAAAGTCTCGGAACTCTCTGGGCGCGGTGGTTCTCACCTGTAATCCCAGGCCGAGGCGGGTGGGTCACATGAGGTCAGTAGTTCAAGACTAGCCTGGCCAATATAGTGAAACCCTGTCTCTACTAAAAATACAAAAATTAGCTGGGTGTGGTGACTCATGCCTGTAATTCCACCTACATGGGAGGTAGCTGGAATTTTGAAGAGAATCACTTGAACCTGGGAGGCAGAGGTTGCAGTGAGCCAAGATCATGCCACTGCCCTCCAGCCTGAGTGACAGAGCAAGACTCCATCTCAAAAGGTCTAGGAACCAACCTGGAAAAACTGAGCTCTCATTAGAGGGTTTGAGAGTTAATGTATTAATGTAAAAGGTTTGAACGTATAATGTATTAATGTGAAGGTTTGAATATTAATATATTAATAATTTTTGTAGTCATCACCCAGGCAGGCTGGGACTAAAGGCGTGAGCCACTGTGCCCAACTGTTTGTAGTTCTTTTTTTTTTTGGAGACAGAGTCCCGCTTTGTCACCCAGGCTGGAATACAGTGGTGCCATGTCTGCTCACTGCAACCTCCACCTCCCAGGTTCAAGCGATTCTCCTGCTTCAGCCTCCTGAGTAGCTAGGACTACAGTTGCGAGCCACCACGCCCAGCTAATTTTTGTATTTTTAGTAGAGATGGGGTTTTACCATGTTGGCCACGCTCAGCTACATAACCTGACCTCAAGTGATCCGCCCGCCTCCACCTCCCAAAGTGCTGGGATTACAGGCGTGAGCAACCACGCCTGGCCTTGTTTGTAGTTCTCAAATGGTGGATACATGCAGCACTAAGGGGGAGAGAGTTTCACAGAAATCTAATACCAACCATCCTTCAGAATGCAAGGTTATTTTATCATCGCTTTTTACTTATTACCCCATTCATGATATTTCTGCAGCTCTCTTTGTTTCTCTGTGTCTTTTCATATTTTCCCCTGCTGCCAACTGGTGAATCTCTTAACATTTTCCCAAATTGGCCAAGCGTAGTGGCTCACGCCTGTAATCCCAGCACTTTAGGAGGCTGAGGCAAGCGGATCACCTGAGGTCAGGCATTCGAGACCAGCCTGGCCAACATGGTGAAACCCAGTCTGTACTAAATAATAATTAAAAAAAAAAAAAGCTAGGTGTGGTGGCACACGCCTGTAGTCCCAGCTACTCGGGAGTCTGAGGCAGGAGAATTGCTGGAACCCAGAAGGTGGAGGTTACAGTGAGCCAAGGTGACAGAGCAAGACTGTGTCTCAAAAAAAAAAAAAAAAAAAAACAAATTTCAAATTTGAGACACAGAGAGCCAGATTGCCTTAGGTAACTTTTATTAGGCCCATTGGTCAGAGCTATGAGCACTGAGCCATCTCATAGGTCACAGGCCAGTCTCTGGGTTTGTAGTTCTTTTAAAATTTAATTTAATTTTTAAAAATTTTCTTTTCTTTTTTTTTTTTTTTTTTTGAGATAGGGTCTCACTCTGTCACCCAGGCTGGAGTGCAGTGGTGTGATCTCAGCTTCCTGCAACCTCCACTTCCTGAGTTCAAGGAATTCTCCCACCTCAGCCTCCTAAGTAGCTAGGACTATAGGTACATGCCACCATGCTCTGTAAATTTTTGTATTTTTTAGTAGAGACAGGGTTTCACCATGTTAGCCAGGCTGGTCTCAAACTCCTGACCTGAAGTGATCCACCTGCCTCGGCCTCCCAGAGTGCTGGGATTATAGCCATCAGCCACTGTGCCTGGCCTAATTTTTTTAAATGTTCTTTCTTTTTTAATAGAGATGGGGTCTTGCTATATTGGCCAGGCTGGTCTTGAACTCCTGGGCTCAAGCAATTCTCCTGCCTCAGCCTCGTGAAGTGCTGGGACTACAAGCATCAGCCACTGTGCCAGATGGATTGAGTTCTTAAATTGGGTCCTATGGCTTGCTCAAGTATAGCGGTCTCTATGCAATATCCTTGGCTCCCACACCTTCCCTTAGCAGAGGGTTGTGGGTGAGGCAGCTTCCTTAGGAAAAGACAGTGGGTATGAAGCTGGGGATCTAAGAGATTCCTTCCTTAGCAAGGGCTGTGTGGAATCTCTTCTAGAGAAGTGGCTCCAAGAATCACAGCTCCATTCATTCTCAGAGGTAGCAATGGCAGCAGGTTCAGAGGCAGGCACCCAGTGTCTAGTTTCTAGTTTTGGGGGATGGCCCGTGTAAGCTGTGATGTCCAGTAGGCCCAGTAGCAGCTGGACTGTCTTCATCAGATTGCTCTAGGATGTGATTTTGAGCTTGGTCCGTAGCTGTAAAAATCTTCAATCCTGATTCTCCTGTCCTTATTGAAATCCTGTGAACCACCAATATTATTTTAATCAAGTTCTTTTCTGCTTAGCTCAATTGATTTCTGTTGTTTGTGAGAACATTGACTGATTTAGGGAATATGTTATAGAGGGCTTCCATGGGTCAAAAGGTAATTTTGCTGGTCTTATCTGTGGCCTCCTCACCCCCTGCCCAATTCCATGAATCTAAGTAACTTGGCCAAGTTCACACAGCAGGTGGCATAGCCATTACTAAAACCTCCAACACCCTCCAACAGACCTCATAATCCTTAGCCCAGTTGATCTCCCTGTGAAAAATCCTGAGGACCTCTACCCCTGCCTTGCACTTGGGAGTCAACTTAGTTTCCTTAACTTGTCACATACACTTGCCTTTAAGTCTTAGTTTCTTGGATTTATGGGATCTCAAATTCCATTCAATGAATCTAAAATCCAACTAGTTAGGGGAGAGGTGGTTAGAGCCACCACACAAATGGGGGAGTTGGCCTTAGGTGGGCACTTGAATGAAGTATCCACTGTTAATGGGAAGACACAGTATACAGGTAGAGAAACATGTAGGCCAATGAGTAGATTTTATTGATGAGAGGATGTGGAAATTCTCTTTGGTTCCTAATATTTTCTCAGTGAAATGAAGAGCAATGTTATCAGCTGAGAGTGAGGGGGAGTATTAGAGGTTGAGAAGGAGAAGGAGTGAAATGGTATACTAAGGAGAGTGGGAGAGTGAATTGGTTTAGGGAAATTAGGGTGGCTATATACCACTGAAGGTCCACTTGAGGATTCTGGCCATACATTTATTCATTTTTGTTTATTTATTTATTTTGAGACAGGGTATCACTTTGTTGCCCAGGCTGCAGTACAGTGGTACAATCATAGCTCACTGTAGCCTCCAGCCTCTGGGCTCAAGTGATCCTCCCTGCCTCAACCTCCTGAATAGCTGGGACTACAGATGTGTACCAACATGCCCAGCTAATTTTTAAAAATTTCTTGTAGAGATGAGATCTCACTATGTTAACCAGGCTGGTCTTGAACTCCTGACCTCAAGCAGTCCTCCTTCCTAGGCCTTCTAAAGTGCTGGGATTACAGGCATGAGCCACTGCACTCAGCTGGTCATACATTTAAAATTAGATCAGTTAGCATGATTGTCTGTTTTTTTCTAGTCATGTTCATATAAGGCAATAATTCAAGATATTAAGGAACTGAGAAACTAAGGTGCTAGATGGATCATCCATGTGTATGTGTATTTGTATTCACAAATATGAACATATATATACGTAATGTTTCTACTTATTTATTTCTTAATTTAAAAATATAAAAGTTTGTTTGTTTGTTTGTTTTTTGTTTTTGTTTTTGTTTTTTTGAGACTAAGTTTTACTCTTGTTGCCCAAGCTGGAGTGTAATGCCGTGATCTCAGCTCACCACAACATCCGCCTCCCAGGTTCAAATGATTCTCCTGCCTCTGCCTCTCGAGTATCTGGGATCACAGGCATGTGCCACCACACTCAGCTAATTTTTTGTATTTTTAGTTGAGACAGGGTTTCTCCATGTTGGTCAGGCTGGTCTTGAACTCCTGACCTCGGGTGATTCACCCGCCTTGACTCCCAAAGTGTTGGAATTACAGGCGTGAGCCACCACCACGCCCAGCCCATATTGAAGATTATTACATATCAGAATTGTCTTATTCTTTTTACTGGTTGTAGAGTATATGGGTGTGCTCATCCCTAGGAGGATGAAACAATTAATTGGTCTTAACTTACTTTTCTCACACATACATAAAGTGACTAGCACAGGGCTTGACACATAGTAAGCATTCATATCTTTTTGAAATCCTCAACACACATATTTAACTAACCCTTCTGGGGATCATTCCTTTGAAGTCCAAGTCAGGATCTGCTCTCATAGAAAGCCACAGCTTGGTGTCTTTCCAATTAAGAGTTTTCCCAGTTCTTGGCAGGAGCAACAAGGTCCACTCACTCTTGCAAATGGAGGCTCACAAATGGAGCCTTGTCCTTCCTCCAAAGATAAAGGGATGTTCTGAGGGCCTAGGCCTGTACTCCAGCTGCTGCCTTTCTTGATCGTAGTATCTCATATTAACCAAAAGCCTATGGATTCTCTTTCTAACGTAGGGAAAAGGCAAAGTCAGCTACTATAGAACTTTCGTAATTTTAAGGAACTAAGTTTTCTGGGCTGACACAATCATGCTGCCTTCCAACTTACCTGACTCCCAGAACAGCTTCAAAGTCTGAGTGCCAGGAGTTGCTTTGGCCCATTCCCTCTGGCTGAGTGACTGCTGAGTCTTTGGGGATCTGAGTCACTCAACCTCTAGGAAACTATGGCAGCCTCCAAGTGGTCCTTTGAAGGCTATACACTCCTCACTGGCCAATGCACTCCATGCTGAGACTTTGGTCACCAGGGCTCACGAGGCATCTTCCAGAGCAGACCTCAATACCTGTGAGCCTCAGGGACCCTCAGGGACCCATGTGTGCTCTTAGCTTGCCTCTTTCCTTGTCAGATGAGTGTGGCAAACACTAGAAATAGTGCAAATACTGAAGGGGAGGTAAAGCCGTGATCTTATAGTGGTTAGTACTGTGTGATGGGAAGGGGAGGTAAGGAACATACAAGGCATTGCTGATAAATAAGTCTGCTCAACCCAAAGAGATCATTGAAGATTCCCTATGTTTAGGTGATAGGAGGTGGAGGAGGAGACAGGAGGAAAGGTCAGGGAGGAAGGAAGAAGTTGAGACAACCTGGGCTGAGTGCAGTGGCTCATGCCTGTAATCCCAGCACTTTGGGAGGCTGAGATGGGAGAATCACCTGAGGTCAGGAGTTTGAGACCAGCCTGGCCAACATGGTGATTCACGTCTCTACTAAAAATACAAAAATTCATCTGGTGTGGTGGTGGGCACTTGTAATCCAGGCTACTCGGGAGGCTGAGGCATGAGAATCACTTGAACCTGAGAGGTGGAGGTCGCAGTGGACTGAGATCACCCCACTGCACTCCAGCCTTCGTGACACAGTGAGACTGTCTTAAAAAAAAAAAATGGCCAAGTGCTGTGGCTCACACCTATAATCCCAGCACTTTGGGAAGCCAAGGCGGGCATGTCACCTGAGGTCAAGAGTTCAAGACCAGCCTGGCCAACATATAGTGAAACCCTGCCTCTCAAAAAAAAAAAAAAAAAAAAAAAAATTGAGAAAACCCCATGAGGGAAGACAAGGGAGGAGAGAGTGCCAAGGAGAGGCTGTCCAACAGCATCAAATGCTGCCAAGGACCCGAGAAGGATAAGGACTGCACAAGGGCTGGGTTTGATTAAGTGAGAAATTACCAAGATTACCTTCCTATACAGAGAAAGGCTTTGGGATAGGTAGTCAAAGACTTCCTACATAGGACTAATTTTGATTCGGCCTTGACAAAGAATATACATTGAGAGAAGAGTGAAAAAAGTCAGAGGATCTTAGTCCAAAGGATACATTTAGGGAAAGAGAAGGAAGACTGAGCAAACATGGCATATAAGCACTAGATTTTACTGCAATGGAAAGTGTTGGGGACAATAAGAAAAACAGTGGAGCTGGTGAGATTGGGAAGAGAAGCCGGGCGTGGTGGCTCACTCCTGTAATCCCAGCATTTAGGGAGGCCGAGGCGGGTGGATCACAAGGTCAGGAGGAGACCATCCTGGACAAGATGGTGAAACCCCATCTCTACTAAAAAGTCAGCTGGGCGTGGTGGCGCCCACCTGGAGTCCCAGCTACTCGGAAGGCTGAGGTACGAGAATGGCTTGAAACCTGGGAGGCAGAGGTTGCAGTGAGCCGAGACTGTACTACTGCACTCCAGCCTGGGCAACAGAGTAAGTGAGACTCCGTTTCAAAAAAAAAAGAAAAGAAAATCTTCAAGGCTCTCATAAAGAGCTTGTTCTGATGTATAGGTATGTTGAAGTCACTACAGAACTCTTTTGGGTTTCTAATTCCAGGGATGAAATAACTAGGGTAGTTCCTAGTTATCTGTGGTGGATAAGTTCCCAAACCCCCAGTTGATGAATGAAACCTTGGCTAGTACTAAACCCTATATAAACAGTCATGTTTTAACCACCCAAGGGGTTCACCTTGTCCCCTGCCTAGACAGAGCCGTCATCAAGACAGGGAAATTGTAATAGAGAAAGAGTAATTCATGCAGAGCTGGCTGTATGGGAGACCGGAGTTTTATTATTACTCAAATCAGTCTCCCTGAGCATTTGGAGAGCAGCGTGGTTTTTTGTTGTTGATGTTGTTGTTGTTGCTTGAGACGGAATCTCACTCTGTTACCCAGGCTGGAGTGCAGTGGCACCATCTTGGTACACTGTGACCTCCACCTCCCTGGTCAAGCAATTCCCCTGCCTCAGCCTCCTGAGTAGCTGGGATTACAGGCACACCCCGCCACACACACAGCTAATTTTTTTGTATTTTTAGTAGATATGGGGTTTCACCATGTTGGCCAGACTGGTCTCGAACTCCTGACCTCAGGCAATCTGCCCGCCTCGGCCTCCCAAAGTGCTGGGATTATAGGCGTGAGCCACCACGCCCCGCAGAAGAGCAGAGTTTTTAAGGATAACTTGGCGGGTCGGGGGAAGCCAGTGAGCCAGAACTGCTGATTGGTCAGGGATGAAATCACTGGGAGTCCAAGCTATCTTCTTGTGCTGAGTCAGTTCCTAGGTCGGGGGGGCCACAATATCAACTGAGCCAGTTTATTGATCTGGGTGGGGCCAGCTGATCCATCAAGTGCAGGGTCTGCAAAATACCTCAAACACTGATTTTAGGAGCAGTTTAGGGAGGATCTGAACCTTGTAGCCTCCAACTGTATGACTCCTAAACCAAAATTTCTAATCTTGTGGCTAATGTTAGTCCTACAAAAGCAATCTAGTCCCTAGGCAAGAAGGAGGTCTGCTTTGGGAAAGAGCTGTTACCATCTTTGTTTAAACTATAAACTACAAACTGAGTTTCTGCCAAAGTTATTTGAGCCTATGCCCAGGAATGAACAAGGATGGCTTGGAGGTTCGAAGCAAGATGGAGTTGGTAAAGTTAGATCTCTTTCACTGTCTCAGTCATAATTTTGCAAAGGTAGTTTTAATGTGTCGCTTAATGACAGGAATATATTCTGAGAAATTTGTTGTACATCATTGTATGAACATCACAGAGTGTGCTTACCTAGCTGTACTTACCATAGAGTATACAAACCTAGATGGTTAGCTTACTGCACACCTAGGCTATGTGGTATAGCCTATCGCTTCTAGGCTACAAACCTGTATGGAATGTTGCTGTATACTATAAGCAATTGTAACACAATGATAAGTATTTGTGTATTTAAATGTAGAAAAGGCACAGTAAAAATACGAAAGATAAAAAATGATATACATGCAGAGGGTACTTACCATGAATGAAGCTTGCAGGACTAAAAGAGTGGTGAGTAAATTTGAAGGCCTAGGACATTACTGTACACTACTGTAGACTTTATAAACACTGCACACTCAGATTACACTAAATGTATAAAAAATATTTTTCTTTCTTCAATAAAAAATTAACCTTAGCTAAGTGTACCTTTTTTACTTTATAAACTTAAATTTTATTTTATCTTATTTTATTTTATTGAGATAGAGTCTCACTCTGTTGCTCAGGCTGGAGTACAGTGGCATGATCTCAGCTCACTGCAACCTCCGCCTCCCAGGTTCAAGCGATTCTCATGCCTCAGCCTTTGGAGTAGCTGGGATTACGGGCGCCTCCCACCACTCCTGGCTAATTTTTGTATTTTTAGTAGAGACGGGGTTTCACCATGTTGGCCAGGCTGGTTCCAAACTCCTGACCTCAGGTGATCCTCCCGCCTCGGCCTCCCAAAGTGCTGGGATTACAGGCGTGAGCTACCACACCCAACCAACTTTAAAATTTTTTAAAAAACTTTTTGACTGTTTTGTAATAACACTTAGCTTAAAACACAAACACATTGTACATCTACACAAAAGTTTTTTTTTTTTTTTTTTTTGAGACGGAGTCTCGCTCTGTTGCCCAGGCTGGAGTGCAGTGGCGCGATCTCGGCTCACTGCAAGCTCCGCCTCCCGGGTTCATGCCATTCTCCTGCCTCAGCCTCCCGAGTAGCTGGGACTACAGGCGCCCACAACCGCGCCCGGCTAATTTTTTGTATTTTTAGTAGAGACGGGGTTTCACCGTGGTCTCGATCTCCTGACCTTGTGATCCGCCCGCCTCGGCCTCCCAAAGCGCTGGGATTACAGGCGTGAGCCACCGCGCCTGGCCCACAAAAGTATTTTATTTATATTGTCATGCTATAATCCTTTTTTCTACTAAAACAATTTTTTTTTAATTTTATAAACTTTTTTGTTAAAAACTAAGACACAAACACACACATTAGCCTATGCCCACATAGGGTCAAGATCATCAATATCACTCTAAATCTTGTCACCCTGGAAGGTCTTCAGGGACAATAATGTGCACAGAGCATCATCTTCTGGATATTCTAGACTGTCTTCTAAAATATCTCCTGAAGGGTGTGCCTGAGGCTGTTTTACTTTTTTATTTTATAAGTAGAAGTATTAGGTTGGTGCAAAAGTGATGGTGGTTTTTGCCATTACCTTTTTTTTTTTTAAGACAGAATTTCTCTCTTGTCACCCAGGCTGGAGTACAATGGCACGATCTTGGCTCACTGCAACCTCTGCCTCCCAAGGTTCAAGCCATTCTCCTGCCTTAGCTTCCCAAGTAGCTGGGATTACAGGCTTGTGCCACCATGCCCAGCTAATTTTGCATTTTTAGTAGAGATGGGGTTTCACTGTGTTGGTTAGGCTAGTCTTGAACTCCTGACCTCAGGTGATCCACCCACCTTGGCCTCCCAAAGTGCTGGGATTACAGGCATGAGCCACCGTGCCTGATTTTTTTGCCGTAACTTTAATTGCAAAAACCTCAGTCACTTTTGCATCAACCTTTGTACACTCTAAAGTAATGATAAAAGATACAGTACAGGCCAGGTGCTGTGGCTCACGCCTATAATCCCAGCACTTTGGAAGGCCGAGACGGGTGGATCACAAGGTCAGGAATTCGAGACCAGCCTGGCCAACATAGTGAAACTCCATCTCTACTAAAAATACAAAAATTAGCCTGGCATGGTGGCACACACCTGTAGTTCCAATTACTCTGGAGGCTGAGGCAGGAGAATCACTTGAATCCAGGAGGTGGAGGTTGCAGTGAGCTGAGATGGCACAACTGCACTCCATCCTGGGTGACAGAGCGAGACTTTGTGCTAAAAAAGAAAAGTATAGGCGGGGCACGGTGGCTCACGCCTGTAATCCCAGCACTTTGGGAGGCTGAGGTGGGCAGATCTCGAGGTCAGGAGATCGAGACCATCCTGGCTAACACGGTGAAACCCCGTCTCTACTAAAAATACAAAAAAATTAGCCGGGCGTGGTGGCGGGTGCCTGTAGTCCCAGCTACTTGGGAGGCTGAGGCAGGAGAATGGCATGAACCCGGGAGGCGGAGCTTGCAGTGAGCTGAGGTCGCGCCACTGCACTCCAGCCTGGGCAACAGAGCGAGACTCCATCTCAAAAAGAAAAAAGAAAAAGAAAAGTATATATACAAAAATTAGCTTGTGGTCCTAGCTACTTAGGAGGCTGAGGTGGGAGGATCATTTGAACCCAGGAAATTAAGGTCACAGTGAGCTGTGATTGCACCATTGCACTCCAGCCTGGGTAACAAAGTGAGACCCTGTCACACACCCACAAACACACACACACACACACACTCAAACGTATAGTATGGTAAATACTAGGAAATAGGAATTATTCAGCTCCATTTTATTTTATTTTATTTTATTTTTATTATTATTATTTTTTTGAGACAGAGTCTCGCTCTGTCGCCCAGGCTGGAGTGCAGTGGCCGGATCTCAGTTCACTGCAAGCTCCGCCTCCTGGGTTCACACCATTCTCCTGCCTCAGCCTCCCGAGTAGCTGGGACTACAGGCGCCCGCCACCTTGCCCGGCTAGTTTTTTGTATTTTTTAGTAGAGACGGGGTTTCACCGGGTTAGCCAGGATGGTCTCGATCTCCTGACCTTGTGATCCGCCCGTCTCGGCCTCCCTCAGCTCCATTTTAAAATCATGGGACCATGATTGTATGTGTTCATGAGAATCGCTTGAACCTGGGAGGTGGAGGTTGCAGTGAGCCAAGATCCGGCCACTGCACTCTGGCCTGGGCAACAAGAACGAAACTCTATCTCAAACAAAAACAAAAACAAAAACATGAGGTGTGGTGGCGCCTGCCTGTAATCCCAGCTACTTGGGAGGCTGAGGCAGGAGAATCGCCTGAACCCAGGAGGTGAAGGTTGCAATGAGCTGAGATCAGGCCACTGCACTCCAGCCTGGGCAACAAGAGTGAAACTCCATCTCAAAAAAAAAAAAAAAAAAATTATAACAATATTTCAGCATCACTACTCTTGGGCTTTGGGGTCATTATTAAGAAAAATAAGACTTACTGAACACAAGCACTGTGATACTGTGACAGTCGATTTGATAACCGAGATGACTGCTAAGTGACTAATAAATGGGTAGTGTATACAGCATGGATATACTGAACAAAGCAATGATTCACATCTGGAGTGGGACAGAGCAGGATGGCTGAGATTTCATCATACTACATACTAGTCAGAACGGCATACAATTTAACACTTATTAATTGTTTATTTCTGGAATTTTCCATTTAATCTTTTTGGACTGTACTTGAATGCTGGAAACTGAAACCCAGGAAAGTGAAATTGCATATAAGCGGGGGAATACTGTGCTGACGTAGACAACTACGCTTGACCTCAACTAAGACATTGGCTCAACAAAGAACAGCTTGCAACAGAGCTGAACCACTCCAGACGAACCTAATTCAGAACCAAAGCCTGTGGGAGGTTGAGGCAGGAGGATCACTTAAGCCCAGGAGTTCAAGACCAGCCTAGGCAATACAGAGAGACCCTATCTGTACAAAAAATAAAATTAGGCAGGCATGGTGGTGCATGCCTACAGTCCCGGATACTCCAAAGGCTAAGGTGGGAGGATGGCTTGAGCCTGGCAGGTCAAGGTTGTAGTATGCCTTGATTGTGCTACTGCACTCCAGCCTGAGTGACAGAGAGAGAGACTATCTCGGGGGGTGGGGGAAGCCTGATTTAGGATTGCTTAGAGCCCAGAATATGCTAGGTTATTCTCATATTCATTCACTCATTGATTTATTCATCAAGTAGGTATTCACTGTAGGTCTATTCTCTTCCAAGCACTGTGGTAAGTGCTCAGGATGATCTGGACATGGGAGGATTTCCTAGAAGCTTGTGCCACCCTAGTGATCAAATGTAGGGCTCAGTTCCTCTTCCTGTTGTAGTCAGCACATCCAGACTAGTGTCATCAGATAAGCTTGCATAGATTTTCCCCATGACATCATATTCTGCCTCATTTTCATATGGCAACTTTTGTCATATAGTAGCATTTCTCATCATGGCCCCACCCCATAAACTTTTGACCTATACTGGCTTATGAACATTCACTATACAAATATTTATTAAATGACTTTAGATTGCCAGAAAGAAAATACTACCTTTAAATAACTCACAATCTTTAATTCTACCAAAGGAAAGTGATAAAATTGTTTAAAAAGGTACTCCACTGTGATAAATTTCATAATAAAGATGTCTTCAAAGTTCTGTAGGAGGAGGAGTTGTTTTTTTTTGTTTTTTTGTTTTTTTGTTTTTTTTTGAGATGGAGTCTCACTCTGTTGCCCAGGCTGGAGTGCAATGGTGTAATATTGGCTCACTGCAACCTCTGCCTCCCAGGTTTAAGCCATTCTCCTGCCTCAGCCTTCTGAGTAGCTGGGATTACAGGCACCTACCACCAAGTCCAGCTAATTTTTGTATTTTTAGTAGAGACGGGCTTTTGCCATATTGGCCAGGCTGGTCTCGAACTCCTGACTTCGTGATCTGCCTGCCTCTGCCTCTGAAAATGTTGGGATTACAGGCGTGAGCCACCGTGCCCAGCCAGGAGTTGTTTCTTAATGCTAGGAGAGTGTGGCTTGGGGAAGTAATTTCTCCACTGTTATTTGAAGAATAATTCAGAGGTCAGTGAAAGAGAAGGGCCTTCTAAGAAAAGGAGCAGTTTGAGCTGAGGCATGCAGGCAGTAAAGAGAGTGGGATGTTTCAAGGACAATTGTTGATGATATTATGGATCTTTTGAAAATATCATGGTTTATACCACTTGGGGAGTAATAAGATTTCTTCTAAACCTGACCCAAGGATATTTGACACCAAGGATTTGTGTGGGTTTTTTGTTCTTTTTATGTATTTATTTTTTCTGTAGAGTTGCGGGTCTCACTATGCTGCCCAGGCTGGTCTTGAACTACTGGCCTCAAGCCATCCTCCTGCTTTGGCCTCTCAAGTTGTTGGGGTTACAGGTGTGATTCACCATGTCCGGTCAACACCAAGGATATTTAACAACAAACATATAATAAGAATTATGTCAATATCAGTGAATTTTCTTGGAAAGTATTTTATGAGTCAAATTTTGTTGATTCAGTTTAATTCCATGATTAATGCATGCACAATAAAACTCTTGAATACACTGTGGGGCAGCAAAACTCTACCTCCATCCTCTTAGGGTCCTGGCTGGGCCTGGGAATCACATTGACATAAGACAAATTAACAGGAGAAAAGCATAGAAATTTATTTAATACAAGTTTTAAATGGCACCAGAGCCCTCATAAAGAAATGAAGACACAAAGAAGCAGTGAGAGTCAATCACTTATATACTGAATTGGACTTTGGACAAAGAATAGTAACTGTGAAAATGTGATAAGGCAAAAGAGTTTGGACTAGGGTAGCTCATTGGGTAGAGAAGTGACTAGGAAGATAAGGGTTAGTTTTAAAAGGTTCCTTTGTGCAGAATTTTCTTCCTGTTCTTGATAATAAGAATGTTTGTTGGTTTATAGAGAGGGCATCTTTCACATAGGAACTTCATCTCTTGCTTTTAAGAAACAAAATGGGCCGGGCGCGGTGGCTCAAGCCTGTAATCCCAGCACTTTGGGAGGCCGAGACGGGCGGATCGCGAGGTCAGGAGATCGAGACCATCCTGGCGAACACGGTGAAACCCCGTCTCTACTAAAAAATACAAAAAACTAGCTGGGCGAGGCGGCGGGCGCCTGTAGTCCTAGCTACTCGGGAGGCTGAGGCAGGAGAATGGCGTAAACCCGGTGGGCGGAGCTTGCAGTGAGCTGAGATCCGGCCACTGCACTCTAGCCCGGGCGACAGAGCCAGACTCCGTCTCAAAAAAAAAAAAAAAAAAAGAAACAAAATGAAGGTCAGAGTGATCTTGTATTCGCTGTTTTTTTTGTTTGTTTGTTTTTGTTTTTTTTTTAATGTTTAATTCAGGCCGGGTGCAGTAGCTCATGCCCGTAATCCCAGCACTTTGGGAGGCCGAGGCAGATGGATCATGAGGTCAGGAGTTTGATACCAGCTTGACCAATATAGTGAAACCCCGTCTCTACTAAAAATACAAAAATTAGCTGGGAGTAGTTGCAGGCACCTGTAATCCCACCTACTTGGGAGGCTGAGGCAGGAGAATCATTTGAACCTGGGAGGTGGAAATTGCAGTGAGCCGAGATCGCGCCACTGCACTCTAGCCCCGGCAACAGTGTGCGACTGTTTTTCTCAGATCTCAATATATGTGTATATATATTTAATTCAAAATAGTCAATATGCCAGAGCAGTGTATTTTGGGGTGGCATATTCTTAATGCTTTCAACACAATGGGGGCAAAATACTCTCAGAAGTCAAGGGTGGCAGGATCAGAATATTCTTGGGGCTAAAATAGCAGTGTATCAATATCCCACTGCTTCTATCCTTGTCACAATGAATTTCCTAAGGTCTACATAGCTTCTCCTGTCATAGATTACCTTCCCCTCCTACAACGTATTTCCTGACATTACCTTACCTCTTTGTTATATGGAATTCCCCAAACCAGTGTCACAAACCTGAATGCCCACAAGTGCTAGGTGGATAATATGAGTAAAACTAACTAAATGAGGACTGTGGTAAACTAAGAGTACCTGCCTCACCCAAAAAAAGGAAGCTGTTAGTGTGCTCCAGCCAGCTGTTCCCAGGTAGGAATGTAGACCAAAGGTTGTCAGAACTCTAACATTTTTGAAAAGAAACCAGAAATCCTGATTTTTATTATAGAAATTCCAAATTCAGCAATTAACTGGGCAAGAAACACACAAAATCCTGTGTGCAGGCCAAAAAAACATGTCTATGGGCGAGATCCCACCCCTGGGCAGTAGTCTATAATCTTTGTCCTAAAACTTTCAAACTTTTCTATGTGTTCATGCTCGAAGGAATGAATGACTGCTCCATTCCCTTATGACATCGCTGATCACTGACTTCCCAAATATGGGCCCAACCCTTTTCCTGTTGTGCACCTCCCACTGGTGATTTCAGAGTCTGACCATCCCTTTAAGATGTCAAGTTTTTGTAATGTCCTGAGCCCTGTCTTTGTGATGTCATGAACTATATGAAACTATATGAACAGTCTTCCCCTCCACTCTTGAGGGTTGCTTGGCTACAGCCTCTATGACATCATGAATTGCTCTAACACCTTGGAATAACAACTCATTCCTCCATACCATTGCAAGCCTTTGCACATCTCTTTGTATCATCCCCCTATGACATCATGTGTTAATCTCATCTCAGGACTGCAACCCAGGATTGCATTGAGTGGGAAGATACAATTTTTACAGCATCACCAAAAAGCATAAGATTATTTGGGTAAGTTCGTGATGTCATAAGAGAATGTCTGCATCAGTAGAGCTTTCAAAAAGAATCACAGCTGGGCATGGTAGTGTGTGCCCTTAGTCCCAGCTACTTGGAAGGTTGAGGCAGGAGGATCCTTTCCTTGATCCTAGAAGTTTGAGGCTATAGTGCACAATAATCACATCTGTGAATCGCCATTGTATTCCAACCTTGGCAATATAGGTAGGCGCTCTCTCTCTCTCAAAAAAAAAAAAGTCATAAAAGTTGAATTTATTTTTTCTTTTTTTTTTTTTTGAGACAGAGTCTCACTCTGTTGCTCAGGCTAGAGTGCAATGGCTTGATCTTGGCTCACTGCAACCTCCACCTCCCGGGTTCAAGCAATTCTTCTGCCTCAGACTCCAAAGTAGCTGGGACTACAGGTGTGTACCACCATGCCTGGCTAATTTTTGTATTGTTAGTAGAGACAGGGTTTCGCCATGTTGGCCAGGCTGGTCTCGAACTCCTGAGGTCATGGTTTGCCCGCCTCAGCCTCTCAAAGTGCTGGGATTACAGGCGTGAGCCACTGCGCCCAGCCAAAAGTTGATGTTTATATGTGATTTAGATTGTTTTAGAGTGAATAAAAAATGTAAACTCAGTTTTCCAAGTATTTCAGGGCTTTTTTTTTTTTTTTTTTTTTGAGACAGGGTCTCACTCTGTTTCCCAGGCTGGAGTGCAGTGGCACAATCACAGCTCACTGCAGGCTAAACCTGGGCTCAAGTGATCTTCCCACTTCAGCCTCTTGGGTAGCTGGGACTACAGGCATACACCACCATGTCCAGCTAATTTTTTGATTAGCAGAGGCCTCACTTTGTTGTCCAGGCTGGTCTCAAACTCCTGGGCTCAAGCAATCCTCCTGCCTTGGCCCCCCAAAGTGTTAGAATTACAGACCTGAGCAAGTGCACCCGGCCCAACTTTTATCATAGTGAAGAATTACAGGAATTACCTGAAAAGACTGCTCACTGTATATACTGCCTATTCCTTGGGGGTGGTAAGAGTTTTTTTTGTTTGTTTGTTTAAGTTTATAGAATGAAAATCCAGAGGTTAGGAAACAAGATCTATGTAATTGATCTGATCGTTGCAAAGCCTCTCTAAGGTCTTTTCTTGGATGAAAAATAATATATATAAGTGTAGCACTCAATATTTATTTGATAATGTTCCTCACTGCAGTATGACTGAACTTATAAATTATTTGGTTTTGTTTTTTGTTTTTGTTTTTTCCAGATGGAGTCTCGCTCTGTTGCCAAGGCTGTAGTACAATGATGTGATCTCAGCTCACTGCAACCTCTGCCTCCCAGGTTCAAGCGATTCTGCCTCAGGCTCATGACCAGCTGGGTTTACAGGCACCCATCATCATGCCTGGCTAATTTTTGTATTTTTGTAGAGACAGGGTTTTGCCAAATTGGCTAGGCTGGTCTTGAACTCCTCAGGTGATCCACCTGCCTTGGCTTCCCAAAGTGCTGGCATTATAGGCATGGGCCACCGCGCCCAGCCATAACTTATTTTTTCTCACTACATTTTTATAATCCGTGGGATATATGCTTCAGGATTCCTCCTCCTATGTTTCTAATGTATTATTCTTTATATTTATTTATTTTTTAAATTTATTTGGTAAGATTGCTAAAAGGAAGTAGGATTATTGTCCTTAGAATATTATAAACCTTTTTTTTTTTTTTTTTGAGATGGAGTCTTGCTCTGTTGCCCAGGCTGGAGTGCAGTGGAATGATCTCGGCTCACTGCAACATCCACCTCCCATATTCAAGAGATTCTCCTGCCTCAGCCTCCTGAGTAGCTGGAATTACAGGCACGCACCATCATGCCTGGCTAATTTTAGTATTTTTAGTAGAGGTGGGGTTTCACTATGTTGGCCAGGCTGGTCTCAAACTCCTGACCTCAGGTGATCCACCCATCTCAGCCTCCCAAAGTGCTGGGATTACAGGTATGAGTCTCCATGCTAGGCCCTATTCTCTTTCTGAAAGAAAACAATAAAAACAAAAATTAAATCCCTTTGCCAAAACACTATGAGGAAAACAACCCAACAATATGAGTACCTAAGATAATTAGATGAGTTTCATGCGTTCAACAAATGTGTATGGATTGCCTGCTATATGCTAGGCTCTGGGCATAAACAAATCAAATATCGTTTATGCCCTCATCGATTTTATGGTCTAGTGAAAGACACAGACAAAAAGCAATTAAGGAAAAAAGTACACACACACACACACACACACACACACACACACACACAATTAGAGAGAGTAATAGGAGGGAGGAGAGGAAAATGGCTTTAGATTAAATGGTCTAAGTAGCTTTTTTTTTTGAAGCAGTGGCATTTGACTTCCAATGAATGAAAAGAATCCAGCTATGCAAACTGTTGGGGGAATAGTGATGTGCTGAAAGGGGCACAGCTTCGGCAAAGGCCTCAGGTGGAAATAGTTTCAAAGATCAGAAAAACCAACATGGTTAAAGTATAATGATAGAGAAGGAGAATAGTGAGGAATGAGGCTGGACAGAAAGATGAATGAGACATCATACAGAGGATTGACAGACATGGTAAGAAGTTAAGTGAGAACACATTATTTTCAAGTAGAGTAGTGCCCTTTTTTTTTTCTTTTGAGACAGAGTCTCACTCTGTTGCCCAGGCTGGAGTGCAGTGGCACAATCTTGGCTCACTGCAACCTCCGCCTCCCCGGTTCAAGCGATTCTTCTGCCTCAGCTTCCCAAGTAGCTGGGATTACAAGCGCGTGTCACCACGCGCGGCTAATTTTTATATTTTTAGTAGAGACAGGGTTTCACCATGTTGGCCAGGCTGGTCTCGAACTCCACCCACCTCGGCCTCCCAAAGTGCTGGGATTACAGGTGTGAGCCACCGTGCGTGGCAAGTAGTGCTATGTTTTAAAGCATTGCTCCAACTGCTGCGTGAAGAATGGATGCCAAATTGACAGTAGGACAGTAATTTGGAGGCTATTCACAGTATTCCATTGAGATATGATGATAACTGAGACTGGGTTATTAGAGAGAAGGAGAGGAAGAGGGAGAGGGGGAGAGAGAGAGAGAGAGAGATTGATTATGTACCTTAGAGGTAGAATCAACAGAACCTTTTGACGCTGATGAAGTAAATATGTGGTATGAAGGAAAACAAAGAATCAGAGATGACTCGTAGGGGGTTAGCTTGATCAACTGAATGCATACAAATTATTAAAATGAGAAGGATAGAGAGAGTGCAGAGCAGATTGTTTGGGAAGCATATCCTAGGACAGAGTTAGGTGTGCCAAAGGCTTATCAGGGGAGTAATACCTGTGTAGGAAAAAGGACAGAAGCAGAATTGTGCAGGGAGAGTTTGCAGATAATGATGTAAACCTGACAAAGTCTCTGCCAGCTCAATGGAGGGGTTCCTGAGCAAAAATTTCCGGTTGGAGGGGTTCTGTGTTAGACTAGACCCATGAACTACCACCTTGCCCACTCATTGGCTGGAAACCGGCCCAAGAAGAGTATGACTTAACTACATGCTAAGAAGAGTGTGACTTTGGCTGTAGAGCTGAGGTAGACCTTAAAGCCAGTAACAGCTAGAGACTCTCAGCTAACCACACTCCTACAGCTGGGCAACAGGTCCTTTCTTGAAAGGGGGTCTGAGCAGCACATCTCCTGGTCTCCCACAGTGAACAACGGGCATGAGAAGATCAGCAATTTAGTGTTAGACAAAAGAGGGACAGGCTGGGCACAGTGGCGCACACCTGTAATCCCAGCACTTTGGGAGACCAAGATGGGTGGATCACTTGAGGTCAAGAGTTCAAGACCAGCCTGGCCAACATGGTGAAACCCTGTCTCTACTAAAAATACAAAAATTAGCTGGGCCTGGTGGTGGATACCTGTAATCCCAGCTACTTGGGAGGCTGAGGCAGGAGAATCGCTTGAACCCGGGAGGCAGAGGTAGCAGTGAGCCAAGATCATGCCACTGTACTACAGCTTTTTTTTTTTTTTTTTTTTTTTTGTGACAGAGTCTTACTCTGTCACACACAAAAAAAGAGGGACTAAGTTAGTTAATTAGATCATTAATTCATCAAATATTTATTGACCTTCCACAACAGGCCATCCAAATAAAAATGTAGATAGTTAAAGATAGTCTAAATTTCCTAAGAGAAGTTTGGGCCAGAGATATTTGAGAATTTACATATACTGTACATGGTAGGTGTATGGTTTATGGACTGGCTCACACCACCGAATGAAAGAGGAGATTGTTCTTCACTTGGAGAAGTGTTACTTTTCTAGAGATTGAAAGCAATTTGGGTTGTCACGTTGATTGCAGGGACAAAGGAGATACTACTGGCACTTAGTGGGTAGAATCTAGGAATATAAAACATTGTGCAATGCACGAGAAATCCTGCTCAATGAAGAAATGTCTCACATAAAATGCCAATAGTGCTCCTGTAAAAAAAATTTTCTGTGGACAGATAAGAGGTCCCAGAACCAACCCTGGGACATTCTATCTTTTAGAAGTTGGGTAATGAAGAAGAAGATGGCAAATGAGCCTGAAAAGGATTATCTAGAAAGGTAGAAAGAAAACTAGAAGAGAGTGGTGTCAGATGCTAAGAGAGGAAAGTGTTTTGAGAGAGGAGTCAGCAGCAAACAGTGCTGCTGGGCAGTTGAGTAAGATGAGGACAGAAAAGTGTCCACTCAAAGGTGACCTTAATAAAAGCAATCTCATTAGCCGGGCATGTGGCAGGCACCTGTAATCCCAGCTACTTGGGAGGGTGAGGCAGGAGAATTGCTTGAACCCAGGAGGTAGAGGTTGCAGCCAGCCACTGCACTACAGCCCAGATGACAGAACAAGACTCTGTCTTGAGGAAATAAAAAAAAAAAATTCGGCCAGGAACAGTGGCTCATGTCTGTAATTCTAGCTACTTAGGAGACTGAGGCACTAGAATTACTTGAACCTGGGAGGTAGAGGTTGCAGTGAGCCGAGATTGTGCCACTGCACTCCAACCTGGGCGACAGAGCAAGACTGTGTCTCAAACAAAACAAAATAAACAAAACATTTAATAAATAAAAATAATAGGCCGGGCGCAGTGGCTCATGCCTGTAATCCCAGCAGTTTGGGAGGCTGAGGTGGATGTATCACAAGCTCAGGAGTTCAAGACCAGCCTGGCCAAGATGGTGAAACACCGCCTCTACTAAAAATACAAAAATTAGCCAGGGGTGGTGGCGAGTGGCTGTAATCCCAGCTACTTGTGAGGCTGAGGTGGAGAATTGCTTGAACCCAGGAGGCAGAGGTTGCAGTGAGCCGAGACTGTGCCAATGCACTCCAGCTTGGGTGACAGAGTGAGACACCATCTCAAAAAAAAAAGAGCAACTTCAGTATACTGTTGGAGAAAAGGGAAGCCAGACTAGTATAAATAAGAGGAAAAGAGAGGTGAGCAACTAGGGGAAGGAACTTTTTCAATGAATTTGAACAATAAGCAGGGAAATTTGGAGGGGGATTTGGGGTCAAGGAACAGCTTTTATTTCCAACATTACATTATAAAAAGTATGTAATTACATATAGAAAAGTTGAAAGAATTTTGCAGTAAAATTGCTAAATTTTCTACTTAAAATTTTACTCTGCTTGCATTATCACATTTCTTTATCCATAGGGAAGGGGATTTTTAAAAGATGGAAGACACTCCTATAGCATGTTTGTATGCCTGGAATGTGATTCTGTAACCAGGGGAAGATTCATCATATAGGAAGGAAAGGCAATAGCCAAATAAAGGAGTGAAGTCCTTGAGAGGTGAGGGGAATGGAATTCAGAGTATAGGTAAAGGGACTGCCTTTTGTTGTTACAGAAGGAAGGAAAGAGGACATGGGTACAGAATCATGAGTGTTTGGGGATTTTATATCGGGAAGATGTGGCAAAAACTGCACGATTGCCTAACAGCCAGACCCTCTTTTTCCTTGTTAATAGAACTCAAAATTTGGTGTGGGGGTAGCAGTGTGTCCATACTTAGGGGATTCGTTGTAATTGGTGTAAGCCAGTCATGATGACTGCATTCCTCTTTCTTTGCCAGACACTAACTTTCCTATCGTACCTTGTACCAGGAGAATGGTCATATAACCTATTTCTAGTCAATGGAACTTTAAGGCTTGTTTGCTGGAGCTGGTGGGTGGGAGTAGGGTGGTGTGTGGGGGTGGCTCTGTGACAGTTTTTCCTTTACTAACAAAAGGAGAAGGAACTTCTTACATAAAAGGTTCTTTTGCTGCCTCCTTGCATCCCCCCATCTCCTATCCTGAGTGTTTCAATTTCTTTTCTTTTCTTTCTTTTCTTTTTTCCTTTGTTTTGAGACAGAGTCAAGTGATTCTCCAGCCTCAGCCTTCTGAGTAGCTGGGATCACAGGCGCCCACCACCATGCCCAGCTTATTTTGTATTTTTAGTAGAGACAGGTTTCACCACATTGGCCAGGCTGGTCTTGAACTCCTGACCTCAGGTGATCTGCCCACCTTGGCCTCCCAAAGTGCTGGGATTACAGGTGTGAGACACTGTGCCTGGCCCCGCCTCACTTTTTTTTTTTTCTTGTACAGATGGGGTCTCACTTTCTCACCCAGTCCAGAGGGCAGTGGCCAATCATAGCTCACTGTAACCTTGAGCCCCTGGGCTCAAGCGATCTTCCCACCTCAGTTTCCTTACTAGGACTACAAGTGCACACCACCACACCTGGCTCATTTCTGCATTTAATTTATTTTTTTTGGTAGAGATGGGGTCTCAAAGTGCTGTTATGCCCAGCTAATTTTTTTCTTTTTCTTTTTCTTTTTGTAGAGATAGGGTCTTGCTATGTTGCTCAGGCTGGTTTCGAACTCTTGGCCTCAAGTGATTTTCCCACTTTGGCCTCTCAAAGCACGGGAATTACAGAGGTAAGTCACCATGCCCAGCCTGTTTCCTATTTCTGAATGTGGTCATGACTCATGATGTTAGGAAGTATGCTAGCTGTCTTTCAACCTCAGGCAATAAGCTTGAAGATGAAAAGTCAGAGCTGAGGAATGCAGAGAGGCTATGATGATATTACTTAGCAGCTGAACACAGGGCAAAAACTGCCTCCAACAGATGTATTTCTTTATCATAGAAAAATAAACTCCAATTTATTGAAGTCTTTGTAGCCAGTTTTATGTCACTTTAACAGAATATAGATACATAATACAAAGGAAGTATGGTGGCTATTACTTTTTTCCTGTTGAATACCTCTTCCTAGGTTTATGCTAGTCACAGACTCTATTCTCCAGGCTATAGGAGTGAACACCTGACCCAAACAGGACTTAGATTCTTCCTACTGAGAATTTGAAACTTAATCAGGAATACCCAAAGACAGAAGGAACTAACCTAATGACAACTTCCAGAAAGAAGGCTGAAGATCTCCAGCCCCTAGGATTTGTATCCTACTCAAGGTCTATCTATGAGTTACTCCACTAGCCTCTCAATAAATCTCCAGCTGGAGTTGGTTTCTGTTTATTTAAACCAGTGGTTCTCAGCCAGGGGAGATTGTACTCTTCAATGGATCTCTGGCAATGTCTGGAGATATTTTTGGTTGACAACTGGCAGTGGATGTTAGTGGCATCTAGTGAGTAGAGACCAGGGATTCTGCTAACATCCTGTAACGCACAGAACAGCTCCCCACAACAAAGACTTACTCGGCCTCAAATGTCATTAGTGTTGAGAAATCCTGCTTTAAAACAGGAGTTCCTTAACTGATACAAAGAGGTTCTCAACAAAGCTGACTCAGGATCACCTCTGAAATGAGTGTGAAGGAAGAATGGGAGGTTTGAGGAGTAAGGAAAGGTATGGAATGGTCATTATGGGTGTGGGAGAGAGAAAGTAGAAAGTTGCTGGGCAGTACTTAGGGTCTGTCTGAGATTGATGACCGTGAATTTGGAGACATAGGTCCAGTGATTTTTCTCCTGCAATGTAGAGCTGCATGGCACAAACAAGAAGAAGGTATATGTTGGGTTCATCCAAGGTTGGGTTTCTGTCAGGTGAGAGCAGCAGAGGGAAAGAAAGGCAAGGAAGTTGATATTTGTATGGGAGTGATTTTACTGATTAACCAGAGTAATTAAGCTGGGTAATGGTGGGGGGGCAGGAATGATGAGATAATTGATGGGATCAAGTGGATCCAGGAAACAGCCTTATTGGTACCCCTCAGAGGTTGTCAGAAAACAGAATTTCAGGCTTCCTTGCAGATCTACTGAATCAGACTTTGGATTTATTTTATTTTTTGGAGACCGGGTCTCACTCCTGTCACCCAGGCTGGAGTGCAGTGGTGCCATCACAGCTCACTGCAGCCTCACCTCCCCAGGCTCAGGTGATTCTCCCACCTTAGCCTCCTAAGTAGCTGGGACTACAGATGTCTGCCACCACACCTGGCTAATTTTTTGTACTTTCAATAGAGACGAGTTTTGCCGTATTGCTCAGGCTGGTGTCAAACTCCTGGTCTTAAGAGATCCACCTACCTCAGCCTCCCACAATGCTGGGATTAAAGGCCTGAGCCACCATGTCCGGTTACATTTTAAAACATTTTGTTTTGTTTTGTTTTTTAGAGACAGTGTCTCAGTCTGTGTCACTCAGGCTGGAGTGCCCTGGTGTGATCATAGCTCACTGTAACCTTGAACTTCTGGGCTCAAGCAAGTGATCATCCTGCCTCAGCCTCCCAAGTAGCTGGGACTACAGGTGTTCAACACCAGACCTCTGGCTAGAATTTACATTTTAATAAGTTCCTGCTGTGACTTAAATGCACATTAAAGATTGAGAAGCCATGCATTAGTGGATTTGATGAAGGTAAGGAATTTCTGCACTGAGAATACTGAAAATATGATCCTGGGTGAATTATCTAGTCCAGAGGTTAGTAATTTTTTTTTTTTTTTTTTTTTTTTTTTGCTGTAAGGGGCCAAGAGCCATACAGTTTCTGTCACAACTATTTAACTCTGCCATTGTAGTGTGAAAACAGCCTGAGACGATAGATAACACATACACAAGATGGACAGATGTTGAAATTTACTGTGTTCTAATAAGACTGTCAACAAAAACAAGTAATGGCAAGTAATGGGTTGATTTGACCCAAGGGCCATTGTTTGCTCATCCCTGATCTTGACCTTAATAAAAACAACAACAACAACAACAGTAAGTCTTAGCTCCCCAGAAAAGTTTACCCTGAGTTTTCTAGGTTCTGACTACTTACTATCTCTTGGAAGTAAGTATTCTCCCTCCCTCTTACCTTTTTTTTTTGTCACCCAAGCTGGAGTGCAGTGGTGCGATTTTGGCTCACTGCAATCTCTGCCTTCTGGGTTCAAGTGATTCTCCTGCTGCAGCCTCCCAAGTGGCTGGGATTACAGGCATGTGCTACCATGTCTGGCTAATCTTTGTATTTTTAGTAGAGACGCAGTTTCACCATGTTGGCCAGGCTGGTCTTGATCTGCCCGCCTCGGCCTTCTAAAGTGCTGGGATTACAGGCTTGAGCCACCGCACTCAGCCCCTCTTCCCTTTTCTTAACACAATGAAGAATTTGATTTTGTAACTAATTGGCCAGTTGATGTTCTGCAGGGTCCTAAAAGAGGAAGTAAGAAGGGAACTGAAGTCTTAGAAAACCAGAATCTCCTCGAAACCATTGTTTTCACCCTAGAGTAGCAAGAGATGTAATACGGGTCGGTTGGCGTCAGCTGGTTCTCTGGGGTTGTTTCACTTTTATTTTCTTCTGGCCTCCAGCAAACACATTTTGAGTTTCTCAGCTGAACCAAAGGAAATCAAGAAATCTCTTGAAATCAAGGAAATCAAGGAATCAATTACTTACACCAAGCTGAGCAAGAGACAACTTGAAGACAGAGGTAGCAGTAATCAGCCAGGATTTCCAAGGTAACAGGGCAGAAGTAGGGGCGAGGTGGGGAACAGAAATAAAAGCTACTGGACATCTCCTCACTAAGACTTTATTTTTATTTATTTATTTATTTATTTATTTATTTATTTTGGGTTTTTTATTTTTTATTTTTGGTGTTTCTTTGTTTTGTTCTGTTTTTTGAGATGGAGTCTCGCTCTTGTGGCCCAGGCTGGAGTGTTGTGGGGTGATCTCAGCTCACTGAAACCTCTGCCTCCCGTGTTCAAGCAATTCTCCTGTCTCAGCCTCCTGAATAGCTGGGACTACAGGTGCTCACCACCACGCCTGGCTAACTTTTGTGTTTTTAGTAGAGACCGGGTTTCACCATGTTGGCCAGGCTGGTCTCCAACTCTTGACCTCAGGTGATCTGCCTGCCTCGGCCTCCCAAAGTGCTGGAATTACAGGCATAAGCCATTGCATCTGGCCACCTTTCTAGCACTTTACACGTATCACTGGAATCCTTACAGTTAGTTCAGCATTATTATCCCCAGGTTATAGGTTGGGAAACGGAGACCAATATATTATTAGACATTAATAAAGCACTTTGCTCCGGGCACCCTCTGCTTTACAAATATAAACTCATTTAATCCTTACCACAACTATATGAGGCTTATTATTGTTGAACTATTGTTGCCTGCATTTTACAAGTGGGAAAGCTGTGCTTTAAAGAGAGGGGTTAAGTGACTTGCTGGAGGCCATTAGCTAATATGAATGGAGCTGGGTTTTTAATCCAGGTGGACAGGTTTCATTGTTCACGCTCTTAACCACTATACCTCCTAGATTCACTCTTTCCAGACTTGAACAACTACTCTGCTAGAAAATGCACCTGGCCTAGAGTTAGGGAACTAACTCAAAACCAGGCACATGTAATAAGCAGTAGAGCCAGGGTTGGGGTTCAATTCTCATGCTAAAGCTTATGTATTTTCCCTTGTCCAA